>NC_044035.1:134801421-135104918 GCF_901765095.1 Microcaecilia unicolor | reverse complement strand
ATAAACAGGCCTATGAAAAACTGTGTAGGCTGGAGACTTCTATGATGTTATAAGGAGCTGACACAGAAAGCTGTTCCTCACTAATCCTCCTTGCATGAATAGAATCATATCACTACAGAAGAGAAGTCTAGTGGGCTTACACAACATATATAAGAATATATTCCTAAACTGAATGTCTTCAGTTTAGGAATAAAAAGGGATCATCTTCTGGTGGTCATACTGTGCCATAGAGCTACAATTTATTGATTGCATTCATGAACCTTTTTGCACTCTTATTAATCTTGATGTTTGATCAAGATTCTATGAACCCTATCCATTGGCATGAACTTAGTCTGTGGTAGAATGCACTATTCCCTCTAAACTGCTCTTTCACTATCACATTTTCAATAGTGAGTGACAGACAAGCTCTGCGGGACTCCAGGGAACCTAATAATTGAAAGCAGAATATTGAAACACCACCTCCACTGGCAGCAATGAAGTAGAAGGACTCCTGCTCCTCTTAGAGTGAACAGTGGTGGAAGATGGACTGTTACAATTGTGGGTTGTTATTTTTGACTCATTTTTTCTTCATTCAATTATTTTACACTTCAGTCAATTACCATTACCAATTCAGCTCCTAGTCTGTTAATCTCCATTTAACTGCCATCTGAGAAGTGGGGTTAATCGTTAGGTAATGCTATTTTATTTCAGTAGATTATTCTTAAGTCACCAAAATTGTACCTTCTTCTATGAGACTTTGTTGAGCTTTATTTATTTATTTTATTAAAAAATTTATAGTCTGCCTACAACTAGATGGATCACAAGTCAACATACACAATAAAACAAGAACAAACACGGAGTTATACAGTATTCAAAATAAAACAGAATATCAGCCCCTTGCATGTTCAAATAAATATGCCTTCAGCAAATTACTGAATTGAAACCTGCTACTACATACTCTCAGGTAACCTGGTAATTTGTTCCAAATTTGTGGACTTGCTACTGAAAATGCAGTAATCCGTGTATTAGCATATGATACAGTTTACAATTTAACATTCGCCAAGAACTTCAAGTTTTCAGACTACAAGGATCTAACGGGTTGTTATTCCTGAATTACATCTTTAAGATATTGAGGAACACAATCAGAGTACAATGCTTGTTGTACCAACTGTATCATCTTGTACCGGGACACATCCACCAACAGTCGTGCAGAAGAATTTTGTATATTATGCAGTGCCTGTATTTTTTATTTCTGCAAACCCAAATATAGCACATTGCAGAAATAAATATGAGACATCACTAAACTCTGCACCACAGACCGAAAATCACATTGTGATATCATGGATCGCAACTTGGCCAATAAATAAAGCTGAAAAAATGCTGACGTGGAGGGGCATAATCGAACGCGAACGCCCATCTCCATGGGCGTCTATCTCCGAGAACGGGTACGTGAAGGGGCGGGACAGACCGTATTTTCGAAAGAGATGGTGTCCATCTTTTTTTTCGATAATACTGTTTGTGCTGGGCAAATGCATCGGATTTGTGCGGATTTGAGCTGGGCGGTATCGTTTTTCAGCGATAATGGAAACCGAAGGCGCCTAGCCCAAAAATGAACAAATCCAAGGCATTTGGTCATGGGAGGGGCCAGGATTTGTAGTGCACTAGTCCCCTTCACATGCCAGGACACCAATTGGGCACCCTAGAGGGCACTTGTAACAATTAAAAAAAAAGTAAAATACCTCCCAAGTCCATAGCTCCCTTTCCTTGGGTGCTGAGCCCCCCAAATCCCACCCCCAAAACCTACTGCCCACAACTCGCCACCATTACCATAGCACTTATGGCTGAAGGGGGGCACCAAGATGTGGTTACAGTGGGTTTGGGGGGCGGTTTGGAGCGCTCCCATTTATCAGCACAAGTGTAACAGGTGGGGGGGGGATGGGCCTGGGCCCACCTGGCTGAAGTCCACTGCACCCACTAACAACTGCTCCAGAGACCTGCATACTGCTGTCATGGAGCTGGGTATGGCATTTGAGACTGGCATACAGGCTGGCAAAAAAAGTTTTTAAAGTTGTTTTTGTTTTGGTCGGAGGGGATTAGTGACCACTGGGGGAGTCAAGGGTGGTCATCCCCAATTCCCTCCGGTGGTCATCTGGTCATTTAGGGCACTTTTTTGGGACTTGTTTGTGAAAAAAAGGGTCCAAAAAGTGACCTAAATTTGCGCTAAAAACGCCTTTCTTTTTTCCATTATCTGCCGAGCGCGCCCATCTCTCCTCGGCCGATAAACACGCCCCAGTCCTGCCTTCACCATGCCTCTGACACGCCCCTGTCAACTTTGTCCGTTTCCGCCAACAGATTGCAGTTGGAGACACCCAAAATCGGCTTTCGAATATACCTATTTGGGCGCCCAACGGGAGAAAGACGCCCATCTCTCGATTTGGGTTGAAATATGGGCGTATTTCTCTTGTAAAAATTAGCTGGGATAACCACCTAATACTTGATCCTTCCTAGACAGTAAAGGACCAAAATTACACCTATATGCATGAACAGGCAACACCAGAATCGCCCAAGCTCACAAGATAGACATTTCAATCAAAGAGAACATTCTCTTGTGTATTTAGTGGTAAATGTTTTTTGGGGGGGGTAAGTCATGATAGATGTATGTGATCCAGGAACTCGGGGCTCCCTTAATAAGTGGATTGTGTGTCAATTGCTGTAGGTTTTAAAAGTTGATTAAAAAATGGTGTTTGGTCTAAAAGATCCAGAAGTTTTCTTGTTTTTGCTAGCAGGAACAGCTGACTAGGCACCCACTGAGTAAATTTCATTGCTCCTCTGGAAGCTTTCACTGACAAATTCACCTTCCTGTTGCAAAAGTTGATTCATCTATAAGTTAGATCAATATTTCCAAAAGGATCTGAGGTGTACAGTGTATCATCTTTTTTTCCAAAATATTTCACATATAGGAGCCTGTTTACTACTGTGCCTTAGGTTTATGCACTTACCATGCATTAGGGGCAAAAAAATTAATTCATGAGAGGTGCAGGATCTGTGTACTAACTATGAGGATGTACCTGCATGTGCTCTGCAGACACGTAGGAGATAAATCTATATAGTGAGCAGTAACATTTATGTACTGAATATGTATATAAATGATTAGAATAATAGCATATATGTGTATTTGTGTAATATACAGCACTTATTTTATAGGTAGGTATACATATAGGCAGAGTATGGGTGGAGCATGAGAGGGACTCACACTTACACACATAGGGCTAGATTCTATATATCCTGCCTAAAAATCAGCTCCACAAAAAATACACCTAGGCGTATTCTATAAAGTACACCTAAATTTAGTGCGGACTTTACAGAATGTGCTTAAATTTCCATGTGTTTTATAGAATATGTCAAATGCCCATCCACATGACTAATTTATTTATTTATTTGTTGCATTTGTATCCCACATTTTCCCACCTATTTGCAGGCTCAATGTGGCTTACAATGTTCCTTCATGGCAATCGCCATTCCAGAGTAAAAGAAACAATTGGTATTATATAAAGAACATGGATAACATAAAAGAATTAAGCAATCAGGTATAGAGATCACATTCAGAATATAAGGTAAGCAGTGCTGTGTTACAGTTCCTATGATGGTTCATTGTGGTATGCCTTGTTGAAGAGGTAAGTCTTCAGTGATTTCCGAAAATTGATTAGGTCGCACATTGTTTTCACATCAAATGGCAAAGCATTCCACAGCTGTGTACTCGTGTAGGAAAAGCTGACCACATGTGTTAATCTGTATTTTAGTCCTTTGCAGTTGGGGAAGTGAAGATTCAGGAATGTGCATGCTGATCTCTTAGCGTTCCTGGGTAGCAAGTCAATAAGGTCTGATATGTAGGCCGGGGCATCTCCGTGAATGATTTTATGAACCAGAGTGCAAACCTTGAACATGATACATTCGAGTGGAAGCCAGTGTAGCTTTTTCCTTAGGGGTTTGGCACTTTCGTATTTTGTTTTACCAAATATGAGTCTAGCTGCAGTGTTTTGGGCTGTTTGAAGTTTCTTGATGGTTTGCTCTTTACAACCAATATAAAGTGCATTGCAGTCGTCTAGATGACTTAGCACCATTGATTGTACCAGGTTGCAAAATATATCCTTTGGGAAGAAAGGTTTTACTCTTTTGAGTTTCCACATTGAATGGAACATCTTCTTTTTTATATTCTTCACATGGCTTTCAAGTGTGAGATTTCGGTCAATGGTAACTCCAAGAATTTTCAGGGTGTTTGAAATGGGAAGGGAAAAAGTTAGGTGTGATTATAGTGGTGAATTTACTTGTGTTATGTTGTGATGAGAGTATAAGACATTGTGTTTTTTCTGCATTAAGTTTTAATTGAAATGCATCCGCCCATGAGTGCATGATTTGGAAGCTGTGGTTGATGTCATTAATGATTTCTTTTAAATCATGTTTGAATGGAATGTAGATCATGACATCATCTGCATAAATGTATGGATTGAGGACATGATTGGATATCAATTTGGCCAGGGTGTCATCATTAGGTTGAAGAGGGTTGGCGAGAGTGGTGATACTTGGGGAACTCCGCATTCAGGTATCCATGGAGCTGATGTAGTCGAACTAGATTTCACCTGGTATGTTCTTGCGGTTAGGAAGCCTCTAAACCAACTAAGAACGTTTCCTCCAACTCCGAAGTAATCTAGGATGTTTAATAATATTTTATGGCTTACCATGTCGAATGCGCTGGACATGTCAAATTGTAGAAGAAGTATACTGTTGCTAGTTGCAATTGCTTGTTTAAATTTAGTTAGACGAGTGACTAGTACTGTTTTGGTGCTGTGGTTGGACCGAAATCCTGATTGAGAATCTTGAAGAATTGAGAATTTATTTAAGTAGTCGGTGAGTTGTTTGGTTACCATACTTTTCACTAGTTTGGTTACCAGAGGGATGGATGCTACTGGGTGGTAGTTGGTTAAATCACTTGTATTTTTCTTTGAGTCCTTAGGTATTGGGGTAAATAGAATATTTCCTTTATCCTTTGGGAAGAGTCCATATTATAACATATAATTCAAATGCATCGTGAGGTCTGATATGAATCATTGAGGGGCAAATTTAATAAGTTGTTGGGGCATATGTCTAGTCTACAGTGGGACTTGGTGAACCTATTGATCGCTTGGGAGATGGTATCCTCCAAGAGCATGTCAAAGTTAGTCCAGGTTCGGTCAGCAGGATGTTCACCGGGGATTGGGTCTAGACAGTTGAGGAATTTTACGTAGTCAATGGTATTGGTTGGCAGCATGAGTCTTGAGCAGTTATGCCATGCTGGAGATACTCTGGATGATTTGCTGCAGGACTAGACTTTATTTTGGGAGTGAATTTTACTGTAGTGCTTTCTGCCTGAAAACCAGAAATCACCTGTTTATTCATTGCATGTGCTATATTGCTGACTGAATTAGTTTGTATGTCCATGTGGACTTATCTTTTAAGTTTACCTTCCCATACCTGAGTCACTATCACAGGACCCCTGACAAAGGCTGACATGCCGAAACACAACCCTTGTTGGTTTTACCTGTGTGTAGTATTGAAAGACGTGTTTCTAATGGGTTTTACCTGTATGCAGTATTGAAGGACATGCTTATAATTGTTGTAACTGAAAGAATAATCATCAAATAGTACTGAACAGTAGTATGTTATTGTGTCATTAATAACATGAAAAATATTATAATACCTAAAGCAAACAGCTAAGGACATTAGGAATCTTCAGCTTGGAAAAGAGAAGGCTGAGAGGAGAAGGATATGATAGAAGTCTTCAAAATCCTTAGTGGTGTAGAATGGGTAAAAGTGAATTGATTTTTTTCTCTTTCAAAGTGTATGAAGGCGCATGCTAACCAATTTTAAAACAAATAGGAGGACATTTTTTTCATTCAACTAACTGCTAAACTCTGGAACTCATTGCCAGAGGATGTGATAACAGTGGTTAGCATATCTGGGTTTAAAAAAGGTTTGGACAAGTTTCTGGAGGAAATGTCTATAGTTTGCTATTGTGATAGACATAGGGGAAGCAACTGCTGCTAGCATGGAATGTTGCTACTATTTGGGATTCTGCCAGGTACTTGTAACCTGGATTGGCCGCTGTAGAAAGCAGGATACTGTGCTAGATGGACCATCGGTCTCACCCATTAAGGCTATTCTTATGTTCTTATCTTTTAAAGTTTCAGCCCTCAATAAACATGCAGAAGAGATATTTTGGGTTTTGGCTGAAATCAGTAGGTAGAAAACAGTATGAGAGAGATGGAATGTGAGTGGGGTTGTTTACCTTTAGTTACCAGATTCAAGTGTTTTGAATAATACCCAAGGGGTTTAAACTTCTCTGCATTGCTTTGAAGGAGAACAGCGGAAACTACATTGTCATAGCAGTGAACAACAACAACATGAAAAGGAAATGCATAATCAGGAAGACCAAAGGCTGGTGCTGAAATAGGAGCCTCCTAGAGGCTTTCAAATATAATAAAAGCAGTCTCTGTAGGAGACAAAATGGTTCAGGACAGTCCCAATAAAGCAGATCTTATAAAGGTCCTGCTAAAACAGAAAAAAAAATTGAAATCCTAAACCTACAAAAATTGGCAAGGCCTCAAAAGCCTCTTTCTTCTGTTTGAATATTGGAAAAAGAAGCTGTAGGTATTGCTTGCACTTCGACTAGAAGAAGAAGATGTCATTGACCATGAAAGTAACTTTAGGCAGGCAGAACTGTAATTTATTGAGACCTACTGATAAAGGACCAATAACAGGTTGAGAGAAACTTGAGTCAGATTACATAATAACAAATCATCAATATGCTGGAGGAGTACAGATACATCAGGATGGAAGCTGACCAAAGGATCTGTCACATTGTGTAACGTGTTTTGAATGATTTTGATCACTTATTCCCAGGGTATATTTGTATAAAGAGATTCTATATCCTAGTGACCAATGAGAAGTCGCCCTGGCTGCACCTAGACTGGCATTATCAGCAGATTTTTTTTTTTTTTTAAGTAAGAATGGCTTGTGCATTTTTAACCTGTGCATTCTTTTTTCAAAAATTGTTATATTTTCTATTTGGATTTGGGACATTTAGCACAAAACTTCCAATATCTGACTTAGATGTCATATCGAAAATGCCCATCCATGTGAGTTAATAGTGTATCATACAAATATATAGACATAGCAAGTATCTCAAGCATATAATGCAATACTTTAAAAGGTATGAATAATAATTTATACTTAGAACTAAAAAACAATTCAAAATATCTTAAAGGTAATGACGACCAGAATAAATAATAGTGCCTAAGAATAAATAACAATATCCTGAACTGACATTTTTTGACACAATCAGGCATATTTTCGAAAGAGACGGGCGCCCATCTTCCGACACAAATCGGGAGATGGGCGTCCTTCTCTCAGGGCATAATCGAAAGCTGATTTTGGGCATCCTCAACTGCTTTCAGGCGCGGGGACAACCAAAATTCACGATGGCGTGTCGGCACCGTAGCGAAAGACGGGCTGGGGCGTGATTAAGAGATGGGCATCCTCGGCCGATAATGGAAAAAAGAAGGGCGTCCTTGATGAGCACTTAGCTGACTTTACTTGGTCCATTTTTTCTTGCGACCAAGCCGTTAAAAAGGTGCCTGAACTAACCAGATGACCACCGGAGGGAATCGGGGATAACCTCCCCTTACTCCCCCAGTAGTCACCAACCCCCTCCCACCCTAAAAAATAAACTTTAAAAATTTTTTGCCAGTCTCTGTGCCAGCCTCAAATGTTATACCCAGCTCCATGACAGCAGTATGCAGGTCCCTGGAACAGTTTTAGTGGGTGCAGTGCACTTCAGGCAGGCAGACCAAGCCCATCCCCGCTACCTGTTACACTTGTGGTGGTAAATGTGAGCCCTCCAAAACCCACTGTACCCACATGTAGGTGCCCCCCTTCACCCCTTAGGGCTATGGTAGTGGTGTACAGTTGTGGGTTTTTTGGGGGGGGTTGGGGGGCTCAGCACCCAAGGTAAGGGAGTATGCACCTGGGATCAATTTGTGAAGTCCACTGCAGGGTCCCCTAGGGTGCCTGGTTGGTGTCCTGGCATGTCAGGGTGACCAATGCACTATGAATTCTGGCTCCTCCCTCGACCAAATGGCTTGGATTTGGTCATTTTTGAGATGGGTGTCGCCGAAAACCGGGGACGACCATCTCTAAAGTCGACCATCTCAACATTTAGGTTGACCATCTCTAAGGTCAACCTAAATGTTGAGATTTGGGTGTCCCCAACCGTATTATTGAAACGAAAGATGGACGCCCATCTTGTTTTGATAACACAGGTTTCCCTCTCCTTCAAGGGGCCGTCCTGCGAGGAAGCCCTCATGAAAACTTGGGTGCCCCATTCGATTATGCCCCTCAATGAGATCTAATCATGTGTCAATATACCATAGAGGTGGAATAGTTTATGAAAATATAAAGAGCCATACAAGGAGAACATAAAGAGAAATATAACAGGATTTTAAAAATACCAAAAGTGGACACAAAAGTGTGCGGATAAACCGGGAGAGAGTGCTTGAAAAAATGAGTGCAATACTGATAAAAATATGTAAATGGAAATGTGCTTATTCACTGGGTACACAATAAGAATCACATCAAGTCTTCCTAACACAGCTCCAAACCATTTACCCCCCCCCCCCCAAAAAAAAAAAATAATAATCAAAACTACAAGTGAACCCTAAGTAAAAAGAACTCTGAGATATGTAGTATAATGAAGACGGTGCAATACAACAAAGGTAAGAAGTGCTGGGGGATATTAAAATGGAACAAACCCTCCGTGTAACGTGGAGGGACATAATCAAACGGGACGCCCAAGTTTTCCTGAGGGCGTCCTCGCAGGACGTTTCCCCGTGAAGGTTTGGGGAAACCCATATTATTGAAACATGATGGGCGTCCATCTTTTGTTTCGATAATACGGTTGGGGATGCCCAAATCTCAACATTTAGGTCACCATAAATGTTGAGATGGTCAACCTTAGAGATGGTTGTCCCCGGTTTTTGGCGGTAATGGAAACCGAGGATGCCCATCTCAAAAATGACCAAATCCAACTCATTTGGTCATGAGAGGAGCCAACATTCGTAGTGCACTGGTCCCCTCATATGCCAGGACAACAACTGAGCACCCTAGGGGGCACTCCAGTGGACTTCATAAAATGTTCTCAGGAACATAGCTCCCTTACCTTGAGTGCTGAGCCCCACAAAACCCACTCCCCACAACTGTACACCACTACTGTAGCCCTTACGGGTGAAGGGAAGAACCTAAATGTGGATACAGAGGGTTTCTGGTGGGTTATGGAGGGCTCGCTGTTTCCTCCACAAATGTAACAAGTAGGGGAGGTATGGGCCTGGGTCCGCCTGTCTGAAGTGCACTGCACCCACTTTGAAACTACTCTAGGGACCTGCATGCGCTGTCATGGACCTGAGTATGACATCTGAGGCTGGAACAAAATATTTTTAAAGATGTTTTTTGAGGATGAGATGGGGTTAGTGACCACTAGGGGAGTAAGGGGAGGTCATCCCCGATTCCCTCCGGTGGTCATCTGGTCATTTCGGGCACCTTTTTGTGCCTTATTCGCAATAAAAACAGGTCTGTGTGAAAACGTCCAAGTTTTAGTCTTGGATGTCTCTGCTTTTTTCCATTATAGCTCAAAGATGTCCAAGGCTTAGGAACACCCAAGTCCCGCCTTCACCATGCCTCCGATATGCCCCCCCCCCCCTCAGATTTGGATGTCCTTGTGACGGACTTCTGCTAGAGATGACCAAAATCGGGTTTCAATTATACCGATTTGGACGTCTCTGAGAGATGGACGTCCAAGTGCAGATTTATGTCGAAAGATGGACGTCCATCTCTTTTGAAAATGAGCCTGATAGTAAATAACTGAGCTCCTGTTCTCCTAAGAGCCACTGTTGGCCCATATTTTGTATTCAAAGATCAGCAGACAAATTTGATTGCTCATTAAGATTGCTTTTATTAAATCAGCATGAATTTTGATGGCAAAACAGTGTTTCAAATTAATATAAGATTTGTCTTTTGAAATCAGAATGATCACCAATTTAAATGGAGAGGTAACAATGCTTGATTCTGATTTATGGAAAGAGGTGTTTCAGTGTTGATTTTTCACTTCTTTGATCCACCTGAGCATTGTTTCTGCTGGTCTGTGTTTTGACATCCACCTGGAAAAAGAGCCACAGAATTAGTAAATATACCCAATCAAACTTTCTTGGGCTCTGTGTACACTTCCTATATTGGATGAAAACATAAAATGCAATTTTCCACAGACAGAGATAAAGATCTCCTCTGAGCAGTGTACAATACTTTTTTTGCACATTCCACATTATATATTGTCTTGTTTCTACTCTCTTTATTTGCTGTCTTATTATAGTGTTCAGAAAATATTTATTTGATGTTCTATGCTTCTGGGAATGAAACATAAATTTAGAAAATGTAAAGTAAAACTATTATATAAGATAATGTACAGAAAATCAGTCATTGTTCCTTCATATAGGGGGTCTTTTACAAACGCGCTGTAGTGTTTTTAGCACTCACTAATCATTAGTATGTGCTAAACGCTAGAGAGGCCCATAGGAATATATGGGCATCTCTAGCATTTAGCGCATGCTTATTTTTAACATGTGCTAAAAATGCTAGCAACGCCTTTGTAAAAGTACCCCATAATATTTTTTTTCACAATTTTATTTATACTTTACGTAAGTACATAAGTAATGCCACACTGGGAAAAGACCAAGGGTCCATCAAGCCTAGCATCCCGTTCACGACAGCGGCCAATCCAGGCCAAGGGCACCTGGCAAGCTTCCCAAACGTACAAGTTATACAAGATTCACTTGCAAGTTGTAACAGAGAAATGACATAACATAAGAAAATTTCAGTACATCAAAAACTGTCTATCTCTTATTTAGAACCATTATAATAAGAAAATTCTGTAATGGATCCGCACACAGAAAGATTTTGTAGAATTCTTAAAGTAGCCCAGCGAATGGAAGCTGATAAAGACTACAGTAACTCATTCAGTCTGCCCAACTTAGATCCATCCATTTAGGACTAGATTCTATACATGATGCTTACAAAAATCAGCACAAAAAAAGCACTTAATGCGTAGTGCCAGGAACCATGACTACATTTAGGATTGACAATTTACACCAATGAAAACCTGGTGTAAATCCCTGTGCATAAATTGGATACAGATTCCCCCCAATTCTGTAATGGATCCGCACACTACAATTTACAAGCACCTCTTTATAGAATATGTGCTATCAGACAAATTAACCACTCGAAGTGGAGGAACACTCAATCCCTACGAGCGTCATATTTTTGAACAAGCGTCTCCCTTGGATTCTTTTGGAGGAGCCAGTCTACCCTACTCTTTGGACTTTCATTTCTCTATCAGACAAAATTAGCCATTAGAAGAGGGAGGTCTCTATCAGTGGTCCACTAAATGTAACAAAACTAGTTAAAAATTAACATAAAACAAATGTTTATTGGTTTAATTTATATAGAGAAATATACACTCATGCTGTGTTATTAAAGGGAGTGCTGAAATGTTTGATTTTAAAGACTCCCTCTGTATGTTATTCTCCAGAAACTGAATTCCTTAGAAAATGCATCTTTCTTGTTACAAATCAAACTTGGAATTGGACATAAATTTACCAAACCCAATGGATTATATTATTTGAAGAGGGTCCTAAATTATCTCTTCTGATTTTCAACGAACATTTTTGTTACTAAATTATTTTCATTGTATTCTGCTTTATTAAAAGATTAATACAACTGACACAGCATAAACGGAATGAATTTATTTATTTTTTAAAGTGTTATCATTTAAGTATTGATTGCACACATAAATGCTTAGATTACTAGGGTAAATACACTTATGTGTACACATGCACATATGTGTCACAGTTCTAGCTAAACACTATTTTGTAAATATGCATATATCTTACAAAGGGATCCTTTTACTATGCCACAGTATTTGCTAGCGTGTGCTTACTACATCTTAAAAGGGCCAATTGTGGGACATGCTCAAGCACCCTATGGTAAATCCCAAATGTGAACACACCACCCGCATGCAAAAAATATTTTTTACATTTTTGTTTGAGGCATATGTCTGGGGACAGAGAGAGGGGCATAATCGAAAGGGATGCCCAAGTTTTGCTGAGGACGTCCTTGCAAAACGTCCCGGCGAAGGGGCAGGGAAACCCATATTATCAAAACAAGATGGATGTCCACCTTTCATTTCAATAAATCGGTCGGGGATGCCCAAATATGGAAATTTAAGGTCGTCCTTAGAAATGGCTGTCCCTAGACCTGGTCGTTTCTGATTTTCGGCAATAATGGAAACCAAGGACACCCATCTCAGAAACGACCAAATGCAAGCACTTTGATCATGGGAGGAGCCAGCATTTGTAGTGCACTAGTCCCCCTGACATGTCAGGACACCAACCGGGCACCCTAAGGGGGACTGCAGTGGACTTCAAAAATTGTTCCCAGGTACATAGCTCCCTTACCGTGTGTGCTGACCCCCAACCCCCCCAAAACCCACTACCCACAACTGTACAACACTACCATAGCCCTTATGGGTGAACGGGGGCACCTACATGTGGCTACAGTGGATTTCTGGTGGGTTTCGGAGGGCTCACATTTACCACCACAAGTGTAACAGGTAGGGCGTGGGATGGGCCTGGGTCTGCCTGTCTGAAGTGCACTTCTCCCATTAAAACTGCTCAAGGGACCTACATACTGCTGCGATAGACCTGAGTATGACAATTGAGGCTGGCATAGAGGCTGGCACAAAATATTTTTAAAGAATATTTTTGAGGGTGGGAGGGGGTTAGTGACCACTGGGGGAGTAAGGGGAGGTCATCCCTGATTCTAGCTGGTGGTCATCTGGTTAGTCCGGGCATCTTTTTATGGCTTGGTCATAACAAAAACAGGACCAGGTAAAGTCGTCCAAGTGCTCATTAGGGACGCCCTTTTTTTCCATTATGAGTTGAGGACGCCCATGTATTAGGCACGCCCAAATCCCGCCTTTGCTACGCCTCCGACACACCCCCATGAACGTTGGTCATCCCTGCGACGGAAAGCAGTTGGGGTTGCCCAAAATCAAGTTTTGATTATGCCGATTTTGGGTGACCCTGTGAGAAGGACACCCATCTTCCTATTTGTTTCGAAAGATGGGCATCCTTCCCTTTCGAAAATGAGCCTGAGAGTGGGCAATTTTGCACTAATCAGTTAGGGCTGAATTCTATAAATGGTGCCTTAAAACTGGTGCTGAAAAACCACGCACTTAGGTGTAGTTTATAGAATATGCTCATGTGCCTTTCTTGCGACTAAACTTTAGGTGCACCCATTTAGGCCACCTAAAACCAGATCTAAATACCTGCGTCAAACTTAGGCACAGATCAGTGCACATAGGGGTCCTTTTACTAAGACATGGTAAAAAGTGGCCTGCACTAGGGTGAGTGCATTTTTTAGGCCTCTAGGAAAAAGGGCCTTTTTTAAGAGGCTGGAAAATGGACGTGCACTAAAATTTTCAGCCTGAGACTTTACCACCACCCATTGACCTAGCGGTATGGGCTAATATAATACAAGTGTGTTGACCAGTCAGCACGTGCCAACTGCCAATTAATGCTGGAAACACTGTGTGTGGTAGGAAATATAAAAAAAATTTTCCCATTATTATGGGCACATGCCAAATCCGAAATTACTGCCAGGGGCGCACTAGCTTCCGGTAATCTCATTTTGTCATGTGCTGCATGCGCATAAAGCCTATCACAGCTTTGTAAAAGAGCCCCATAGTTTCATGAAATGCCCACAACCCACCCATTCCACGCCCATGGACGGGCCTTCTTTTCGGCTGTGTGCATTAGAATTTACATACACCACATTATAGAATATGCCTAGAAAGTTGTGTGCTTACATTCTAATTAAAGCCAATTAGTGCCACTAATTGGTTGTTAAGTACCAATTATCAATGCTGATCGGCTTCTTAATCAATAAAGCTGTGTGTGCAGTTTGGCCATGCAGCCAAATTAGTGCGTACAACTTTAGGCGCCATTTATAGATTTTGGGGGTTAGTGCCTCTATCATTACCAGATGCTGATTTTCAGAGTATAACCACAAATGCCCTTACCACCTAGAACATGTACCTCCAGGTTTAGGTGCATAAGTACTCAATTAAGGGCATATGCACATATCTACCCTGTTTAGCTAATATTCTATAAAGGAAAGTAAATGCCTTTATAAAGTAGGTGTTTATGAGTGCAGAATAATAGAATTACCCTCAAAGTAGACATTATTGCTATACATAAAAGCAAAATGTGGATCTTCAATGAGTCATGGCCAATTTATTAAAAGCACTGTTGAAATAATGAAAAATGCCATCATCACATTAAAAATATTGAGAGTATTTAAACCATTCCAAAGAACGTTTGCAACTTTACCCTGTTTCTAAAACTATTATAATTGTTATTATGAAATAAAAGATCATTACCTTGGCTTTTATTTTGCGATGAATTATTAGATCCACTCTGTGAGTTCTGTGAAGTTTGACCACACTGTCCTCCACCAGTGGAAGATGAGCTTGATTCTAACATGCAATAAAGTAAAAAGAGTGCTTATGTGATATTTTAAACTTTTCAGCTTCAATATAACATAGTCGTTCATTCACAATTACCAGGAGATGTTGCTTAATATTGACTTCCTCTCATTACTGTGTTTATAGAACAGCCTGTCAGATACAGTTATATAAATGTCTTGCTGTATACATTTCCATAAAATGGTTAGATCATGGCCTGATTTATGTTCCTGAGTCTCTTCATGCTGATACTTTCTGATCGTTCTATGCATTTTAGTATCTTTTAGTAAATTGTTGCTGTATTTTCTATCATGTATACTACTCTAAACAGCCCTATTTAAGGCTGGGATGGCAAACTATCAGTGTTAAAAAAGATAAAATGGAGTGCAGTCACCACAATAAAAGTATTTGGCCATACACTATAATTCCATTTGCAGCTTTGAGGGGAAGTTATCCATATGGGCAGCTGTTTGCATGTGTTACTCTACTATTAACTATCTTTCATTACATAAATTGGGGCCTGTACTAAAATATCACAAGTTTGTGAAAAATTAGTATGTTTTAATGATAGTCCATGTGGATATTTACTCCCCTTAGCATACAAGCACCATAATCTGGCCAGGTATCAATATTTTAGTGATTGATCAGGCTCCTTTCCTGTCAGGGATAGTAAGTGGTTTGAGATTAGATTGTCCAAATGTTGGTAAAGTCTTTGATCACATTTTTTTCAATGGCTGGACCTGAGCATCAGAATAAGTTGCCATAACTTGTTTGTTATGTTTTTGGAAAAACAAAATTGAAGTCATTCATTTGGGGGACCTTTTTCTAAGTTGCACAAGGTTCTAACCTATGTCTAATGCAGTAAAAACAGTCTAATGCAAGAGATGCTAAAGGGTTCTGCATAACTCTGTGATCTGCACATGCATTAATTTTTTGTAATTTTTTGGGAAGAGGTGTGTTTGGGTGGAGAATGGGCGTGGATGTGCTGACATTA
Source organism: Microcaecilia unicolor (assembly GCF_901765095.1). Taxonomy (NCBI): domain Eukaryota; kingdom Metazoa; phylum Chordata; class Amphibia; order Gymnophiona; family Siphonopidae; genus Microcaecilia; species Microcaecilia unicolor. The sequence goes on along the minus strand of NC_044035.1, from coordinate 135,089,283 downwards.
TCACTGTGCTACTTGGCTACTGTCCATAACACGGGAGGCCTTAGTGCTACCCAATTAGGATGAAGTAAGTGCTCCCACCCTAACTTTTTGAAATAGCCGTGTGCTCTGCCAGAAAATGATATAATAGAAAAAAACCAAATATACAGCCAAACTAGATATGGGCTTAGTACACGGCAAAGTCACACAGAAGGATGAGCTAAGCCCATTTCTAAGCGCAGCTTAGTAAAAGGGACTCTTAGTTTGGCATTTTCCCATGGCTCTTGTTGAAGATCCAACTTAAATGACTCTCGTAGCTTATATTTGAAGCATATGGATGTCTCAAAACGCCCAAATAGACACCCATGTGCTTGAAACTTCCAACTCCTGATTTTGTAAAGGCAGAAAAGGTATATCCTACACTGCAGTATGTTCAAATATCAAGGGGGTGTTCTGTGGGTATGTTTTGGTCAGCACCAGAGAGGGTCCAAAATCAGGATGCCCAACAGGCATAACCAAACAGGAAGAAATTTCCAAGCCTAAAACGAAGGACCTCCTAATTAAGACCTCTTTCAGTCACATTCAGGTGTGGGGGTAGTTTGCCTGTTTCATTGGGGGGGGGGGGGCAAAGGGTGGGGCTTGGCACATTAGCATAATAATTTTCATAGATACATATTCATTATAACTTTACACAAACAATATCTATCTCTACCCCTCCATGGATCCAGTGTCTATCCCAATCTCCTCAACCCTCCCATCACAGAATCTGTCACTCTACTCCCCCATCCAGCTTTTCTTCACTTTTTTGCTTCCCTCTCCACCTCCTCCTGGCTTTGGAATCTCTCCTCCCTGTCCCCCTCCCCCTCATGATGCAACATTTTTTTAACCCTAACTGCGGGTGTGGCATTTTCCTCTCTCCTTCCATCTCCGTGAGGTCTGGTATGACTCTCTACACCTCTCGCCCTGCCTGCAGTCCTCTACTCTTTCAGCCGCCACACCGGCACTGTATCTCACCAATGAAAACTCACGGCCTTCAGCCTGCCCCAGAAGTTCTTCTCTGTACAGCTTCCTGCCTATGTGGAAACCAACAGACGTCATTGTACAGAGAAAGGTTTCCGGGGCAGGCTGAAGGCAGAGTGAGTTTTCATTGCTGAGGCTGCCAGCGGATGGAAGATCGGAGTACTACAAATAGGGCATTGTGGAGAGTTGGTGGATAGCGATACCGGGTGTCATGAGGTGGAAGAACAGAGAGAGAGAGGAAAATAGAACGGCACTGCAGCAAGCTGTTTTTTTTTTGGGGGGGGGGGCTTCAACTATAGGCAGTTCACTTGGGGAGGCACTGGCCCCCTCACCCTCCAAACTACACCCATGCATTCAGGGTATAAAAAGGTGCTTTGATTGAAAGCTGACCACTGGAGGGACTGAAGCATGATACCTCCTTAATCCCCCTCTCTCCCCTGAAAGTGAAACTGAAAGGGGATATCAGGCTCTATGACAGCTTCAGATAGCAGGGGCAATTTTTAGCAAAATAGGAATTAAGCCTGAGGAGTAATCTAGTGGTTTGTACAGTGGACTTTGAACCAAGTAGCTCAGGAACTTTAACTGCTTTATTTTTTCTTTATTGTGAGTCCTCCAGAAACAGAAAAATACCTACTGTACCTAAATATATAAGCCACCTGCGAGCCTGAAGACTATTTCAGTGGTGTACATCCAGGTGCGGTATGTACTGTTATGTTCCTGGAGGGCTCTCAATTACAAAATAAAAGTGTGAATTTGAACCTGGGTTCCTTGATTTAATTGCCACCCTACTAACCACTAGGCTGCCCCTCTGCTCTGCAAGGATATCCATGTGGCCATTATTCTAAGAATGTTGCATACAGGTGTAATTGTCCCTGCTTTTTGCTGTTCATATGTTGGATGTTCCAATTTCTAATTTAGCTATTCATGCAAACGTACTCAGCACATGGACATCCATCTCAAATATTTTTGAACAAGGAATCCTGATGTATTTCCTATTGGAAAATATATGTGAGATGGACATCCATTTTTCCAATTAAAACATTTTAGAAGGATGTGGAAATGTAAAAAAAAAATCCAATTTTGTTTCATGTAATTTTTGTCCTGAAATGAGAGGAAAAACATAATTTTTTCCCTGAATCAGATTGAATGTGCACTTTTTTTAAAGACTGCATACTTCTCAGGAAGTGTGCACACTCTTTCATGAACAGTACACACACCATGAATGAGTGCACATTGTTTCTGACTGTTTCTACAATGAAAAAAAAAAAAAATTAAAACAAAAAAAAAAAGATAAAACAAGAAACTAAACTAAATAACCAAATGAAAAACGTAGGGTTCCACACCCCTTGAACTTTCAATTGTTCTGAATGCCAGTACTTCTAAAGATATCCAGCAGTTTTTGAAAAGGCTTCTAATAAATATTATTGTAATGAATTAAAACTTACGACTAGAGACTTGACCTTTCTGTTGGCAGGAGTTGTTAGCTACAACCTGAGAGCTCTGTGAGCTTTGACTCCCCTGGTTTCCACAGCCACTGCTCTGCCCAGTTGTAGATGTTTCTAATGATGCAAAATAGAACAAAATTAGAAGTTTGATTCTTTTAGAAAAAAAGCATACTATTAATTTATTTTTTATTTATTGCATTTGTTCCCCACATTTTCCCACCTCTTTGCAGGCTCAATGTGGCTTACAATACATGGTGGATAGTGGAAATAAGAAGAGAATAGACATTTGGTGTTACAGAAGGATTTTGGGTTACATGGTAGTAGAATACATGATAGTAATATAACAGAAGACATTATTAAACATTTCTCAAAAACTACAATGGTGCCCTTATACTAAACCATGGTAAAATTTATAGTTACTGTGGCTTAATGGGGGAATATATTACATGGAAGCTATATACATTTGGGGTTGAACCAGGAATTTTCTTATGCTGGTCCTTTGTTCAAATGGCAAACAACATGCAGTACCTGGCCACAGTTAATTAGGGAGCATTTACTGGCTTCTATTTAGGAGAAGCTAAGTGCCCCTGTAGTAACTATGCATTGGCCAGTTAGCACACAGTAAGTATAACATGCTAGCTGACTATTTTTTCCATACCCGGTCTCTGCCTCTGACATGAAAATTCAATAATGCACAGTTTAATGTGGCAAAGTACTATATAAGTACATAAGTATTGCCATACTGGGAAAGACCAAAGGTCCATCGAGCCCAGCATCCTGTTTCCAACAGTGGCCAATCCAGATCACAAATACCTGGAAAGATCCCAAAAAAAGTACAAAACATTTTATACTGCTTATCCCAGAAATAGTGGATTTTCCCCAAGTCCATTTAATAACGGTCTATGGACTTTTCCTTTAGGAAGCCGTCCAAACCTTTTTAAAACTCCGCTAAGCTAACCGCCTTTACCACATTCTCTGGCAACGAATTCCAGAGTTTACTTACATGTTGAGTGAAGAAACATTTTCTCAGATTCATTTTAAATTTACTACATTGTAGCTTCATCGCATGCCCCCTAGTCCTAGTATTTTTGGAAAGCGTGATCAGACTCTTCACATCTACCCATTCAACTCCACTCATTATTTTATAGACCTCTATCATATCTCCCCTCAGCCGCCTTTTCTCCAAGCTGAACAGCCCTAGCTGCTTTAGCCTTTCCTCATAGGGAAGTTGTTCCATCCCCTTTATCATTTCCGTCGCCCTTCTCTGCACCTTTTCTAATTCCACTACATCTTTTTTGAGATACAGCGACCAGAATTGAACACAATATTCAAGGTGCAGTCACACCATGGTGCGATACAAAGGCATTATAACATCCTCTTTTTTATTTTCCATTACTATCCTAATAATACCTAACATTCTATTTGCTTTCTTAGCCGCAGCAGCACACTGAGCAAAAGGTTTCAACGTATCATCAATGACAACACCTAGATCCCTTTCTTGGCCCGTGACTCCTAACGTGTAACCTTGCACGACATAGATATAATTCGGGTTCCTCTTTCCCACATGCATCACTTTGCACTTGCTCACATTAAACGTCATCAGCCATTTAGACGCCCAATCTCCCAGTCTCATAAGGTCCTCTTGTAATTTTTCACAATCCTCCCACGATTTAACGACTTTGAATAACTTTGTGTCATCAGCAAATTTAATTACCTCACTAGTTACTCCCATCTCTAGGTCATTTATAAATATGTTAAAAAGCAGTGGTCCTTGCACAGACCCCTGGGGAACCCCACTAACTACCCTTGAGAATACTGACCATTTAACCCTACTCTCTGTTTTCTGTTAACCAGTCTTTAATCCACAATAGAACACTACCTCATATGAAACACTACTATGAATCCTCTTTATGCAGTCACATGGCAGCCTGTTTTCACACATTAACCATGCATTAGGAGATTAACATGCTTTAGAAAAGGGGCCCAAAATGTCATATTTCTCTTGCCATTTTCATTTTAAAATGAATAAATGTACATCCTGGTCCATAAGATCTGAAACTAGGATTAAGAACTGAATTATTGCAGGGTGCCACCAGACTACTGGGTCACTGGGGCAACCCATAGTCATGACATATATCACTAAAATGCAATTATGAACCTTTCATGTTCAGTGAAATTATAGTGTCAGTTTCTTGCATTAAAGGTCACTCAGAAGTGTTATAGTTTCTATTAAAAAATTATAATAATTTAAAACTTACGACCAGAGACTTGACTCTGTGAGCTCTGACTCCATTGGTTGCCACAAGCACTGCCCTGGCCAGTTGATGATGTTTCTAATGATTAAGAAACGAAGAGAATTAGAAGTATGATTCTGTAAAGGTTTGATATTTTCTGCTTTAAAATGTCAACAGCATTCATTATTTCCTGGAATTTGCCTTTCTCCCTCTTCCGTTTTTAATTTGATCCAGGTTAAAAAAATCCATCATAACTGCAATGCTTAGTCAGAAACCACAAACCTCAATTCTCTCTATAGTCTGATGTGTATTCACCCTGATTCTGGACAGTAGAAGGGTAATTATTAAAAGGTCGCTTAAATTTCGGGGCCAGAATGCTGAGCGCAGAATGTGCGCAATTGCCATTGCAGAAGACTATTGCAAGTCTCCAGTTACCAGCCTAAATTTGAGCACAAACACTTATGCCAGCCAAATGGCTGGTGTAAATGTTTGCTCCAATCTATAGGTAGTTAGGCATACAACTGGAAGCTTTTGATAACTCAAGTAAATCACCAGACACGCCCCTGACCCACCCATGCCCTTCCTAGGTCAATGCTTTCTTGCAGTTGCACACTCTGGAATTTCCACACTCATTTTATTAAATACCAAATAAGAGCATATTTTCTTATTACTGCCAATTATGCTAATTCAATTATAGTCAATACTTGGTCATTAATGCCAATAAACATTTTGTTAGCTAATTAACTTACATCCGCAACTACCCTAATTTTATAACTTTTGCCCAACTTTACGTGCTGGTCACAAATTTAGGCATGTGACTTTATAACATTAGGTGGAACTATCCTAGGTGGCAGCATTCCATGTTAAGGATGTACAGAGAAATTGAAACTAGGATTAAAAACTGAACAATGGCCTCTCACATAATCGCCTTGAGCTATTACTGAAAAAGGTATGAGCAATACGCTACATGAAAATAGGTTATGGGGTCAACTCTTGGTCATGACGTATATCTCTAGAAATAAACTATCAACCCTTCAACTTAAGTGAAATTAAATTGTACTATCAATTCCTTTCATTAAAAATTTTCACAGTTCATGAATGCGATCTTCTCCAAAGAACAAAGAATTATTCTATGAATACAACATCTCTAAAAATCACACAATAGTTTTTATGCAAAAAGCATAGTAAAGAATTAAAAACTTACGACCAGAGACTTGATTTTTCTGTTGACTTGAGCCAACTCCAACCTGAGAGCTCTGGGAGCTCTGACTACCCTGGTTTCCACAGCCACTGCCTTGGCCAGTTGAAGATGTTTCTAATGATACAGAACAGAAGAGAATTAGAAGTGTGATTCTGTAAAGGTTTGATATTTTTCTACTTGAAAAAGTCATGAGCATTCAGATTTTCCTGGAATTTACCCCTCTCCCACATCACATTATTAGCTTGTTCCAGTTCAACAAACCAATCATAGTTGCGATGCTTAGCCAGATGCCACACGTCATAATTCTCTCTGAAGTCTGATGTGCATGCACCCTGAAGCTGGACAGTAAGTGTCTGGGTGATAGGTGGGTGTCCCTCCTTTCAGAAACTGTGAACAGGCTGTCTAGAGGAGCTGAAACTAGGATTAAGAAAGCAACTATAGTCTCCCATGTAGCTGTGTGCTACCATGCTATTAAAGTATGGGGCCAACCAAAGGTCATAATGTATATCACTAAAAATAAACTAAGGACCTTTCATATTAGGTAAAATTAAATTATACCATTGCTATTGGTGAAGCTGTAACCCTTGACTTGTTTAAGATTTAGGATATAGTGAGCCATGTCAGTAAGTCATTAAAGGAGTGACTGGAGGACCCAGAAGAAGCTCAGGGGGAAAGATTTGACCTTTGAGGTCTGAGCTACCTATAACCCCCTGCCAGGTGACCCATTCCAATTAAGGTGGGTCCTGTAGCACCAAAACCAATAGATTGGATTCACAGACAGTAAGCTGTTACACTGCATCAGCTATTTGAGAAGACAGAAGCTTGGCGGATTGGGGAGTCAGGCCAAACTGGGGCTTAAGTGGAATGCAGTCCACCCAGGGTTGAATCGAGACCTTTGGGGTGGCAGACAATTATAAGGAGTCTAGCATAGATGGTACTGAAGTACATCAGGAGTGAAATCCACTCTGGGGTTCCATCAGGCCACAGGACAGGCATAAGGATTTTGCACATGCATTAACCCAGGAAAGACTATTGTTTGTCACCATCGTGAAAAGCAATTATGAGTTAAACCTTGACTGTATTAAGATCTACGAAGTGAAATCATCAGTTATCTAGTTCAATACATGTTCTAGTTATTCTAAATCCTCAGAGTGTTGTGTGGTTTCTGAGTGGATGAATTAATGGGTCCTGGACCTAAGTGAGTACCAGTCTTTTGAGCCCCCCCCCCCCCCCCAACCTGGGATAGTAGGCCTGGGTTACAAAGCTACACTGGCTCCTTATCAAATTTAGGATTTGAAACAAAGTTCTGACGTGGATTTCTAAGATCAGTAGTAATAATACTCTATATCTGTTTGGTATTCCACCTTTTCATTCTTTAAAGTCGGTTCTATGTTCCATGCCCAAAATTATGGAAATCATCATTGTGAAATACTAAGGGCTCCTTTCCCAAAGTGGTGCTACTGATTAGTGGTGCGCTGAACACAAAGAAACAGATTCAATTTTCATGGGCTTCTTCACAATCAGCACATGCTAATCAGTAGTGCCACTTTGTAAAAAGAGCCCTAAAACTTTGATAGGTTTTAAAAAGGACCTAAGGATGTCTCTATTACAACATACTTTTGGTACAGCTTAGATCGAATGTACCTGACATAATTGTGCTATATTTCCTGATGACAACTATTTATATCTTTGCTTGTTTGATTTTTGTCTGTTTTTAGTATTAGATGCTTTTTAATGTGAGCGTTTTATTGTATTCTGCCTAGAATTGTAGATTATGTGGGTTATAATTTTAAAAAATATATAAATAATTGGAATAAATTATTCCTTGCATTGAAAGAATTGCACTCTTCATGAAGGTAATTGTCTCCAAAGAAAAGAAAACAAATAACTTTATGAATATAACCATCTCTAAAAATAAAACTGTAATTGTTAAATATTTTCTATGGAAAAAGTATTCTAATGAATTAAAACTTACGACTGGAGACTTGATTTTTCTGTTGACAGGAGCCAACTCCAACCTGAGAGCTCTGGGAGCTCTGACTGCCCTGGTTTCCACAGCCACTGCCCTGGCCAGTTGAAGAAGTCTCTAATGATGAAGAATAGCATGGAATCAGAAGTGAGAATAAATGCTTGAAAATGCCACAAGCATTCACAAGTTCCTGAAATTTGCTACTACCCCCCCCCCCCCCACCCCAACATTTCTAACTCCAGTTTAACAAAACTATCATGCTTACTGAGAAGCAACAATTCCCTCTATGGTCTGATGTGCATGCACCCTCAATCTGAACAGTAGGTTGCAGGCTTTGAGAGATATGTGGGTCTCCCTTCCTCCCAGGAACTCTGAACACTACCTCTGCTGCTTTCCAATTTTAGACTGTCCAGAGAAGCTGAAACTAGGATTAGGAAATAAACTATGAGTGTGCTGCCATGGTAGAATCATTTTTCCTTTGTATTGAAAAGTTTTTATAGTTCATGAAGACATATCTCTCCCAAATATCTTATAGCATGTTTTACACAGTGTCTAAAACATAAATTGTTTTGAATTAAAACTTAAGTCCAGAGACTTGACCTCCACAGCCACTGCCCTTGCCAGTTGTTGCTGATTCTGATAATACAGAATAGAATAAGAAATTTAATTCTCTGAGACTTTACTATTATCTGCTTGAATATTTCATGAGCCTTCATTTGCTATAACATGACAATTTCCCTAATTTTTTGTTTTGACCCACGCAGGCAAGCCATCATAGATACAATTCTTTATCATAAGCTGCAGACCATAGTTTCTTCTGGAGCACCCCTGAAGCTAGACAGTCACTGTTTCAAGGATAGTTAGGTTTTTTTTTCCCAGAGACCACACATGCTATCCACAGAGGCTGAACCTAGACTTGCAAACCCAATCTAAGTCTCCCATATTGAAGTGTGCCACCCTGTCACCGGATCATTGGTTTGATTCCAAATCAGAGGAAATACAAAAATTAACAATCAGTTTATCGTAATAAAATACAACTTACGATCATAACCTTGACTTTTGTTTTGGCATGAGTTGTTGCTTTGATCCTGTTGGTATGTTGTCTGCTGATTGCACTGGCTGTTACCACTACCACCCTTGGAAGACATCTTTCTTTCTATCTGTCTACAGTAGTACAAAGGAAGAAGAGTGACTATGTGAGTCTTTGGTCTGGTCTGTATAAATATGCCATTTATATATACAAGCAGTGCTCCTCCCTGTGCTAAAATGGAATTGCATGTGTACTGGTGGAACCTGTAAACTCAATTAGGAGTTTAACTTCAACTACATAATAATGATAATCTTCTAATAATTTTCTGTCTCACAGGTAAGGTAGATCGCAGAATTTCTTATTTTAGTTATGTACCATGACGTGGTGTATGTTTAACATATAAATTATACCTCGTCATTATTTTTTTTGATTGATTCATTTTCCAGATTTGAGGCCTATTTACCAAGCCAGAATTGGAGCGTAATTTTACAAAGTCATTTTCAGGCATATTTGACAATATACACATGTATAATTGTCTTTATAATTATGTTGATTTTTCAGTATTAGTTCAAGGCCAGTTACATTCTTATAAAATTACCCTATGCATACACGTACACATAATGAAAATAATGTGTATCCTTGTATGTGAGTTTGGTATAGGCATGATCTGTAGCCAAATTTGAATACAGTGCGATCAGAATTCCACTTTATTTTCATATTTTATAAAATATGCACTATGACATCTATTCTAGGCATTTATGTTTATACCTGCTCTCAAGATGTTGTAAGTGTAAGTGGGTTCATTTTCCCCATGATTTCTGCAGGATGTCTCTTTTTATTTTATTTTGAAGCAGGTGGACATCTCAGAATATCCATTTGTCAAAAATATCTACATCACAATTTTTAAAAGGCAAATTTGGCAACTTTATACCACAGTTTGTCCAAATATCAAGGGTGGGGGGTGTTTCAAGTGTATTTTGGAAGGAACTCGGGTGGGCCCAAAATTAGGATGTCTTTCAGTGATAAAGGAATAGGAAGAAATGTTTAAGGCAAAAAAGAAGATCTGTATCAATCATGTCCAGGTACAAAAAGGCACCCTGATTGAGCCACTGACCACTGGAGGGATAAAGGCATGACCACTTCTTAATCTCCCAGTGGTTATCAAACCCCTCTCACTCCCCTAAGAAGTAAAAGTGACTGTGGATACCAGGCTCTATGATAGCTTCAGGTATTATGACCATTCCTAATAAAGCAGCAAGTAATTATAACGAGTAGGCTAGGGTTAGTGTTGTAGTATTTGAACAATGGGACCCAGGTGTAACTCTCAATTGAACTCCTTTATTTCTTTACAAATACGTGAGTTGTCCTAGAACATAGAAATACCCACTGAACCTGAATTTATAAGACAACTGCCAGCGTGATGGCTATTCTAATGATGTACCTTTATGTACAGTAGATTTTTAAATATTTCTTGAAGGCTCACAACAACATATGTAACTTAGGCCTCAGCTGCCAGCTCAGTTCTCCAACCGACCTGGGTCACAAACCTTTACACACTACTCTTTTCTGCTCTCACAACTCACTCTCCACACTTCATCCAGACCCTTTCAAGCTTGGGTGCAGGCCGTAGCTGGGCTTTATCTGAAGTAACTTAACAGTCTGGGAGTAAGCTCTTCACTCTCTCGCTCTGTATCTCAAGGAATACTCTCCACACAAATGGATTGTCTTTTATGCAAACTTTACTGAGCTCTACAACAGGCAGTTAATCCAAACTCCATAAATCCTTATGTACTCAGCATTTGGTTTAAGAGGATTTCTGTCTATCCAAGACTATTAGAAATAGTCTTATCTACTACTTATTAAACAACTTCTTATAGCAATCCAGAACTATGTAAAGCTATACAACTCCTCCAGTCCATCACCCATAGCATTTGTTTGTTACCAGCAACCTCCTCCAGGATCAGACCTCTTTATCTATCCTCTCCTCCAGAGTTGCACTTCAATGAGCTGCACCCTCTGGCCTTGAACAGGTTGTTCCCTGTTCCTGCTGATGAGCTTGGCTCCCTTTGCCCACCTAGAGTACTCCTCTCAGTTACAGCCTTTGGCTGACAATAACTCCCCCTCACTTCAGCCTTAGGTTATCTGGCCTTTCCAGGATACCCCCTCTGCTCATAGGGTCCTGGCGGAGGTGAAGGCAACCAAAGACAATGTGCTCAGACAAACAGGAACTTTTATTATTTTCAAACTCACCTCTACTGTCATCTACCAGAACCATTTCCCTCTACAACCTATCCCATGAACCCATCCCCTTGAGTTGGATCCTTTCACTCCCACAATCTCAGATGAGTTAGCACAACTCCAGGCCCCTCCCCTCATCATAGATTTTTGAGCATTCTCTCAGATGACCCTAGTTATCCCCATTAAAATGGAGGATTGCACATATACCCTGGGATTCTATATATGGCTCCTTAATTTCTGTGTGGAAATTGAAGTGTATTTTATAATAATAATAATGTGCATAACTTAAATGGTTTACACGTACAACTCGCTAAGCATATTCTATAATGTGGTGCGCCTAAATTCTAAGTTGCATAGTTGAAAAGGGGGCATGGCTATGAGCGGGGCATGGGTGTTTCTAAAATCTATGCACATTGTTATAGAATACACCCACTATGCACCTAATTTAGGCGTCAGGATTTATGCCATGTAAAACATGGCATAAATGGGTGTGACTACATTTGGTTATGTGGAAAGGCGCTCAACATTATTCTATATACCGCGTGGAAATTTAAGCCTATTCTATAAAATCTAGGTATACTTAACAGAATTCTGCTTAGGCATATTTTTTTCTGCATGGAATTTTCAGGCACCATATATAGAATCTAGCCCATAATGGAATTAAGGTAGGATTTGTACCTGGGTCCTGTTGTTTAAAGTCCACTGCATTGACCATTAGGCTACCCCCTCTGCAGGGACATCTGTGTGGTCATTTTTGTACAATTGATGCCAGACAGACATTTTTGTGCCTGCTTTTCTGTCATTCGTATTTTGTACGTTTCACTTCGAAAAATGGCAGTTCATTTTGGACATTTTCAGCGCAAGAGTGTTTGTCTGGTCTTTGTTAAACCTTTCTAATGGAAATTGATTGCTTACTCTTGTTTCTAATGTTTTATATCTGCAAAAAGACAATAACAAAATCTTGAAAAAAAAAGAAATTGTCATTTTGGGGGGATATTATCCCCCAAATTCTATAAAAAGTGCTAAAGATTGTGTGTGCAATTTAATTGAATAACAAGCCAATTAATACTGATAATTGGCATCTTAACAAGCAATTATTGACACTAAATCGAAATCAATATATGCATGCACAAATTTTATGCACTGCCAAAAAAGTAGGCACAGAAATGGGAGGGTCATGGTCCAATTGGGGGCGTTACTTTCATTTACGACTGTTGTTAATGAATAAGGTGGGAGCCCCCTCGCCTAATTTAGGCACAGGCATTTGCACCACATTTCCATTTGTGTAAATGGCCACGCCTTATAGTTAGTTGCAGTTCCTGGACATACAAACTATTCTTTAAACCACACCTAATTTTAAGTTTGTTTTATAGGTTAGCACTGAGCTTATTTTTTTCTGTGCTATTTCTTATGAGCAAGATGACTCCATTCTGACTTGCAGAAAAGAAAAGCAGATTACTGTTCTGGATCTTGCAGACAGCTTGTCTGTGTGCTTTTTGGGTCAATCCTGACTTGGACATTCTTTCAAAATTGCCCCTTCATGTGTCTTTATAATTTAGGCTACAAATAGGTGTCTTGTTGCACTTCATACATATGTGGTGTAGCGTATGTTAATGTTAGAAACAGCGGGATATATAGTAATGAGATACAAAGCATGAATATGCATGCAAGATAGCTTTTTATTGTGAAAATGAAATAATGTGGACTGCAGTGAACAAAAAGCTAGTGGAATTTTTCCATCCCAACAACATTGGGCTGCAGAACCGTGGCCTAATGTTCCAAAGTCACTTCATATAGGGACTAGGTAGAAATATTTAGCTTCCCCTCAAAGCTCTACTTTTGATAGAAGCTCCCCCCCCCCCCCCCACCTCCCATGGCTGTCTTTTTCCATAAGCCCCTAATGGATTTCCAAATCTTAGCCCACGGATGGTTCTACCTGCTTCCTAAGTCCCTCCACTCCCACAGGCTCCCCTGGCCTACCTGGCAAATCCCAAGGGGATATAATGGGGTCAGAGCAGGAGTAATATCCATTCACTCTTCCTCATTCTGGTGCCAGGCTCAAAATGGCACCAGTAAACCCCTAGTGTTAGTCTCACCGTATTGCTACTAGGATTGAATATGTATAAGAGCAAAATGCTTATCTGGGCGTCACAATTGAATATCTAGGTTTTCAGTGGCACCAGAAAATTATGTGGTAATAGTGTACCTATATACCTAACTGTATCTACATACCTAACTGAGCAAAGTTAGTGCTGTCTTTTCTGTGGTCCAACTTGTCCAGTTAGTGAGGCAGGTTTTGGTACTGAAAATCATCAGTATCTATATAACTTCCAGGATCATCCTGACTCCGCCCCCAGACTGCTTCAGGTTTGTAGCACTGACCCAGACATTTAGGCCAGGATTCTGTAAATGGTGCCCAAATTTGGGTGCAGAAAAATATTGAAATAACAATACAAAGTATGACATTAATTAGAATTTAAGCACAGAACTGTCTAAGTGTATTCTATAATGTGATGCATATAAATTCTAAGTTGCATAATTGGAAAGGGGACATGTCTATGCATGGAATGAGAGGTTTCTCAAATCTATGTATGCTGTTATAGAATACACCTGGTCAATGTGTAACTTAGGTGTCAGTGTCTACACCAAGTTTTATTTGGCATAACTGCTAGCTACTAACTTTAGTCATGCGGATAGGTGCTCAGTGTATTCTATAAATCGCATGCCGATTTTTTAGGCATGATAGAATCTAGTTCTAAATGTGCCTCTGAGAATGTTTCACAGTCCAACTAAAAGCCATGTCATGGAAGATAAGTTGCACTTTTAGCTAGGCCGAGGAGGAAAACATTTTTGATGGGATTATGTGGTTTGAAAATTGCCCTTGGAGATGTCATCATCTGTTCCATTGATAATGCCTGAGTCATCATCCAGGTATTTATTCTTTGAGAGTGAGTCCTGATGGGAGCATATTGAAAATAGGTTAGCAATTTTCTAGCTCAGTAGTTGCTGAATGTTCTTACCAAAGGACTCTGAACTAGTTTATGAAATCCTTAAAGGCTAAATTCACATCCAATGACGGCAATAACATAATTCTTGGAAAAATGTATTTATTGGGTCAAGTGAATAAAATATTTGCAGCCTACATTTGAAAATGTATTTATTTATAGCATTTATATCCCACAATTTCCCACCCACGGGCAGGCTCAATGTGGCTTACAACAGTCTGAAAAACATACATCAAGTCAGCAAGCAAACAATCAATTTCTTAGAAGTGTAAGAGAGAAAGGGTAAAAGCAAAGAAGGGAAAAAAGAAAGAGTAGTGGTGATCAACATGACGCCTTGACAGAGACAGTTCAGAAGTAAGAGATGGTAGGTGGGATTTGAGCATAAGCTTTTCCAAATAAAAAGCTCTTGATGCTCTTTTTGAAGGTCGGGTGATCAGGAGTAAGTTTCACCAATTTAGGTAGACCATTCCACAAATGAGCGCTAATATAGGAGAAGGAGGATGCATAGGTGGACTTGTACTTGAGGCCACTATATACTGGGTAATGGAAATTTAGGTACGAATGAGCTGATCTGTTGGAGTTCCTAGGTGGCAAGTTGATTAGGGTGTCCATATAGGCTGGGGCTTCACCATAGATGATTTTATGCACCAGAGTGCAAATTTTAAAAGTGATGCAGTCCTTGACAGGAAGTCAGTGCAGTTTCTCACGCAGTGGTCTTGAACTTTCGAATCTCGATGTACCATAAATTAGCCTGGCAGCTGTATTCTGGGCAGTTTGTAGTTTTTTTAGAAGCATATCTTTGCACCCTGCATATATTTCATTGCAATAATCAAGGCGGCTTATGATCAGTGATTGAACTAAATTGCGAAAGACTTCTCTAGGAAAATACGTTTTTATACGTTTTAGTTTCCAAAGAGAGAAGAACATGTGTCTGACAGTAGAGTTTGTATGTTGCTCCATTGTTAAGTTTCTGTCAGCAATCACTCCTAATATTTTTAGGGTCTCAGAGATAGGTAAGGCAAGCTCCGGAGTGATTAATGTTGGGGGTGCGAATTTGTTATAGGGGGAGGAGAGCATTAGGCAATGAGTTTTCTCAGTATTGAGCTTGAGCTAGCATAGAGGGGAATAATCGAATGGCGCCGGCAAAATACATGGCTGGCGATGTATTTTGGTGGTGTCGCAAACAGCTGGCCAGACCCGTATTTTCGAAAAAGATGGCCGGTCATCTTTTGTTTCGATAATACGGTTCCGGCCAGCCAAATGCCTTGGATTTGGCTGGGGTTTGAGATGACTGGCGTCGTTTTTTAGCGATAATGGAAAGTTATGTCGGCCATCTCAAACCCCAGCCAAATCCAAGGCACTTGGCAATGGGAGGAGCCAGCATTTTTAGTGCACTGGCCCCCCTGACCAGGGCCGCCGAGAGGAGGGGCAGGGGGGACAAAAGTCCCTGGGCCCGGGCCTCCGGGGGGGGGCCCGGTGCCACCACAGTCCGGCCCACCCACTCTCCGACGCTCCCACAACTAACCTGAAGCGCCTTCATCTTCGACGCAAGCAGCAGCAGCAGGGCAGGCCACTCCTTCCTTCCGTGTCCCACCCTTGCCTGACGTAACGTCCACGAGGGAGGGGCAGGGAAGGAAGGAGTGGTCTGCCCTGCTGCTGCTGCTTGCGTCGAAGATGAAGGCGCTTCAGGTTAGTTCAGAGGGCCCGGCACTGGCAGCGGGTGGAGGGGGGCCCGGCGACCTCGGGTGGGGGGGGGGGGCGCAACGCGACGTGACCTTGGGAGGGGAGGGGGCGGGAGCGGCTTTGTCCCGGGCCCGGCCCCGGCTCTCGGCGGCCCTGCCCCTGACATGCCAGGACACCAACCGGGCTCCCTAGGGGTCACTGCGGTGGACTTCAAAAAAGCTCCCAAGTGCATAGCTCCCTTACTTTGGGAGCTGAGCCCCCCAACTCCCCAACCCCCCCACCCCCCCAAAAAAAACCCACTACCCACAAATGTACTGCACCCACTAAAACTGCTCCAGGGACCTGCATACAGCTCTAGGACTTATTGCTGCTTTATAACTTTGGCACACCAGTTGACACCTGAAGACTAATCTCTTTGAAAAAGACCTTTATTTGAATAAGCACATTTACTCACAGTTAACTGCAGATCAGAGGTTGTGCCCTACTGGCAAAGAGTCCCCTGGTACTAAGATTAGCAGTAGGTCAGAGCTGGCACAATGGTGTACAATGCCCTCTTTCAGCACCATTCAAGGTAAGAACTATGTTCTCTAACCTGGGTAACACAGGAAAGGGAACTAAAACTGGCTTACAGAAATGGCCACTACCGCATGGACTACAACAGGAATCAAAACAGGGCACACTCTGACCCAGTAAGCAGGGGGAAAAGCACCAGGGGAGTAGAGCCTACCAACTACCAATACCTACACCCACCACAATGCATTGCTGATGTGACTCTGCAGTGCAAATAACAGAAAAGGTGTCACACTCACCCCAGAGCCACATCACAAGCAGGAAAAGGCTGTCGGAAGACAGAACACATTCTGCTGTCATGGAGGTGGGTACGGCATTTGAGGCTGGCATACAGGCTGGAAAAAAAAGTGTTTAAAGTGGGGCGTTTTTGGTAGGAGGGTGTTAGTGACCACGGGGGGGGGGGGATACGGGGAGGTCATCTCCACTTCCTTCCGGTGGTCATGTGGTCAGTTTGGGCACCTTTTTGAGACTTGGTCATGAAAATAAAAGGCCCAAGAAACCCGGCGAAATACTGCTTAATGCGTATTTTTTTTCCATTATCGGCGAAAGCCGGCTATCTGGTAGCCACGCCTATACCCGCCCATGTCCTGCCTTTGCTTCGCCGCCATCACGCCCCTTTGAACTTTCGCCGGTGAGGAGACGGGAAAGCGGCGATGCTGTCAAAAAAAGCAGCTTTCGATTATACCGATTTCACCGCTTTTCCGAGATCGCCGGCCATCTCCCAATTTGTGTCAGGAAATGGCCGGCGATCACTTTCAATTATGAGCTGGATAGTGTGCAATCCAAGTCTTATTTCTTTGGTGATCTCGCTTAGGTCCTTTTTAAAAGATGTCATCCACATAAATAAATGGGTTGAGACCAAGTTTGGATAGGGCTGTGGCCAGAGGAATCAACATTATGGTAAAAAGAGTTGGCAAATTTGGGGAACCCTGTGGCAAACCGCAGTCTGCCTTCCAAAAAGGAGATAAGCTTGAGCTGGAGTTCACTTGGTAAGTTCTAGAGGTTAAAAAGCCTTTCAACCATGCTAATACATTACCACTGGCTCCAAAGTAATCAAGGAGCTGCAGTAGGAGGCAATGGTTCACCATGTCAAAAGCACTAGACATGTCAAATTGTAATAGCAAAATACTCTAAATGACAAAAGAGAGGCCCTGATTGAACTGGAGAGGATGAATAACTCTATTACACCAGAATTTAGGTTATTACCCAATATGTGGTGCATAATACTTTGTTATTATAATTTTTGCATATATTAATCAAATTTGCCCTTTTCAAATATCCATAATTACTCACATTCTGTTACTGATATCTTGAATAAAGTGGAAGAAACACATGGAATATGATTGAGGCAGATGTTAGCACAAACTAGTAGCAAGAAATTGATAATTGATAATATAATTTTAAAAAGACATATATTTAACTGGATTAGGGTTGGGCTTGAAATTTGGGGCTCCAAGCAACTTAGGGGTCCTTTTACTAAGCCGTGTAAGTGCTTACGCACGCCCAATGTGTGTCAATTCTGAGTTACCGCCCAGCTACCGCATGGCCCAGGCAGAAATATCATTTTTGACGTGCGGCCCATAAACTCGTCAGAAAGTATTTTTATTCTCTGGTGTGCAGCTGGTAATTGGCATTTTGATGCACGTTGACCATTACCGCTCGGTTAACATGTGAGACATTCCTGCTTATTTTCGAAGGAGAAGGCCGGCCATCTTCCAACACAAATCGGGAGATGGCCGGTCATCTTCTAAACCTGACCAAATCGGTATAATTAACAAAAGTACAATATATATGGGCGTAGCTATCAGGCTCCACAGTATGGGTGAGCATACATCATTGCAGTCTCCTTTCCTAGTCCCCTTTCCCAGGCCATGGCAGTATGCCAGGGTTCATACATCTGTAAAACACATAAAATAATGGCACAGCCAGTGATGCCCAAAGCTGGTACTAGGGGACAACCTACCCAGTCAGGTGCTCAGCATATCCATAGTGAATATGGCTGAGAGAGGTGTGCAGGCACTGCCTCTTGTGTATGTATATACCTTTCATTAACGTTCATTGTAGATGTCATGAGCAACTGGCTGGCTGGGATGCCTCCAGCACCAGCTTTGGGAATCACTGGCCTAAACTCTAGCCTGGTGAAAGGCCTCACTCACAGCTGGGCAACAGTCAAAGCACAGCCGTGGAGGGGCATAATTGAACGAAAATGTCTATCTCCATGGGCGTTTATCTCCGAGAACGGGTCCATGAAGGGGCGGACCGAACCGTATTTTCGAAAAAAAATAGACGTCTATATTTTATTCGACAATTTGTGAGCTTGGCGTTTTTGTTTTTCAGCGATAATGGAAAATGAAAGCGCCTAGCTCAAAAACGAATAAATCCAAGGCATTTGATCGTGGGAGGGGCCAGGATTCGTAGTGCACTGGTCCCCCTCACATGCCAGGACACCAACTGGGCACCCTAGGGGGCACTTTGACAAAAAAAAAAAAAGGTAAAAGAGCTCCCAGGTGCATAGCACCCTTCCCTTGTGTGTTGAGCCCCCCAAATCCCCCTCAAAACCCACTGCCCACAAGTCTACACCATTACTATAGCCCTAAGGGGTGAAGGGGGGCACCTACATGTGGGTACACTGGGTTTGGGGGGGTTGTACGACTAAGCATTAAGCAGCACAATTGTAACAGGTAGGGGGGGATGGGCCTGGGTCCACCTGCCTGAAGTCCACTGCACCCCCTAACAACTGCTCCAGGGACCTGCATACTGCTGCCAGGGAGGTGGGTATGACATTTGAGGGTGAAAATAAAAAGATGTGAAACATCATTTTTTGTGGTGGGAGGGGTTAGTGACCACTGGGGGAGTCAGGAGAGGTCATCCCCGATTCCCTCCGGTGGTAATCTGGTCATTTAGGGCACTTTTTGGGGCCTTATTCGTGAAAAAGCAGGGTCCAGGAAAAGTGCCCTAAATTCTAGCTACAAACGCATACTTGTTTTTCCATTATCGGCGAAAGGCGCCCATCTCTGTTCGGGTGATAACCATGCCCCACTCCTGCCTTTACCACACCTCCGACACGCCTCTGTCAACTTTGTACGCTTCCGCGATGGAGTGCAGTTGAAAACGTCCAAGTTTGGCTTTCTTTTATACCGCGTTATTCGTTTTTGTGAGATAAACGTCCATCTCCCGATTTAGGTCAGAACTTGGGCATTTTTCTCGTTCGATTATAAGCAGGATAGTCTCTGTTGTGGGTGGAGGAGGGTGGGCAGATACAATAAAGACTGCTACAACCCCATAATGTTGGTACACATACCTAGATATGATCATACACATCTGTTAAGAAATATATTATGGAGGCTCACTGTCTGTGCATATACTAGGCCTACGCTGTCTAAATATATCTGGTATGTGCCATAAGTAGCATTAGTGGGGCAGAAATGTATTGTCACATAACCATGTGAACACTATCATCTTGCTGGCCCAATTTATTCCTATCATAGCTGTTGCCTAACACATATCATAGGTAGATAGTATTAGAATGGTGCCCTCAGTAGGGAATCACCAACTCATAATGCAGGCCAGAGATTGCTATCTGAAAGCATTTCTCTGTCTGAGCCCATCAGCATGCAGCAAGAGGCAAATGCAAAATAACCAAGGCTTTTTTTCCCAGCTAATATCACCTTTTTTTCCTGCAGTCTCAAAATTTCCTATACACCCCATTCTGTTCCCTTTGTTGAACCAGTCAGCTTTGAATCTATAACCCTCAGATTCAGAAGCAGTAGTCTTCCAAAAAGAGCTATTCTGGACTGCACATATCTTAAAGACAGAAAAGCATCCCTGATTACCACAACCCCTAAGGTTGATGCTGCATGAGTACCAGCGTCTTTTTTTTTTTTTTTCAATAAACTGAGTATACCCCATTCACCCTGCTCACACACATATTTTGCACACTGCTCAATAGCAGAATAACGTAAGGTCTGTTGTCTACCACTGGCCACAAGACAGGTACAAACCAGCAAGTGTCCACTGTCAGTGTTCAAACTATACTTTTCACCCTGTTCACCATGCTGCATCACCAACTGCAATCATGGCTGAGGGATTTATAACATGCATAAACATCAGCTTCATATATATTTAAATATTTACATATCTACAGAATATAATCCCACATGCGTGGGATAAACATAAAGGAATCCTGTGCAGAAGGAAGGGATCCTCAGGAACTTAGCCTAGAATGGGTGGCAGAGCTGGTGGTTGGGAGGCGGGGCTAGTGCTGAGCAGACTTATACGGTCTGTGCTAGGGCTGGTGGTTGGGAGGCGGGACTAGTGCTGGGCAGACTTATACGGTCTGTGCCAGAGCCGGTGGTGGGAGGCAGGGATAGTGCTGGGCAGACTTATAGGGTCTGTGCCAGAGCTGGTGGTTGGGAGGCGGGGATAGGGCTGGCCAGACTTATACGATCTGTGCACTGAAGAGGACAGTACAAATAAAAAAGTAGCACATATGAATTTATCTTCTTGGGCAGACTGGATGGACTGTGCAGGTCTTTTTCTGCCGTCATCTACTATTATGTTTACAGAATATAATCAGAACAGGTGAAAAAATAAAATAAATCTGTAAGCCTCATAGTCCATTGAGTCCCCTTTGCTCCATCATCAACAGCCTAGAACTGCTGATTATAGAGCTGGTCTCTCACCATGTCAACCTCTATGGGGCCTAAAAGTCAGGTCCTTCAACATTTCATAACAGTTATTGCAAGAGTTAAAAAAGCAAATGATGACTCAGGGTAGCTTCATACCAAAGTGGAAGGGTAAGTTCTGGGGTCTTAGCTAAAGTGAATACTTCTTAGCATCACAGCATGTTAAAGAAGGCACTGACAAAATCCAAAAAGAAATAATAATGCTAAAGAAAGTATACACAAATAACAAGAAAATGTTAGTCTTCTTTCTGAATCATGGCACTCCTGAAAAACAAATTATATCTAATGTCAGAATGCTGAGTTCTGATGTAAAAGCTCATTCCATGCAGATCAGTGCATGTCATTGGATTCTCAGGGAAAATGAATTCTGCTTTCTGGTGCCAATTTAATAAGGTGGTCTCACAGGTGTGGAATGTGCCTCCCTGCTAGAAACGTTCTGTTTCCAAAATGACCGGCAAAAATGTCCATTATTGCAAGATGCCCAAAGTTTTGGAATTACAAATATCTAACCTCCCCCCCCCCCCCCAAACACACATCTTGTATGTCTAATAACCTATTAAAATGTTCATGTTGGGATTTTAAAACTTCCGCATTCTAATCTCGACATGGCTGTCCAAAAGCACAATCCAAGCAAGAAGAGAAACTTTACTGCTGCAAAAGTAGAACTTCTAGTGAAAGAGGTTGTGTCTCACCAAGTAAACCAGGCTATTGGTGAGCCACCATTGGAAAAAATAGAGCTTATGAGGGAGGGCTTGCAAGTGGAAGAGAGTAGCCAGCAAGTATAGGAAATCAGCTAACAAAAGCAATGGGACATACGGCAGTCATTGGAGAATATAACAGTTTGGGAGGCTGCGCAGGGATCTGCAGGCCTACACTGAGGCCCTGACCTCTACTGTCATTCTGTTCCCTTTGAATATAAGCGTTTTCGCTACAGCGGACTTTTACATATTTGGAAGACTATGCTGTGTTTGGACAGCACTAGCGCCTTTTATCCTTAGTTTTGCCCAGATCGTTGTATCTTACAAGCAATTTTGGAAGGATTATTCATATTTGCCAATTTGAAGACCCCTGAGGAAGGCCTTTTTGGCCGAAACACGAACCGTGTAGGGTCCCAATAAATCATTTTGGCTTTCAACGTCTGTGTTTTCAGTCTGGTCCTTCTGGATATCTTCTGCTCGATTTGTTGTTTCCTAATGGGATAGCACACCCAGGATGGCATGACAGTGACCACCTCAGGTTCTGGGATGGCATCAGCTGGCAAGAGATATCAACTGCGTCAACACAGGAGTGAGGGCCAGTGTGTCCCAGAGCAAGCAAGGTGCTCCAAGGCCAACACAGATGTCTGTGCTGGGTGATATGATCAATTACCAAAACCCCCCAGCCCTTATGAATTTTCCCCAACATTTAAGTGGCTGCACAGGAAACTGGGACCTGGAGGAGTTAGACAGCTGTGAAAGGTCCATGGGGAGAGTTCAGACACTCTTTCACCTCCTGAGAGCCATGAGACATCAGCTGGGCCAAAGGAAAAGATGGGAAACATGGGGATGTGGGAGGGAAATGGGTGAATAAATGTGTGAGGAGAACAGGGTATGCTGGGAGCCACATGTGTTGAGTGGGGTGGTGGTGGGAGGAGAGGTAAAGGGAGGTGAGGGTGGTAATGAGAGGGAGTAGAGAATGGCGGGGATGGGCGAGAGGAGCGAAGGTTGGTCACTGGTGTTATCACTTTGTTTGTATCCACCAATAAAAGTTGCACTCACTTTAATTGAAAATGTTCCTGTATCAAATCTTGTCTGGTTCGAACACCTAGCTGATGTGGTGCAAGGTCTGCTTTCCGGAGGATCGGGGGGGGGGGGGGCATCCTAGTGGATGCTGCTGCTGTTGCTGGGTCTCTGGCAGCGGCTGCCTTCACTGTTGGGTCAAATTGTGCAGCATCAAATATGCCATGAAGTTCTTGCAGACCTTTCCAGCGGTGATGAGTAGCTCTTGCCCAGAGTGGTTGAGGCATCTGAATCTGTTTTTCAGTTTCCAAAGGAATGTGTGGTACAATGGGCTGCATTGTAATTCTTCTTTGCCTCATTTTGGGCATGCACAATTGGTGTCATCAACCATGTGTGATGGGTTAGCTTCTGTCACCGGTGAAGGAGGGGGCAAAAGTTACAGACATTGGTGTGTATTGCCAGTTATGGGCACCTTGGAGTGAAGCATAGGATCTGGGCTAGAGGGTTGCTAGGTGGTGGGGGGAAATGTGCATACCATTATTGGGGGAGGGGCAGAGGGGTGGGATGTAGGAGTCATGGCAGGACCTCAAATAACATGAACAGATATCTACTGTCTCTCCCTATGTATGACAGATGGCCTGCATGTCCACTGAGTGAAATATGCTTTTCTGTTCATATTGATGGCATCCTGAGTTCTTGGGGGGGGGGGGGGGTCTGAGGGCCATGTGGGTGCTGTCTATTGCCTTTATCGTGAGGGAAAGCAGTCCACATTGTAGAACTGGCTCAAGATGTCCTGGATCTCACAAACTGTACTGGGAAGGGCTATACAGTCAGAGCTGTGGGTGAGGAAGGCATCCAGAAACTGGGATAGACACTGTGAGATGGCAGGATGGGTGAGGCCTGCAGTGACTGCCAGCACAGACTGAAAGCTTATAGTAGCAAGAAAGTCAAGGGAGGATGTGATCCTAAGGTGGACTGGCACAGGATTGTTCCTGCATGTCCTGGTCTGAAGGAGGGGTTCTAGCTACTCACAGAGATGCTGTATGGCAGTCCTATTAAAACAGTTGTAATGCACTGCTCATTACTAAGGTCTATGAATTGGGCCCTGGTCTGATATTCTTTGGTAGGGATACCTTCTCCTAGCCCTCCCCTCTAGACTCTCAGCCACATCCAGCAATGCATTTATAACACAATCATTCAGCGCATCCATGCTTATTTTGCAGGTGTTCCACCACCACAGGTGCAACCCAATAACACCATTGTGCACGCCACAAACTACTGTAGAAATCAACATCATCTAGTGAGATACTCACCCACCACCAGCATACAGCACACTGACAAACTGGGACCACACATAGATAAAGGCACTACATAAGAACATAAGAATAGCCATACTGAGTCAGACCAATGGTCCATCCAGTCCAGTATCCTGCTACCAGCAATGGCCAATTTAGGTCACAAGTACCTGACACAAAGGGACAATGAGAAACACAGTACAGGCAGGTAAGGAACTGCAATGGGAGGTGTGCTAGGTTGAGGTCAGAGAGGGATTGGTGGGGGAAATGGGCCTAAGAGACAGCAAGGGGTGGGTGTGGCTAGGGGCAGGCTGATATGTGTGACAACTATTCACACTGGGGGAAACAAAACAGCAAACCAACCACTACTATCCAACTCACCACACAGCAACTAAATCTACCTCTCCACTTTTCAACTCAGCAACAGCACAAATGGGTCAAAAAAGGCAAGCCACAGCTTGACTTAGTCGCTTTTATGTCAGGTCTAGGACTGGATGTTTTCATTTCCTGCCCTAGATGTTGCCCAGCTATCCATGATCATGTGTGGACATCCATAGTGTGATACTGTCCTCGGCATGCCCAGTCAGAAAACATCTAATTTGAGACACCCAGCACACTTGGACATTTTCTGATTGGGTCTTCTAAAATAGCAATTTTGACATTTTGGACAGATAGATGTCCTTTTGGCATTTTGAGACGTCTATCTGCTTTGAAAATGAGTGCCTAGGTGGCGATAGTTATCAACATGGGTTAGCATTAAAATGGATTATATTACTATTAACCTGATAATTAGTAACAAGCCCTCCCCCCTGTTTACTAAGTCATGCTAGCGGCTGCCGTGCGCTTATGCCGACACAGCCCTTTCACTTAGCTTAGTAAATGGAGGGTTATGTCTCATTGTATAAAATTGAACCTATGATAAAGTAGCATGGGTTAATGGTAAAATAACATGTCTTAACAATAATCCACATTGATAGCAATACCCCTTACGTGGTTGAAAGAAATAACAGGCGTAGCTGATGTTTTTTAAATTGTGCTCAAAAAAACATATGTAAATTTCTGCATCTTCCCTTAAAGCACATGTGTTCTTCATATCTATGCAGGCTATTCCAAATGTGCACCTATCATTTTTTAGTTATATAAACTGCCAACATCAATGTATTCATCATCACACAAGTGATAGCCTATGATTAAAATGAATCTGCTTAAAACTATTTCCAATATAAGTGTCGGCAAAAGTATGTTGAATGAACCACCCAAGGTCAGACAGTGAAAGGTGTCCTAGAGACTCAGGTCAGCTCAGCTCACCATTCCAAGATTTATGTAATAATTATATGAGGTACACTTTAAATAATATATGAATGATGGCAACATTTAAGTTATATTTATATCTCCTCACTATTTCTAAATATATTCTCCAAGGGAAACAAAGTTTCAAAGTTCAAAACTGCAAAACATTGCACACTGCTGTCTTTTGATCTGACCTGGCCTGTGGGGAAACCTCTGTATTGGTAATATTATAAAGGATTCTCGCTTGTAAACCGTGGTTTATAAATGTAAAAATTACTCTAGGAATTATTTGTAGAAAGTACATATGATGACAAGACGTGGAAGGGGCATTTTCAAAAGGGACGACCAAGTTGCGATTTGGACGTCCTTGCAAAACGGCGAAATCCAGGGGCGGGGAAAACCTATATTTTTGAAACAAGATACACGTCCATCTTTTGTTTCAAAAATACCAACAGGGTTGTCCGAATCCTTAAATTGGGACGTCCTTAGATTTGGATGTTCCTAGATGTGGACGTTTCTGACTCTTGGCAATTTTCGAAACCAAAGACGTCCATGTCAAAAACAACCAAATGCAAGCCATTTGGTCGTTGGAGGAGCCAGCATTTGTAGTGCACTGGTCCCCCTGACATGCCAGGATACCAACTAGGCACCCTAGGGGGCACTGCAGTGGACTTCATAAATTGCACCCAGGTACATAGCTCCCTTACCTTGTGCGCTGAGCCCCCCCCCCAAACACCCCCAAAACCCACAACCCCCAAATATACACCACTACCATAGCCCTTATGGGTGAAGGGGGCACATAGATGTGGGTACAGTGGGTTTCTGGTGGGTTTTGGAGGGCTCGCTGTTTCTTCCACAAATATAACAGGTAGGGGGGGTATGGGCCTGGGTCTGCCTGTCTGAAGCGCACTGCAGTACCCATTAAAACTGCTTCAGGGACTTGCATGCGCACTGACCTGAGTATGACATCTGAGGCTGGCATAGAGGCTGGCACAACATATTTTTAAAAATGTTTTTGAGGGTGGGATGGGGTTAGTGACCACTGGGGGAGTAACAGGAGCTCATCCCCGATTCTCTCCGGTGGTCATCTGGTCATTTTGAGTAGCTTTTAGTACCTTAGTTTTAAGAAAAACAGGTCTGGGTGAAAACGTCCAAGTGTTCGTGAGGGACATCCTTGTTTTTTTCGATTATGGGTTGAAGACATCCAAGTGTTAGGCATGTCCAAGTCCTGCCTTCGCTACGCCTCTGACATGCCCCCTTGAACTTTGGATGTCCTTGCGACGGACTGCAGTTGGAGACATCCTAAATCGAGCTTCGATTATACCGATTTGGACGTCCCTGGGAGAAGGACGTCCATCTTCCAATTTATGTCGAAAGATGGATGTCCTTCTCTTTTGAAAATAAGCCCAATTGTGTACTTCTGTGTGACTCTGGTATAGGCATGTTCAGAAGTGGAGCTAGGGCAGAGCATGGGAAGAGATAAGATTTACACGCTTTGACCCAAATATTCAGAAAATGATGAGCTCCTAAATTTATGCAACTTAGACACCTATATTTGTATCCTATTTTCAACCAAACTTAGGAGCATATCTTTTCATCTTAATTTAGTAGCTAGATTTATTATCCTAATTTATGAGCTTGTGCTAAAAATCTCTATTAAAGTCCAATCTTCTTTTCAATGCCCTAAATCTGCTCCTGTTGCCACCCTCTACTTATGCTTATAAATTTAAAAGTCTAGTAAAAATGTATGCACTCAATCCTATTACATTTTCAAAGAGATCAATTTATGTGAGTAAACACTTAAAGTTAAGAGCATAAACCCTTTGAAAATCAGGGTCTTCATTTATTAATCTTCTCATACAAGTACACATTTCACATGAACATTTATACCTTCTTCTGAGCATGTGTATGTAAAGTCCATGGCTTTTTTCAATTGCAATTTCTGTAGTTTGGATGGTAATTTTATAAAGACATGTTATTATACTGTAGGTGCCCATGTGATCATTACAAACAGAGCAACCTTTTAAAAAATCACCCTCAATGTGGGTAAAACTGCAGACACTGTAGAACAATGTGCCTAGATATAAGTAGCTTGAGGGTGGGAAGTTTTTAAAACAGCCATTTTCTCCAGGGTAAGTAGCATTTGAAATGCCCTCTATGTTTATCCCTTCCACTAAAATAACAGATAACAGTGCTTTTATTCTCATTACATATCTTGCTTGTGCACCTTGAAGTTTAAGCTGGACTCCATGGAATTGGGGAAATTGAACCTCAGATAAATTAATTAGTAATGAAATGTTTTTTTTTAATTTGCATAGACTAAGGGCAGTTAGGTCTTCATTGAGCCCTTCAAGCTTTAGGATGATAGCTCAGGCAGTACTGATACCAGATTTGGACCAGTGCGAATCTTAATATTGCTTAATTACTTTACAGTTAAGAAAAAGGCTCCAGTTATTGCAACATACATCCGCAAGATTGAGCTTTTATTTAGGAAAGTTCCATGAAGCACTCTGCTTTTACAGATTCTCAAATTTGTTTTAAAATTGACTGTATGGTATATAAGAGCATTCATGGTTCAAATTCAGAATCAGTATGTGGACAGCTTTTATTTACAGTAAATAAAAATCACTGGAGAAGTTGGAATAGATTGATATTAGATTTACCCTCTGGAAAATAATATGAGTTCTAAATCTATCTAGGAATACTCATTGGCATTTCAATGTGCTAAGATATGGACTAACATTCCCACTGACCTTAGTTTAAAAATGCCGTGCTTGTCTTTTCATAGGGCACTTAAAACATTTCTGTTTTTAAATTGGTAACTTTTATTCTTAGATAAAGTTTATTTTATTGAAATATAATAGCACTCTTTTTAAGCTCCTTCTACTGGAAGTCTTCTTTAGAATGTAATCTGCTTTGCACTATCTGGATAAAGGCGGAATACAAATCAAATAATGCAATACAATACAATACAATGTGATTCCTAGTGGTAATACCATGAGGCTCATGCATCAGTGCTAGGGGTCACTGATGCAATTTTGAACTGGCACCAGAATGAGAAGCTTGAATGGGGATCATTCCTGCCATGAGCCCATTATTTATTTTAAAAAGTTGTATGCCACCTATAAGTAGGTGGTTTCCATAAAAAAACATAGGGCCCTGTTTACTAAGCCACACTGTAGGTATGCTAACATTTTTAGTTTTTTTTTTTTACTAAAGCTTAGCTCGAGTTATCTGCAGCAGGGCTCATAGGAATAAAATGGGCCCTGCTGTAGATAACTCGAGCTAAGCTTTAGTAAACGGGGGGGGGGGGGGGGGTTAGTGCTTCTAAAAATTAGAATGAGTGTCTCTGGCGTTATAGTGCACTAAAAGCACTAGCGCACCTTAGTAAACAGGGTCCATACATAATATATAAAACATTACATTAATAGAACAAAAACATAATGTAATACACCTAACAATAAAAAATCAAGTCCATATATGATTAAAAAAAAACAATCACAGATATGTTTTCAAAAGTTTTCTGAATTGTTCATAATTTGGACAATGACGAACCTGGCCAGACAACTCATTCCACAAAGAGACTTCAGCTGACAAATGCTAATGCCCATGTATCATTACATCCCTGGGATGAAAGGTAGGTCTGGGGATCCTACGTGGGTGAGGGGGGAAGTTGAGAAACAGGGGGGGCATTAGAGTCTTCTGCAAAAGAAGGCCATTGGGGGGAGGTGGTTCTGACAAAAGGGAATCTTTCAGAGCAGGTTAAGCCCATTAGGATGTAACCTACGAGCCTCAGGCTAGGGCTTTGCAGCTCAGTGCTTCCAGGATAGAAAAATCACAGCTTTTGGTCCACCACAAGCCACTATATTCAATTTACATAGTAATAAGCTATTTTGCATGTTTTTACATGTTTTGTATCCAATTACTATGTGTTCTGCTGTTCCTAATATTAACATATGTTACAGGAATTTAATTCACGTTACTGCTCGTTAACACACATTAAGAGAAAAATAACGCAGGGTAGAGCCATATCACCCCATAATTACTACCACCTAAAGCTCAGTAATACTATTTACTATGTTAAGCAATTTATAATGCATGACAGAACCCATGCTCAAAACCTAGAGGGTAAATTTATAACAGATCACTGCATTTGTGTGAAGTACAAGAAGGCACTTATTGACAGCCTAAATTATAAAGACACATGGAGGGGCAATTTCAAAAAGACATCCAAGTCAAAATAGAGATGTCCAAGTCATGTTCCAAATGGACATCCATCTTACATGTAATTATTCGAATAGGATACAGCCTGTTTGAAAATATGTGATAAAGACATCCCCATGCTAGAAACGTATAGCGTGAACATCCATTTTACAATCTGAAACATCTAAATTTTAAACAGAGACAAAAAAGGATATGGATGTCTTTATAGCAGCATTCTTACAAAATAATCTCCACAGACTGCCATGTAAAGAACAGGGTCAGTCTAGAGGTTAGTACAATGGGTTGTAAACCAAGGGACTCAGATTCAAATTCCACTTCAATTCCTGTTTTTTTTTGTTACATTTGTACCCTGTGCTTTCCCACTCATGGCAGGCTCAATGTGGCTTACATATTGTATACAGGTACTTATTTGTACCTGGGGCAATGGAGGGTTAAGTGACTTGCCCAGAGTCACAAGGAGCTGCCTGTGCCTGAAGTGGGAATTGAACTCAGTCCACCACCCTAACCACTAGGCCATTCCCCAACTCCAATTTTTGTAATTATGAGCAGTCAAGGAACAAAAGAAATACCTACTGTACCTGGCTTGCAGGTGGATTACGCATTTTGGTACAGTAGATATTTTTATGTTTCTGGAGGGCTCACAAAAACAATAATTTAAAAAAAAAGAGTTAATGAGCTTTCCACCTGGATCTTTTGATTTATACTCCACTGCACTGACCATCATGCCACTCCTCAGACCTGCTTTCTGTTTTGCTAAGAATGCCCATAATAGCTGAAGATGTCATAGATGTCGATATCCACTTCCAATTTCACTTTCAGGGGACGGGAGGAGGACAGCAACAACAGAGGGATTAAGGAGGTGCCGTGCTTTAAACCCTCCAGTGGACAGCTGCTCAATCAGAGCACCTTTCTGTAACCTGGACATAGCTGAACCAGACATAAATAAGGAAGTCCTTCTTTATAGACATGGGTATTTCTTCTCCTTCGATAATCACTGTTGGACATCCAGATTTCAAGCCCTCCCTAGTCCCATTCAAAACATGCCCAGATAAGGCCCTTTTGCTATTTGGATGTACTGTAGTCTTGAATGTCTATATTCTGCCTTAACAAAATTAGAATTTGAACATTTCAAGCACTTGGACATCAATTTTGTCCTTTCAAAATAGCCATATGCTTTGAAAATGAATGCTGTGAGGCACTTATATAAAATAATAGGAGATATCTGGCAGAAATCATTGGTAAAATTAACCCATTTAGGCTTCCATCTCAATAGCAGGTAATAAATATACATATCTAGAACAGATGTGATAGTGCATAGTTTATAAAATATGAGAATAAATTGGAATTCCTATCACATTCCACTCAAATTTGTCTCCAGACCATGCCTATAACCAAACTCAGGTACAAGTTCAACATTCTTGTTATCGTGTGTAAGTGTACACATAGGGTAAATTTAAAAGAATGTAACTGGCATTGAACTCTTACTGAAAGCATGAGCTAAATTCAAATAATAATAATAATAATTGTACATGTTTATAATGTCAAATATGCAAAAAATGTCTTTCTAAAATTACCCTCCAGATCTGGTTTGGTGTCCTCTAATTTGGAAAAAGGTTCAATTAAAAAAATGAATTAAAAAGGTTTAATGTATATATTAAACATACACCACTGCATAGCAAATAATTAAAGTAAGAATGTATGTTAAGTGATATCTACCTTACCTATGAGACAGAAAATAATTAGACAATTATCATAATTACATAGGTGAAGTCAATCTTGTAATTGATTTTAAGGGCTCCATTAATCCACACATAATACTTATTTGGCACAGGGAGGAGCACTACTTGAGTATATAAATGGCTTGTACATGTAGACCAGACCAAAGACTCACATAACTACTCTTCTTCTTCTTCTGCACTGCTGTAGACAGAAAGAAACAAATATGTCTGCCAAGGGTGGTAGTGGAAATAGCTGCTGGAATCAGCAGACAACATCCCACCAGGATCAAGACAACTCAAGCCAAAACAAAAGCAAAGTCTATGATCGTAAGTTATATTTTATTATGATGCAGTGATTGTTCATTTCTTTATCACTTTTGCAAGTGTTTTTATTTCCCTTAAAATATAAGAGTTCAATTTTAAAGAGATTCTTACTGAACTGGGTTGAATGAATGACCCATTGACAGGGTGGCATACTTCTATTTGAAGGAATTGGATTTGGTTTTCAAGTCTAGGTTCAGCTTTTCTGGATAGCATTTACAGTCTCTGGAGGGAAACCTAACCATCCCTAAAACAGTGACTATTTAGATTCAGGGTGCATTTTCTGCACAGCAGACTCCAGAAGAAATTGTGGTCTGCAGCTCCTAACAAAGAATTAAATCTATGATTGCTTGCCTGAAAGCACAATTTCAAGATAAAGCAAATGAAATTCATACAATATTCAAGCAGATAATAATACAGAGACTCACAGAATTTCATTTCTTATTCTATTCCATTCTGTATTATCAGAAACATCAACTGGGAAGGGCAGTTCCTGTGGAGGTCAAATTTCTGGACATAAGTTTTAATTAAAAATAATGTATGTCTGAAGATACTGTTTAAAACATGCTGTGTGATCTTTGCAGAAGTTTGCATTCAGCATGATAGCACACTGTTATGACAGAGACCATAGTTCAGTTTTTAATCCTAGATTCATGATCTCTGGCAGTCCGAAATTGGAATGCTGCAGAGGTAGTGTTTAGGATTTCCTGGAATGAAGGGAGACCCACCTCTCTCTAACTCTGAAACCTACTGTCCATATTTCGGGTGCATGCAAATCAGACTGCAGAGAATTGTTGCTTCTGAATAAGTATTGTAGTTAAGATGGGTTTGCTAAACTGGATTAAGTTAGTAATTTGATGGGGGTGGGGCAAATTCCAGGAAGCTGAGAATGCTCATGACATTTCAAAGCAGAAAATATCAAACATCTACAGAATCACACTTCTAATTCTGTTCAGTTGTGCATCATTAGAAACATCTTCAACTGGCCAGGGCAGTAGCTTTGGAAACAAGTGGAGGCAGAGCTCACAGAGCTCTCAGGTTGCAGTTGACTCCTGACAACAGAAAAATCAAGTCATACGTTTTAATTCATTGCGATACTTTTTCTATAGAAACTATTTAACAACTATTGTATGATTTTAGAGATGTTTGACTTCGTAGATGGTTCTGTTAATGGGTTGTTGCTGTTTTTATATTTTTTTTTAGAGAGGATTGCCTTCATGAACAGTGAAAATGTTTTAATGGAAAAAATGCTTAATTTAATTAATTTTTTTAAGGGCCCTTTTACTAAGCTGTGGTAAGCACTAATACGTGCATACTACAGCAAAAAAAAAAAAAGGCCTTACCACTAAGTCACTCAAGCACACTGGGGTAATTTTTACATGTGTGCGTGTTTCCTATGCACTAAAAAGTAAGCTTTATTTTTTAGTTTGGGGGATAGGTCTGGGCGAAGAGTAGGCTAATCAGATAATGCAGATACATTGCTGCATGCAAACGTTTTAACACATAGGTAGCACATGAGCCCTTACTCCCTACAAAATAGGTGTAGCTAAGGGCTCACATGCTTATGATCATGCACTAATGGGACTGTTGATAGCACATGGACATTAATGTTTGAAATAGAAAAATCGGCCATTTTACCCACAAGGGAATGACACACGTCAGCACACACTAAGGCCACTTTTTACAGCAGCTTAGTAAAAGGGCTCCTTAGCTAGTTATTTTTTTTAATCTATGAGTCTAACGACTATGTTTACTAAGG
The DNA here is from genome assembly GCF_901765095.1 of Microcaecilia unicolor. Lineage (NCBI taxonomy): Eukaryota > Metazoa > Chordata > Amphibia > Gymnophiona > Siphonopidae > Microcaecilia > Microcaecilia unicolor. The sequence continues at coordinate 135,055,902 of NC_044035.1, read as the reverse complement.
TGCGCTATGGGTGCGTTAGCATTTTTAACACGCGTAAATGGTTTACACTTGTTAAATGCTAATCTGCATGCTTTCACACGTTCTAACAACAACTCAATATCTTTCTTTGAGACCAAATACAGAAATAAGAAATGTGTCACTCACTGTATACATGCATTTATTCTAGTAATTTAATCATTTATGTCTGCAATCAGTATATAACTGTTATCTGCTTTATGCTGTTTCAATTGTATTCATCTTTTTATAGAGCAGAATAGAATGAAAATAATTTAGTAATAAAACCTTTCTCTGAAAATCAGAGGAAATAATTTAAGATCCTCTTCAAATAACACGCTCCATTACTTTTTAACAAGAAAGCTGCATTTTCTATGGAATTACAATTTTAAGGACCCTTTTAATAAAGGGTTGGCAGGTGACAATGAGGTTTCCACATGCCAATGCTTAAATACCGCTGGGCTGCCACAGCAGCCTGGGAGTAGTTCCCACCCCAAGCACATGATATATCTGGCGCTATGAAAATACCGTTGCTTACCTGGTGGTAATTGGGCAGCACCATGCACTGCCCGGTTACCGCTAGGTTAGCGCATTAGTCCTTACTCCCCCCCCCAAAAATGGCCGCATGATAATACTGTGAGAAGAAGGGGATTCAGCCCATGTCAAAAACACACGCTGATGCTAGTGCAGGCCCCCTTTTCTCATAGCTTAGTAAAAGAGCCCCTAAGTGCTCTCACATTATGGACAAACTAATCAGTTAGCACGGTGATAACCTCAGCAACTGGCTGATTAGCAAATCCACACCTGTGATTTACGTGAACACATCTCTTCAATATCACGTACTTAGTGCATGGAGATCACATAATGAATGCAGAACATTTGGCACGTCCTGCATTAGACAATTTTTCATGCATTAGGCTTGTGCTAGAACCTAAAGCAGCTTAGTAAATGCCCTCCTAATAAAGAAATCGTAATTATTTTATTTTAAAAAATAACAAATTGGATTCCTGACATAAGGCCAAAGCAACTTACTAAAATTCTTGGTCCAGCCAGTGAAAAAAAAAGTCTGTGATCATATTACCATCATTTAGGGGCCCATTAACTAAGCCGCATAAGCGTCTACGTACGCCCAACGTGTACCCAGTTACCTTGTGGCTCTTGTGGTAAATTCATTTTTGAGGCGTGTCCAATACATTTTCAGAAGCGTGTTTCGGATGTGCACCAAGTGGCATTTGACACACATAGCTCATTACCACCCGGTTACCGCGTGAGACTTTAATGTTAGGCCAATGGTTGGTGGTAAGGTCTCAGACCCAAAATGGATGTACGGCAACTTTGATTTTTCCGCACATCCATTTTCAGCAAAAATTTTAAAAAGGCCTTTTTTACAGGTGCACTGACAAATGAATAGGCACGTGCCCAAAACCCACGCCTATACTACTGCAAGCCATTTTCAGTGCACATTAGTAAAAGCACCCCTTAGACAATTTAATCTTGTACCAGTAACTATCCCTGAGAGGGAGGAAGCCCTATCAGTGAAACAGTGACACCTTCTGGGCAGATTGTGGTGCTTGTAAAGTAAAGGGCATAGGTATCAACATAGAATACTGTAAAGACATGTTATTTTTACAGTAATTTGGGCTATTTTTGTTCAGCTCCCATTTTATGCAATTAGAACTATTTACTAATAACTGGAGTTAACTGTAAATAAAATGACTTAACAGTAGCCCACATTGATAAATTCTCACCTAAGTTGCAAAGGTAATCATAGTGTATGACCAAATACATTTATTATAGTGACTACACTCCATTTTATATTTTCAACATTGATATCTTGCCCGTCCAGTCAAAATAGGGCAGCTTAGTTCAGCATACGTGAAAGAAGAATATGATTTTAAAAATTCCTAAAACATACAAAAAAGCCTCAGGAACACAAATCAGGAAAAAAGCCATGATCTGACAATTTTGAGGAAATGTAGGTATAAGGACTCTTGTATAACAGTATCTGGCAGGCTGTTGTATAGAAGCAATTATGAAAAGAAGTTAAAATAGGGCAATATCTCCAGGTAGTTCGAATGGGAAAGTTACATGGAATCTGAAGCAATTAAGATATCACAAAAGCACTCATTTCACTCTGTTGCACCTTAGAATCAAGCTCATCTTCCACTGGTGGAGGACAGTGTGGTCAGACTTCAAAGAACTGGCAGGATGGATCTTCTAATACATCCCAAAAGAAAGGCCAAGGTAATAATCTAAAGTTTCATTTCATAATAACAAGAATAATACTTCAAGAGACAGGGAAAAGCTGTAAAAGTGCTCTAGATTTGGTTTAAATTTAAAACGTCCTCTAATTTTTAAAGTGATGATAACAATTTTCATGACTTATACTGTAGTTTTAATAAAATGGTCCTGACTCACATTTTGTTTTTATCTATAACAATAACCAGCCCATTTTATGGATAATTCTGTGTTTGTAGACTCATAATCAGACACCTACTCATTAAAAAGTTCTATTTTGCATTATAGATCATTAACTTTTCAGTGTTGATATGTGAATATGCATTTAGCTCAGTATTTATGCCAGACATTGATCTGGTGTAATAACTTGCATCTCAGTGCTGGAGGTATGCAAATAACTTATTGTTTCCATGCTATATGTAAGTGGGAGTCTCAACCATTCTTTGCCCAGACGAACCCATGTATACCACATTTGTTAAATATGCAGCTCATTTTTGCAACAGATCAATGTTTGGTTGAACTATGATTAAGTTCTATTGACCTAGTTGTATCTTGACCTTGCATTTAACAAGATAATATTTTATGGATCCCAATTATAGCGTTATATAGGTGTTCAACTATATGTGCATAAGTGTGCACATAAGTGCATTTATACTAGTAATCTAATCCTTTATATGTGTAATCAGCACTTGTTTTACCATCTATTTTTAAAAAGTATCTCCTTTATGCTGTGTCAGTTGCATTCATCTATGAAAATAATTTTGTAACAAAACGTTCAGTGAAAATTAGAAGAGATAATTTAAGACCCTGTTCAAATAATATGATCCATTGCTTTGTTACAACAAATTTGTATCTTCTATGGAATTACAATTTCATGGGATGGCGGGCGACAATGAGATTGCAACGCATCAATCTGTAAATACCGCCGTGCTGCCGCAGGAGCCCAGCAGTAGTTCCCACCCCCAGTACATGCTATATCTGGCGCAACAAAAATATAATATTTTGGTAGTGTCGGTGCTTACCTGGCAGTAATTGGGCAGCAGCATGTGCTGCCCAGTTATTTCTAGGTAAGAAGGTTAGACCTTATACTGCCTCAGTGGGTGGTGGTAGTAAACGCATTCCCCTTAAAAAATGGCAAAGAGATAAGTTGTTCACTTACTGCATGGCCAGTTCTTTTCAAGAAATAAAAATAGCCTCTTCTGGGCAGATTGTGGTGCTTGTACAGTAAAGGGCATAGGTAACAACATAGACTACCATGAAGACATTATTTTACACTAACTTGTACTATTTTTGACCAGCTCCCATTTTAAACAATTTGGCCTATTTACTAATAACTGCAGCTAACTGTGTACAACATAACTTAACAGTACCCCACATTGATAACTTCCCACCCAAGCTACAAAGGCAATACTAGTGTATGGCCAAATACTTTTAGAATGGTGACAGTACTCAATTTATCTTGACCCCGTTAAACTTGACCCTGCATTTAATGCGACAATATTTTATTGATCCTTATTATAGTGTTACATTGGTATTAAACTATATGTAGATGAGTGAATATAAGTGCATTTATGCTAGTAATCTATTCATTTATATGTACAATCAGTACTTAAATTTTAGTACCTATTTTATTTTAATTATCTGCTGTGTCAGTTGTATTAATCTTTTTTATAGTTAGAATAAAATGAAAATAATTTTGTAACAAAAACACTCAGTGAAAATCAGAGGAAATAATTTAAGATCATCTTCAAATAACATGATCCATTGCTTTTTAACAAGAAAGTTGCATCTTCTATGGAATTACAATTTTAGGGGATGGCGGGCGACAATGAGGTTGCCAGGCATCAATCTGTAAAAACCACCATGCTGCCGCAGAAGCCCAGCAGTAGTTCCTACCCCCAGTGCATGCTATATCTGGTGCAACAAAAATATAATATTTTTTTAGTGCCGGTGCTTACCTGGCAGTAATTGGGCAGCAGCATGTGCTGACCAGTTACTTCTAGGTTAGCATGTTAGCCCTTACACTGCCTCAGTGGGTGGTGGTAGTAAACACATTCCCCTTAAAAAAATGGCAAAGAGATAAGTTGTTCACTTACTGCATGGCCAGTTCTTTTCAAGAAATAAAAATAGCCTCTTCTGGGCAGATTGTGCTGCTTGTATAGTAAAAGGCATAGGTACCAACACAGACTACCATGAAGACATAATATTTTTACACTAACTTGTACTATTTTTGTTCAGCTCCCATTTTATACAATTTGGCCTATTTACTAATAACTGCAGCTAACTGTGTACAACATAACTTAAAGGTACCCGACATTGATAACTTCCCTCCCAAGCTACAAAGGCAATACTAATGAATGGCCAAATACTTTTAGTATGATGACAGTACTCCATTTATCTTGTCCTCCCATTCTTAAATAACGCAGCTTAGATCAGCATACGTGAAGGAAGAATATGATTACAAAAATTTTCAAAAATATACAAAAATGCACTGAAACATAAGTTAGAATCAACAGGAAGAGCCTCAGGAACACAAATCAGGGAAAAAGCCATGAACTGACAATTTTAAGGACATGTAGATATAAGGACTCTTGTATAATTCTATCAGGCAGGCTGTTCAATAGAAGCAATTATGGAAGGAAGTTAAAATAGGACAACATCTCCTGGTAGTTTGAATGTAAAAGTTATATGGAATCTGAAGCAATTAAGATACCACAAAGCACTCATTTCACTCTGTTGCACCTTAGAATCAAGCTCATCTTCCACTGGTGGAGGACATTGTGGTCAGACTTCAAAGAACTGGCAGGATGAATCTTCTAATACATCCCAAAAGAAAGGTCAAGGTAATAATCTAAAGTTTTATTTCATAATAATAAGAATAATACTTCAAGACACAGGTTAAAGCTGTAAAGGTTCTCTGGATTGGTGTAAATTTAAATCATCCTCTACCTTTTCAGATGATAAAAAATTTCATGATTTATACTGTAATTTTAATAAATGGTCTTGACAAACATTTTGATTTTATCTATAACAATAAGCAGCCTATTTTAAGGGTTAATCTATATTTGTGGACTCATAATTAGACACCTACTCAGCATCTATTTTGCTTTATACAATATTAGCTTTATAGAGTAGATATGTGCATATGCGCTTAGGGGAGTACTTATTCCAGACAATGAAATGGGGTAATCACTTCCACCTCTGTGCTGGAGGAATGCAAATAATTTATAGTATTCTATATTTTATATGTAAGTGGGAGTTTTGCCCTGACACACCCAAATATTCCCCATCTGTTAAATATGCAGTATATAAGATATGTACATATTTACAGAATAGATTTTAGGAGGAATTGTGGCACATACAGTGGATCCCCAATATAATATACCCCACAATAACACAAATTCACATATAGCACAATCATGTTTTAGCTCCACTTTTTAAAATTTACAGCTGTTTTTGCAACAGATCAATTTTTGACTCAGTTATGTTCATGTTCGATTGACCCCGTTAATGCAACAAAATTTTATTGATCCCTATTATAGTGTTATATTGGTATTAAACTATATGTTGATAAGTGAATATAAGTGCATTTATGCTAGTAATCTATTCATTTATATGTACAATCAGTACTTAAATTTTAGTACCTATTTTTTTAAATTATCTGCTTTATGCTGTGTCAGTTGTATTAACCTTTTTTATAGTTAGAATAAAATGAAAATAATTTTGTAACAAAAACACTCAGTGAAAATCAGAGGAAATAATTTAAGATCATCTTCAAATAACATGATCCATTGCTTTTTAACAAGAAAGTTGCATCTTCTATGGAATTACAATTTTAGGGGATAGCGGGCGACAATGAGGTTGCCACGCATCAATCTGTAAAAACCATCTATTTTTAAAAAGTATCTCCTTTATGCTGTGTCAGTTACATTAATCTATGAAAATAATTTAGTAACAAAATGTTCAGTGAAAATCAGAAGAGATAATTTAAGACCCTGTTCTATGAGCCATTGCTTTGTTACAAGAAATTTGTATCTTCTATGGAATAAAACGTTTATGGGACCTTTTACTAAAGGTTTGACGTTCGGCATTGGGGTTGCCACAAGTAAATCTGGAACTACCGCCAGGCTACAGCAGTAGCCCGGTGGTAGTTCTCACCCCCAGCGCTCCATTTCCAGTGATACAAAAATATTTTCTATTTACTGAAACATACAAAAATGCACTGAACTATGAGGCAGAATCAACAGGAAAAGGCTCAGGAACACAAATCAGGGAAAAGGCCATGATCTGACAATTTTGAGAAAATGTAGATATAAGGACTCTTGTATAATTCTATCTGGCAGACTGTTCAATAGAAGCAATTATGAAAAGTAGTTAAAATAAGGCAACATCTCCTGGTAGTTTGAATGTAGAAGTTATATGGAATCTGAAGCAATTAAGATACCACAAAGCACTCATTTCACTCTGTTGCACCTTAGAATCAAGCTCATCTTCCACTGGTGGAGGACATTGTGGTCAGACTTCAAAGAACTGGCAGGATGAATCTTCTAATACATCCCAAAAGAAAGGCCATGGTAATAATCTAAAGTTTTATTTCATAATAACAAGAATAATACTTCAAGAAACAGGGAAAAGCTGTAAAAGTTCTCTGGATTATTTTAATTGAAAAACTTCTACCTTTTTAAAGTGATGATAACAATTTTCATGATTTATACTGTAATTTTAATAAATGGTCTTGACAAACATTTTGATTTTATCTATAACAATAAGCAGCCTATTTTAAGGGTTAATCTATATTTGTGGACTCATAATTAGACACCTACTCAGCATCTATTTTCCTTTATACAATATTAGCTTTATAGAGTAGATATGTGCATATGCGCTTAGGGGAGTACTTATTCCAGACAATGAAATGGGGTAATCACTTCCACCTCTGTGCTGGAGGAATGCAAATAATTTATAGTATTCTATGTTTTATATGTAAGTGGGAGTTTTGCCCTGACACACCCAAATATTCCCCATCTGTTAAATATGCAGTATATAAGATATGTACATATTTACAGAATAGATTTTAGGAGGAATTGTGGCATATACAGTGGATCCCCAATATAATATACCCCACAATAACACAAATTCACATATAGCACAATCATGTTTTAGCTCCACTTTTTAAAATTTACAGCTGTTTTTGCAACAGATCAATTTTTGACTCAGTTATGTTCATGTTCGATTGACCCCGTTAATGCAACAATATTTTATTGATCCCTATTATAGTGTTATATTGGTATTAAACTATATGTAGATAAGTGAATATAAGTACATTTATGCTAGTAATCTATTCATTTATATGTACAATCAGTATTTAAATTTTAGTACCTATTTTTTTAAATTATCTGCTTTATGCTGTGTCAGTTGTATTAATCTTTTTTATAGTTAGAATAAAATGAAAATAATTTTGTATCATAGGTACCAACACAGACTACCATGAAGACATATTATTTTTACACTAACTTGTACTATTTTTCTTCAGCTCCTATTTTATACAATTTGGCCTATTTACTAATAACTGCAGCTAACTGTGTACAACATAACTTAAAGGTACCCGACATTGATAACTTCCCTCCCAAGCTACAAAGGCAATACTAATGAATGGCCAAATACTTTTAGTATGATGACAGTACTCCATTTATCTTGTCCTCCCATTCTTAAATAACGCAGCTTAGATCAGCATACGTGAAGGAAGAATATGATTACAAAAATTTTCAAAAATATACAAAAATGCACTGAAACATAAGTTAGAATCAACAGGAAGAGCCTCAGGAACACAAATCAGGGAAAAAGCCATGAACTGACAATTTTAAGGACATGTAGATATAAGGACTCTTGTATAATTCTATCAGGCAGGCTGTTCAATAGAAGCAATTATGGAAGGAAGTTAAAATAGGACAACATCTCCTGGTAGTTTGAATGTAAAAGTTATATGGAATCTGAAGCAATTAAGATACCACAAAGCACTCATTTCACTCTGTTGCACCTTAGAATCAAGCTCATCTTCCACTGGTGGAGGACATTGTGGTCAGACTTCAAAGAACTGGCAGGATGAATCTTCTAATACATCCCAAAAGAAAGGTCAAGGTAATAATCTAAAGTTTTATTTCATAATAATAAGAATAATACTTCAAGACACAGGTTAAAGCTGTAAAGGTTCTCTGGATTGGTGTAAATTTAAATCATCCTCTACCTTTTCAGATGATAAAAAATTTCATGATTTATACTGTAATTTTAATAAATGGTCTTGACAAACATTTTGATTTTATCTATAACAATAAGCAGCCTATTTTAAGGGTTAATCTATATTTGTGGACTCATAATTAGACACCTACTCAGCATCTATTTTGCTTTATACAATATTAGCTTTATAGAGTAGATATGTGCATATGCGCTTAGGGGAGTACTTATTCCAGACAATGAAATGGGGTAATCACTTCCACCTCTGTGCTGGAGGAATGCAAATAATTTATAGTATTCTATATTTTATATGTAAGTGGGAGTTTTGCCCTGACACACCCAAATATTCCCCATCTGTTAAATATGCAGTATATAAGATATGTACATATTTACAGAATAGATTTTAGGAGGAATTGTGGCACATACAGTGGATCCCCAATATAATATACCCCACAATAACACAAATTCACATATAGCACAATCATGTTTTAGCTCCACTTTTTAAAATTTACAGCTGTTTTTGCAACAGATCAATTTTTGACTCAGTTATGTTCATGTTCGATTGACCCCGTTAATGCAACAAAATTTTATTGATCCCTATTATAGTGTTATATTGGTATTAAACTATATGTTGATAAGTGAATATAAGTGCATTTATGCTAGTAATCTATTCATTTATATGTACAATCAGTACTTAAATTTTAGTACCTATTTTTTTAAATTATCTGCTTTATGCTGTGTCAGTTGTATTAACCTTTTTTATAGTTAGAATAAAATGAAAATAATTTTGTAACAAAAACACTCAGTGAAAATCAGAGGAAATAATTTAAGATCATCTTCAAATAACATGATCCATTGCTTTTAACAAGAAAGTTGCATCTTCTATGGAATTACAATTTTAGGGGATAGCGGGCGACAATGAGGTTGCCACGCATCAATCTGTAAAAACCATCTATTTTTAAAAAGTATCTCCTTTATGCTGTGTCAGTTACATTAATCTATGAAAATAATTTAGTAACAAAATGTTCAGTGAAAATCAGAAGAGATAATTTAAGACCCTGTTCTATGAGCCATTGCTTTGTTACAAGAAATTTGTATCTTCTATGGAATAAAACGTTTATGGGACCTTTTACTAAAGGTTTGACGTTCGGCATTGGGGTTGCCACAAGTAAATCTGGAACTACCGCCAGGCTACAGCAGTAGCCCGGTGGTAGTTCTCACCCCCAGCGCTCCATTTCCAGTGATACAAAAATATTTTCTATTTACTGAAACATACAAAAATGCACTGAACTATGAGGCAGAATCAACAGGAAAAGGCTCAGGAACACAAATCAGGGAAAAGGCCATGATCTGACATTTTGAGAAAATGTAGATATAAGGACTCTTGTATAATTCTATCTGGCAGACTGTTCAATAGAAGCAATTATGAAAAGTAGTTAAAATAAGGCAACATCTCCTGGTAGTTTGAATGTAGAAGTTATATGGAATCTGAAGCAATTAAGATACCACAAAGCACTCATTTCACTCTGTTGCACCTTAGAATCAAGCTCATCTTCCACTGGTGGAGGACATTGTGGTCAGACTTCAAAGAACTGGCAGGATGAATCTTCTAATACATCCCAAAAGAAAGGCCATGGTAATAATCTAAAGTTTTATTTCATAATAACAAGAATAATACTTCAAGAAACAGGGAAAAGCTGTAAAAGTTCTCTGGATTATTTTAATTGAAAAACTTCTTCTACCTTTTTAAAGTGATGATAACAATTTTCATGATTTATACTGTAATTTTAATAAATGGTCTTGACAAACATTTTGATTTTATCTATAACAATAAGCAGCCTATTTTAAGGGTTAATCTATATTTGTGGACTCATAATTAGACACCTACTCAGCATCTATTTTCCTTTATACAATATTAGCTTTATAGAGTAGATATGTGCATATGCGCTTAGGGGAGTACTTATTCCAGACAATGAAATGGGGTAATCACTTCCACCTCTGTGCTGGAGGAATGCAAATAATTTATAGTATTCTATGTTTTATATGTAAGTGGGAGTTTTGCCCTGACACACCCAAATATTCCCCATCTGTTAAATATGCAGTATATAAGATATGTACATATTTACAGAATAGATTTTAGGAGGAATTGTGGCATATACAGTGGATCCCCAATATAATATACCCCACAATAACACAAATTCACATATAGCACAATCATGTTTTAGCTCCACTTTTTAAAATTTACAGCTGTTTTTGCAACAGATCAATTTTTGACTCAGTTATGTTCATGTTCGATTGACCCCGTTAATGCAACAATATTTTATTGATCCCTATTATAGTGTTATATTGGTATTAAACTATATGTAGATAAGTGAATATAAGTACATTTATGCTAGTAATCTATTCATTTATATGTACAATCAGTATTTAAATTTTAGTACCTATTTTTTTAAATTATCTGCTTTATGCTGTGTCAGTTGTATTAATCTTTTTTATAGTTAGAATAAAATGAAAATAATTTTGTATCATAGGTACCAACACAGACTACCATGAAGACATATTATTTTTACACTAACTTGTACTATTTTTCTTCAGCTCCTATTTTATACAATTTGGCCTATTTACTAATAACTGCAGCTAACTGTGTACAACATAACTTAAAGGTACCCGACATTGATAACTTCCCTCCCAAGCTACAAAGGCCATACTAGTGTATGGCCAAATACTTTTAGTATGGTGACAGTACTCCATTTATCTTGTCCTCCCATTCTTAAATAACGCAGCTTAGATCAGCATACGTGAAGGAAGAATATGATTACAAAAATTTTCTAAAACATACAATAATGCACTGAAGCATATGATGGAATCAACAGGAATAGTCTCAGGAACACAAATCAGGGAAAAGGCCATGATCTGACAATTTTGAGGAAATGTAGATATAAGGACTCTTGTATAATTCTATCTGGCAGGCTGTTCAATAGAAGCAATTATGAAAAGTAGTTAAAATAAGGCAACATCTCCTGGTAGTTTGAATGTAGAAGTTATATGGAATCTGAAGCAATTAAGATACCACAAAGCACTCATTTCACATCTCCTGGTAATTGTAAATGAAAGGCTTTGTTATATTGAAGATGAAATGATTAAAATATCACAAAAGCACTCTTCTTACTCTGTTGTTGCACCTTAGAATCAAGCTCATCATCCACTGGTGGAGGACATTGTGGTCAGACTTCAAAGAACTGGCAGGATGAATCTTCTAATACATCCCAAAAGAAAGACCATGGTAATAATCTAAAGTTTTATTTCATAATAACAAGAATAATACTTCAAGAAACAGGGAAAAGCTGTAAAAGGTTCAATGGATTGGTTTAAATTTAAAACGTCCTCTACCTTTTTTAAGTGATGAGAACAATTTTCATAATTTATACTGTACTTTTAATAAAATGGTACTGACTTACATTTTGTTTTTATCTATAACAATAACCAGCCCATTTTATGTATAATTCTGTGTCTGTGGACTCATAATTATACACCTACTCTATAAAAACTTCTTTAGCTTTTCAGTGTTGATAGGTGAATATGTGTTTAGCTCAGTATTTATGCTAGACATTGATCTGGTGTAATAACTTACACCTCAGTGCTGGAGGTATACAAATAACATTGTTTCTATGATATATGTAAGTGGGAGTCTCAACCATGCTTTGCCCAGACCCACCCAAGTATACCACATTTGTTAAATATGTAGCTCATTTTGCAACAGATCAATTTTTGGTTCAATTATGATTATGTTCTATTGACCTAGTTGTATCTTGGCCTTGTATTTAACATGAGAAGTGTGCACATAAGTGCATTTATACTAGTAATCTAATCCTTTATATGTGTAATCAGCACTTAAGTGTTACCATCTATTTTTAAAAAGTATCTCCTTTATGCTGTGTCAGTTACATTAATCTATGAAAATAATTTAGTAACAAAATGTTCAGTGAAAATCAGAAGAGATAATTTAAGACCCTGTTCTATGAGCCATTGCTTTGTTACAAGAAATTTGTATCTTCTATGGAATAAAACGTTTATGGGACCTTTTACTAAAGGTTTGACGTTCGGCATTGGGGTTGCCACAAGTAAATCTGGAACTACCGCCAGGCTACAGCAGTAGCCCGGTGGTAGTTCTCACCCCCAGCGCTCCATTTCCAGTGATACAAAAATATTTTCTATTTACTGAAACATACAAAAATGCACTGAACTATGAGGCAGAATCAACAGGAAAAGGCTCAGGAACACAAATCAGGGAAACAGCCATGATCTGACAATTTTAAGGAAATGCAAACTTAAGGACTCTTGCATATCTGGCAGGCTGTTGTATAGAAGCAATTATGAAAAGTAGTTAAAATAAGGCAACATCTCCTGGTAGTTTGAATGTAAAAGTTATATGGAATCTGAAGCAATTAAGATACCACAAAGCACTCATTTCACTCTGTTGCACCTTAGAATCAAGCTCATCTTCCACTGGTGGAGGACATTGTGGTCAGACTTCAAAGAACTGGCAGGATGAATCTTCTAATACATCCCAAAAGAAAGGTCAAGGTAATAATCTAAAGTTTTATTTCATAATAATAAGAATAATACTTCAAGACACAGGTTAAAGCTGTAAAGGTTCTCTGGATTGGTGTAAATTTAAATCATCCTCTACCTTTTCAGATGATAAAAAATTTCATGATTTATACTGTAATTTTAATAAATGGTCTTGACAAACATTTTGATTTTATCTATAACAATAAGCAGCCTATTTTAAGGGTTAATCTATATTTGTGCACTCATAATTAGACACCTACTCAGCATCTACTTTGCTTTATACAATATTAGCTTTATAGAGTAGATATGTGCATATGCGCTTAGGGGAGTACTTATTCCAGACAATGAAATGGGGTAATCACTTCCACCTCTGTGCTGGAGGAATGCAAATAATTTATAGTATTCTATGTTTTATATGTAAGTGGGAGTTTTGCCCTGACACACCCAAATATTCCCCATCTGTTAAATATGCAGTATATAAGATATGTACATATTTACAGAATAGATTTTAGGAGGAATTGTGGCACATACAGTGGATCCCCAATATAATATACCCCACAATAACACAAATTCACATATAGCACAATCATGTTTTAGCTCCACTTTTTAAAATTTACAGCTGTTTTTGCAACAGATCAATTTTTGACTCAGTTATGTTCATGTTCGATTGACCCCGTTAATGCAACAAAATTTTATTGATCCCTATTATAGTGTTATATTGGTATTAAACTATATGTTGATAAGTGAATATAAGTGCATTTATGCTAGTAATCTATTCATTTATATGTACAATCAGTACTTAAATTTTAGTACCTATTTTTTTAAATTATCTGCTTTATGCTGTGTCAGTTGTATTAACCTTTTTTATAGTTAGAATAAAATGAAAATAATTTTGTAACAAAAACACTCAGTGAAAATCAGAGGAAATAATTTAAGATCATCTTCAAATAACATGATCCATTGCTTTTTAACAAGAAAGTTGCATCTTCTATGGAATTACAATTTTAGGGGATAGCGGGCGACAATGAGGTTGCCACGCATCAATCTGTAAAAACCATCTATTTTTAAAAAGTATCTCCTTTATGCTGTGTCAGTTACATTAATCTATGAAAATAATTTAGTAACAAAATGTTCAGTGAAAATCAGAAGAGATAATTTAAGACCCTGTTCTATGAGCCATTGCTTTGTTACAAGAAATTTGTATCTTCTATGGAATAAAACGTTTATGGGACCTTTTACTAAAGGTTTGACGTTCGGCATTGGGGTTGCCACAAGTAAATCTGGAACTACCGCCAGGCTACAGCAGTAGCCCGGTGGTAGTTCTCACCCCCAGCGCTCCATTTCCAGTGATACAAAAATATTTTCTATTTACTGAAACATACAAAAATGCACTGAACTATGAGGCAGAATCAACAGGAAAAGGCTCAGGAACACAAATCAGGGAAAAGGCCATGATCTGACAATTTGAGAAAATGTAGATATAAGGACTCTTGTATAATTCTATCTGGCAGACTGTTCAATAGAAGCAATTATGAAAAGTAGTTAAAATAAGGCAACATCTCCTGGTAGTTTGAATGTAGAAGTTATATGGAATCTGAAGCAATTAAGATACCACAAAGCACTCATTTCACTCTGTTGCACCTTAGAATCAAGCTCATCTTCCACTGGTGGAGGACATTGTGGTCAGACTTCAAAGAACTGGCAGGATGAATCTTCTAATACATCCCAAAAGAAAGGCCATGGTAATAATCTAAAGTTTTATTTCATAATAACAAGAATAATACTTCAAGAAACAGGGAAAAGCTGTAAAAGTTCTCTGGATTATTTTAATTGAAAAACTTCTACCTTTTTAAAGTGATGATAACAATTTTCATGATTTATACTGTAATTTTAATAAATGGTCTTGACAAACATTTTGATTTTATCTATAACAATAAGCAGCCTATTTTAAGGGTTAATCTATATTTGTGGACTCATAATTAGACACCTACTCAGCATCTATTTTCCTTTATACAATATTAGCTTTATAGAGTAGATATGTGCATATGCGCTTAGGGGAGTACTTATTCCAGACAATGAAATGGGGTAATCACTTCCACCTCTGTGCTGGAGGAATGCAAATAATTTATAGTATTCTATGTTTTATATGTAAGTGGGAGTTTTGCCCTGACACACCCAAATATTCCCCATCTGTTAAATATGCAGTATATAAGATATGTACATATTTACAGAATAGATTTTAGGAGGAATTGTGGCATATACAGTGGATCCCCAATATAATATACCCCACAATAACACAAATTCACATATAGCACAATCATGTTTTAGCTCCACTTTTTAAAATTTACAGCTGTTTTTGCAACAGATCAATTTTTGACTCAGTTATGTTCATGTTCGATTGACCCCGTTAATGCAACAATATTTTATTGATCCCTATTATAGTGTTATATTGGTATTAAACTATATGTAGATAAGTGAATATAAGTACATTTATGCTAGTAATCTATTCATTTATATGTACAATCAGTATTTAAATTTTAGTACCTATTTTTTTAAATTATCTGCTTTATGCTGTGTCAGTTGTATTAATCTTTTTTATAGTTAGAATAAAATGAAAATAATTTTGTATCATAGGTACCAACACAGACTACCATGAAGACATATTATTTTTACACTAACTTGTACTATTTTTCTTCAGCTCCTATTTTATACAATTTGGCCTATTTACTAATAACTGCAGCTAACTGTGTACAACATAACTTAAAGGTACCCGACATTGATAACTTCCCTCCCAAGCTACAAAGGCCATACTAGTGTATGGCCAAATACTTTTAGTATGGTGACAGTACTCCATTTATCTTGTCCTCCCATTCTTAAATAACGCAGCTTAGATCAGCATACGTGAAGGAAGAATATGATTACAAAAATTTTCTAAAACATACAATAATGCACTGAAGCATATGATGGAATCAACAGGAATAGTCTCAGGAACACAAATCAGGGAAAAGGCCATGATCTGACAATTTTGAGGAAATGTAGATATAAGGACTCTTGTATAATTCTATCTGGCAGGCTGTTCAATAGAAGCAATTATGAAAAGTAGTTAAAATAAGGCAACATCTCCTGGTAGTTTGAATGTAGAAGTTATATGGAATCTGAAGCAATTAAGATACCACAAAGCACTCATTTCACATCTCCTGGTAATTGTAAATGAAAGGCTTTGTTATATTGAAGATGAAATGATTAAAATA
Organism: Microcaecilia unicolor; assembly: GCF_901765095.1. NCBI lineage: Eukaryota > Metazoa > Chordata > Amphibia > Gymnophiona > Siphonopidae > Microcaecilia > Microcaecilia unicolor. Next base: position 135,039,619 of record NC_044035.1, on the reverse strand, counting down.
TCACAAAAGCACTCTTCTTACTCTGTTGTTGCACCTTAGAATCAAGCTCATCATCCACTGGTGGAGGACATTGTGGTCAGACTTCAAAGAACTGGCAGGATGAATCTTCTAATACATCCCAAAAGAAAGACCATGGTAATAATCTAAAGTTTTATTTCATAATAACAAGAATAATACTTCAAGAAACAGGGAAAAGCTGTAAAAGGTTCAATGGATTGGTTTAAATTTAAAACGTCCTCTACCTTTTTTAAGTGATGAGAACAATTTTCATAATTTATACTGTACTTTTAATAAAATGGTACTGACTTACATTTTGTTTTTATCTATAACAATAACCAGCCCATTTTATGTATAATTCTGTGTCTGTGGACTCATAATTATACACCTACTCTATAAAAACTTCTTTAGCTTTTCAGTGTTGATAGGTGAATATGTGTTTAGCTCAGTATTTATGCTAGACATTGATCTGGTGTAATAACTTACACCTCAGTGCTGGAGGTATACAAATAACATTGTTTCTATGATATATGTAAGTGGGAGTCTCAACCATGCTTTGCCCAGACCCACCCAAGTATACCACATTTGTTAAATATGTAGCTCATTTTGCAACAGATCAATTTTTGGTTCAATTATGATTATGTTCTATTGACCTAGTTGTATCTTGGCCTTGTATTTAACATGAGAAGTGTGCACATAAGTGCATTTATACTAGTAATCTAATCCTTTATATGTGTAATCAGCACTTAAGTGTTACCATCTATTTTTAAAAAGTATCTCCTTTATGCTGTGTCAGTTACATTAATCTATGAAAATAATTTAGTAACAAAATGTTCAGTGAAAATCAGAAGAGATAATTTAAGACCCTGTTCTATGAGCCATTGCTTTGTTACAAGAAATTTGTATCTTCTATGGAATAAAACGTTTATGGGACCTTTTACTAAAGGTTTGACGTTCGGCATTGGGGTTGCCACAAGTAAATCTGGAACTACCGCCAGGCTACAGCAGTAGCCCGGTGGTAGTTCTCACCCCCAGCGCTCCATTTCCAGTGATACAAAAATATTTTCTATTTACTGAAACATACAAAAATGCACTGAACTATGAGGCAGAATCAACAGGAAAAGGCTCAGGAACACAAATCAGGGAAACAGCCATGATCTGACAATTTTAAGGAAATGCAAACTTAAGGACTCTTGCATATCTGGCAGGCTGTTGTATAGAAGCAATTATGGAAGGAAATTAAAATAGGGCAACATCTCCTGGTAGTTGTAAATGAATGGTGAAGTTACACGGAATCTGAAACAATAATCACAAAAGCACTCTTTATACTCTCTTGCACATTAGAATCAAGCTTTTCTTCCACTGGTGGAGGACAATGTGGTCAGACTTCACAGAACTGGCAGGATGGATCTTATAACACAACCCAAAAGAAAGGCCAAGGTAATGATCTGAAGATTTATAATAAAAATTCTTTTAGAAACAGGGTAAAGCTGTAAAAGTTTTTTGGATTGGTTTAGATTTAAAACTTCCTCTGCCTTTTTAAAAGAGACGATGACAATTCTCATGATTTATACTGTATGTTTAATAAAATAGCCCTGAGTTACATTTTGTTTTTATCAATAACAATAACCTGCCCATTTTAGGCTAATTCTATATTTGTAGTCTCATAATTAGATATTCTATAAAAACATCTACTTTGCTTTATAGAATATTAGGTTTATAGTGTAGATATGTGCATATGCGCTTAGGTGAGTACTTATGCCAGATATTGAACCGGTGTAATCACTTAAGTGCTGGAGGTTTGCAAATAACTTATAGTATTTTTTTGTTATATATGTAAGATGGAGTCTCACCCATACTTTACCTGTACCCACATAAGTGTACCCCATCTGTTAAATGCGCAGTTCATAATATATGTGCATAATTACAGAATAGTGTTTAGGTGGAATTGTGGCACATATAACACAATCATGTCCTGGAATCCCCCTTTTTTGTACCTACAGCTCCTGTTGCAACAGATCAATTTTTGGTTCAATTGTGTTCATTTTCTATTGACCCTTTTACAATATGACTCTGCATTTACCGATCCCAATCGTAGCGTTATATGCAGGTTCCACTGTATATGCTTAAGTGTGCACATAAGTGAATTTATGTTAGCAACTGTTATTTTAAATTATCTCCTTTTATGCTGTGTCAGTTGTATTCATCTTTTTATAGAGCAGAATAGAATAAAAATAATTTAGTAAAAAAAAACAGGTGTGCGGATGTTATAATGCCGTTGTATCGCTCCATGGTGCGACCGCACCTGGAGTATTGTGTTCAGTACTGGTCTCCGTATCTCAAAAAAGATATAGTAGAATTGGAAAAGGTACAGCGAAGGGCGACGAAAATGATAGTGGGGATGGGACGACTTTCCTATGAAGAGAGGCTGAGAAGGCTAGGGCTTTTCAGCTTGGAGAAGAGACGGCTGAGGGGAGATATGATAGAAGTGTATAAAATAATGAGTGGAATGGATCGGGTGGATGTGAAGCGACTGTTCACGCTATCCAAAAATACTAGGACTAGAGGGCATGAGTTGAAGCTACAGTGTGGTAAATTTAAAACGAATCGGAGAAAATTTTTCTTCACCCAACGTGTAATTAGACTCTGGAATTCATTGCCGGAGAACGTGGTACGGGCGGTTAGCTTGACGGAGTTTAAAAAGGGGTTAGATAGATTCCTAAAGGACAAGTCCATAGACCGCTATTAAATGGACTGGAAAAATTCCTCATTTTTAGGTATAACTTGTCTGGAATGTTTTTACGTTTGGGGAGCGTGCCAGGTGCCCTTGACCTGGATTGGCCACTGTCGGTGACAGGATGCTGGGCTAGATGGACCTTTGGTCTTTCCCAGTATGGCACTACTTATGTACTTATGTACTTATGTACTTATTCACTGATAATCAGAAGAGACAATTTTAAACCCTCCTGTTAAGATGATCCATTGCTTTTTAGCAAGAAAGTTGTATTTTTAATGGAATTAAAATGTTAGTGGACCTTTTACTAAAGGGTTGGTACGTGGCAATTAGGTTGCCATGTGTAAATCCGGAACTACTGCCAGGCTATCGCAGAAGCCCAGAGGTAGTTCCCACCCTCAGCACTCTATTTAAGGTGATACAAAAATATTTTCTATTATTATAACACCAGTGCTTATCCGGAAGTAAATGGTTCACTTAACACACACTGCCATTTCATTTCATGAAAGAAAACCAGCCTTTTACCCGTTGCAGTAAAACGGGGCCTCAGCTCATGTCAAAAACTCATTGATGCTAGTGCAGGACCCTTTTTGCTGCAGCGTAAGTAAAGGGCCCCTAAGTGCTTTTGCATTATGGACAAACTAACCAGTTTGCACAGAGGTAATGTCAGCAAGCTAGCTGATTAGCACATAGATACCCATGATTTATAACACATCTCTTCCCCCAAAAAATTAATATTACATACTTAGTGCATGCAGATCACATCATGAATGCAGAAACTCGGGCACTTCCTGCATTAGACCATTTCTCAAACATTAGCTTTGTATTAGAATCTAAAGCAGCTTATTAAAAGGCCTCTAAATAAATAAATAAATGTTTATTATTTTAGAAACAAATAACAAACTGTTTTCCTGACATAAGGCCAAAGGCACTTACTCAAATGCTCAGGCCCAGTCAGTGAGAAAATATGCGATCATATTACCAACATTTGGACAATCTAATCTTGTACCACTTACGATCCCTGACAGAAAGGAAGCTCAATCTATCCATGAAACAGTGACACCTGGGCAGGTTGTTGAGCTTGTACAGTAAATGGCATAGGGCATCTTTTATCAAACTGTTCTAGCAGTTCCTGATGCTGTAATGCCGACAAAGCCCATTCATTTTTCTCAGCAGTGTAGCATGGGAACCGCTAGCGTGGCTTGATAAAAGAGGCCCTTAAGTATTTACTAATAACTAGAGTTAACTATAAATAACATGACTGAACAGTAGACCACATTGATAACTAACCACCAAAGTTGCAAAAGCAATTATAGTGTATGACCAAATGCTTTTATTATGGTGACTACACTCTATTTTATCTTTTTAACATTTATATCTTAAAATCCCACTCTTACTTAGGGAAGCTTAGAGCAGCCATGATCTGACAATTTGAAGGAAATGTAAGGGATCTTGTATAACTGTTTCAGGCAGGCTGCTCAATAGAAGCCATTATGGAAGAAAGTTAAAATAGGGCAATTTCTCCTCATAGTTGTAAATGAATGCTGAAGTTACATGGAATCTGAAACAATTAAAATATCACAAAAATACTCTTTTTACTCTTTTGTACGTTAGACTTAAGCTCATCTTCCACTGGTGGAGGACAGTGTGGTCAGACTTCACAGTACCCTCAGGGAGGATCTAATAATTCATCCCAAAACAAAGGCCAAGGTAATGATCTGAAGTTTTATTCGTAATAGTTCTTTTAGAAACAGGGTAAAGCTGTAAAATATCTTTGGATTGGTTTACTTTTAAAACTTCCTCTAGTTTTGTAAAGTGATGGTAACAATTCTCATGAGTTACACTGTACTTTAATAAAATGGCCCTTAGCTACATTTTGTTTTTATCTGTAAGAATAACCTGCCCATTTTTAGGGAAATTCTATAATTTTGGACTCATAAATAGACAACTACCCTATAAAGACATCTATAAAGACATCTACTTTGCTTTATAGAATATTAGCGTTAAAAAGTAGATATGTATATATGCGTTTAGGGGACTACTTATGCCATACATTGAACTGATGTAATCACTTCCACCTAAGTGCTGGAGATATGCAAATAACTTATAGTATTCTATGTAAGCGGGAGTCTCACCCTTGCTTTGCCCAGACCCATACAGGTGTACCTCATCTGTTAAATACGTAGTTTGCTATATATGTGCATAATTACAGAATAGCATTTAGGTGGAATTGTGGGACATACAGTGGAACCTTGATATAGTGCACCCCACAGTAATACAAATCCACATATAATCTGATCATATCTTGGCTTCACTTTTATTTTTGTTACATTTGTACACCGCACTTTTTCCCCACTCATGGCAGGCTCAATGCGGCAGGCAATGGAGGGTTAAGTGACTTGCCCAGAGTCACAAGGAGCTGCCTGTGCCGGGAATCAAACTCAGTTCCTCAGGCCCAAAGTCCACCACCCTAACTACTAGGCCACTCCTCCACTTTTTTACATACAGCTTCTTTTGTAACAGATCAATGTTTGGTTCAATTGTGTTCATGTTCTATTGACCCTGTTTCAACATGACTCTCGCATTTTATCAAGATGATATTTTATGGATCCCAATAATAGCGTTATAACTGGTTTCTACTATATGTGCATAACTGTGCACATAAGTGAATTTATGCTAGTAATCTAATCACTTATGTGTGCAATCAGTACTTAACTGTTAGCATCTATTTTTTAAAAAATTACCTCCTTGATGCTGTGTCAGTTAAGCTAATGTTTTTATAGAGCAGAATAGAATGAAAATAATTTAGGGGCCCTTTTAATAAGGTGCACCGAAAAGTGGCTTGTACTGGTGTAGGTGCGTGTTTTGGACGTGGGCATGTCCATTTTTCAGGGTGCCTGGAAAAAAGGTGCTTTTTGTGGCCAAAAATGGACGTGCAACAAAATTAAAACCAGCGCACATCTATTTTCGGCCTGACACCTTACCGCCACCCACTGACTTAGCAGTAAGGTCTTATGCGCTAACCAGGTGTTAAACTTTAGCATGTGTAAATCAGGTAAGCGCCACATCAAGGTTAGTTCCTATTTGATTCGTGTTAAAAACAATATGACAAAACAATTTACTAAAGCACAAAAATGCACTGAAGCATCAGATAGAATCAACAGGAAGAGACTCAGAAACACCAATAAGGGAAACATCCATGATCTGACAATTTTAAGAAAATGTAAACATAATGACTCTTGTATAACTGTATCAGGCAGTCTGCTCAATAGAAGCAATTATGGAAGAAAGTAAAAATAGGACAGTTTCTCCTGATAGTTGTAAATGAATGGTTAAATTGCATGGAATCTGAAACAATTAAAATATCACAAAAACACTCTTCTTACTATGTTGTTGCACATTAGAATCAAGCTCATCTTCCACTGGTGGAGGACACTGTGGTCAGACTTCACAGAACTGGCAGGGTGGATCTAATAATTTATCCCAAAACAAAGACCAAGGTAATTATCTGAAGTTTTATTTCACAATAACAAGAATAATACTTTTAGAAACAGGGTAAAGCTGTAAAAGTTCTTTGGATTGGTTTAAATTGAAAACTTCCTGTATCTTTTTAAAGTGATGATAATTTTTGACCCCTGTTTGCTAAGGTGCACCAGCATTTTAGCACGTGCACGAAGTTAGTATGCGTTCTGTAGGCACCCATAGGAATATTGTTTTGCCTTATTGTTAGCACACGCTAATGGTTATCGTGCGCTAAATGTACTAACACACCTCAGACGTGGCTTAGTAAACAGGGCACTTAGGGGGTATTTTCTAAAGCTTAGCTCGAGTTATCTGCAGCAGGGCCGATTTTAATCCTATGGGCCCTGCTCCAGATAACTTGAGCTAAGATTTAGTAAAAAAAAAAAACCTTAACTAACTAGTGATTAGTGTAGTGGACTCTGATCCTAGGGAACTGGGTTCGATTCCTACTGCAGCTCCTTGTGACTCTGGGCAAGTCACTTAGCCCTCCATTGTCCCAGGTACAACTAAGTACCTGTATATAATATGTAAACAACTTTGAATGTAGTTGGAAAAACCACAGAAAGGTAATATATATGTCCCATTCCTTTATACTGTACTTTTAAAAATTGACCCTGACCCACATTTTATTTTTATCTATAAATATAACCTGCCCATATTTAGGGTAATTCTATATTTGTGGACTCATAATTAAACACCTACACTATAAAAACAACTACTTTGCTTTGTAGGATATTAGATTTATAGGGTAGATATGTGCACTTAGGTGAGTACTTACGCCAAGCATTGAACCAGTGCAATCACTTGCACCTAAGTGCTGGAGGTATGCAAATGTATTCTATGTTACTTATGTAAGTGGGAATCTCACACATGCTTTGCCCAGACCCACACATCTATACCTCATTTGTTATATATATGCAGTATGCAAGATATGTGCATATTTGCAGAATAGGTTAGGTGGAATTGTGGGACATACAGTGGAACACACGAAATAATGCACCCCACAATAATACGAATCCATATATAACGTGATCATGTCTTGGCTTCCCTTTTTTTACATACAGCTCCTTTTGCAACAGATCAATTTTTGGTTTAATTGTGTTTTTGTTCTATTGACCCTGTTACAACATAATCCCACATTTAGCAAGATGATATTTTATGGATCCCAATCCTAGCATTATATTCAGGTCCACTACATAAGTGCATTTAAGCTAGCAATCTAGGGGGTCTTTTACTAAAGTGATCTGAAGCAAAGTGCATAGGAATAAAATAGGCCCTTCTGCAGATCACTCGAGCTAAGCTTTAGTAAAAGACACCCCTAATCATTTATAAGTGCAATCAGTACATAACTGTTAGCACATATTTTAATTGCCTCCTTTATGCTATGTCAGCTGTATTAATCTTTTTATAGAGTAGAATAGAATTAAATTAATTTAGTACCAAAAACATTCACTGAAAATCAGGAGAGAAAATTTAAGACCCTTATCAGATAACATGATCCAGTGCTTTTATGGCACCTTTTACCAAAGGTTTGACATTCAGCAATGGGTTTGCCGCACGTAAATCCGGAACTACCACCAGGCTACTGCAGGAGCCCAGTGGTACTTCCCACCCCCAGTGTTCCATTTCCAGTGCTACAAAAATATGTTCTATGTTTGTAGTGCCAGTGCTTACCCGGCAGTAAGTAGCGCTGCCCAGTTACCGTCAGAATAGCATGGCAGCCCTTACCGCCACCTCAATGGGTGGAAGTAAGTGCATCCCCTAGATATGACCAAGTGGTAAGTGGTTCATCTACCGCACAGCCATTTCTTTACATGAAAAAAACCCAGCCTTTTACCCGCTGCGGTAGAAGGAGGCCTTAGCATGTGTCAAAAGCACACGCTGATGCTAGCACAGGACCCTTTTTACCACAGCTTAGTAAAAGAGCCCTGAGGTGCTCTCACATTATGGACAATCTAACCAGTTAGCATGGTAGTAATGTCAGCAAGCTAGATGATTAGCACATCCACACCCATGATTTACCTCAACACATCTCTTCCACAAAAATTTATATCACGTACTTGGTGCATGTAGATCACAAAAGGAATACAGAACTTTTGGCACTTCCTGCATTAAACCATTTTTCATTCATTAGGCTTGCGTTAGAACCTAAAGCAGCATAGTAAAAGGGTCTCTGCATAAATAAATCTTTATTATTTTATATTTTAAAAAATTGTTTTCCTGATATAAGGCCAAAGGCAACTTATGCAAATGCTAACACACCTAATACTAGAGACATTCATATATTCCTATGGGTGTTTTTAGCATTAGCACACTCTAATTTTTAGCACATACTAAAAACTAAGTGCCTACAGCATTTCATCGTAAACAAGGGCCTAAGTAGGGCAGACTGTCAGTGGAAAATTCAATGATACTACCCTACCCTCATGCTAGTAAATCACTTGTCAAAGCCTAATTAGAATTGTCAGTTAGATATCATAGATCTAAATTAATAACATTGTTTTCTTTCATAATTGTTTTCCTTTTTATTAACTTCAATATGTAAAATAATGTGAATGTTTCAGGCCCAGAAATCCTCTAATGTTTTTGGTGGACATCATAAAGCAATGACTTATATTACATGTTTTCAGCTAAAAAGTAAATGCATAAAAATCCTTATATAGGGAATGACTTATTAGGAAGTGTGCAGGGACCCTGAGAAAATTTGAGAAAGCATTGAGTACATGTTCACTAACATTGTGTTTCTTGTGGCAGGTGGATGTCAAAAAACAGATCAGCAGAAACAATGCACAAGTGGATCAAAGAAGTGAAAAAGCAACACTGCAACTCCACTTTCCACAGATCAGAATCATGCATTTAACCTCTGTGTTTAAATTGGTGATCATTCGGTTTTCAAAAGATTAATCTTTTAATGTTAATTTGAAACATAGTTTTCTCATCAAAATTCAAGTTGATTAAATAAAAGCAATCTTAATGAGCATACCACATTTGTCTGTTGATCTTTTAAATCAAAATATGGGCCAGCAGTGACTTTTAGGAAAATTGGAGCTCAGTTGTTTTTTAAGGATATTATTTTAAAGGGACCATATAAACAGGGCTATGAAAAACTGTGTAGGCTGGAGACTTCTATGATGTTATAAGGAGCTGACACAGAAAGCTGTTCCTCACTAATCCTCCTTGCATGAATAGAATCATATCACTACAGAAGAGAAGTCTAGTGGGCTTACACAACATATATAAGAATATATTCCTAAACTGAATGTCTTCAGTTTAGGAATAAAATGGAATCATCTTCTGGTGGTCAAACTGTGCCATAGAGATACAATTTATTGATTGCATTCATGAACATTTTTGCACTCTTATTAATCTTGATGTTTGATCAAGATTCTATGAACCCTATCCAGTGGCATGAACTTAGTCTGTGGTAGAACGCACTGTTCTCTCTAAACTGCTCTTTCACTATCACTTTTTCAATAGTGAGGGACAGACAAGCTCTGCGGGACTCCAGGGAACCAGTCTGCTCCTAGTAATTGAAAGCAGAATATTGAAACACCACCTCCACTGGCAGCAATGAAGTAGGAGGACCCCTGCTCCTCTTAGAGTGAACAGTGGTGGAAGGTGGACTGTTACAATTGTGGGTTGTTATTTTTGACTCATTTTTTCTTCATTCAATTATTTTCCACTTCAGTCAATTACCATTACCAATTCAGCTCCTAGTCTGTTAATCTCCATTTAACTTCCATCTGAGAAGTGGGGTTAATCGTTAGGTAATGCTATTTTTTTATTTTTTTATTTATTATTTCAGAACACATTGTTTACAATCAACGTCTCATTATACAACTATGCATACTTGTTGTTCACATTTAGTTTTCTCAAATTTTGTTTTTCTCCCTCCCGTCCCTCCCTCACCTCCCCCCATCCCAGCTCAAGCTTTCAGGCATTCAAGATCTTGCTTTTAGCAACTGATGTTAGTGTGTCCCAGTAGGGGGACCAGATTCTACAAAACCGGTCTCCTGCTTCTGATGCCAAGTCCTTGATACTTTGTCTTTCCAAAGCGCACATTTGTATCATCATCGACCTCCAACAACTGATTGAGGGTTGTTCGTCTGTCAGCCACCTCTGCAATATTGTTTTCTTTCCCATCAGGATTGCTCTCTGCAAAAATGTCTTCATGCCTGTCGGCATTTGTCCCTGAACAGTAAAAACATGAAACAGCTGCTTGGGTGAGCGCTTCCATTGAGTTCTCCACATGCCCGATACATGTTCCTCTAAGCTTTTCCAGAATCTCTGTATCTTTGGGCAGGACCAGAACATATGGCCCAAATGCGCGTTTGTACGAGCACATTTCGGGCAGGAATCATTGTCTCTCAACTTAGCTCTGAACGCCCTGTGCGGTGAAATGTACAATCGAAAAATAAATTTATACTGCGTTTCTCGCCAGCTCACATTCTCAGTTAATTTATACAGTCTTTTAATGCACACTTCCAGCTGTTCCTGTGTAAGTTGTATTCCAAGTTCTGATTTCCACTGCTGTAGCACTGTAGAATAATTTGTTGCTTTGGTATTGTCTCTCAAGTGCATGTGGAAGTATTTCATTGGGACTCTAGCTTGCGCGTCTAGACCCAACAGTTCGTTATATTTCCCCCAAGTTTCCATCGTTAATGTTTCTTTAGGTAAGGATCTCACATAATGTTTTAACTGTAGGTATGCAAACAAGTCTGACTCAGGTACTCCAAACTCCCTACAAAGTTCCGCAAATGGCTTCATTATGCCTTGCTCATTCACCACATGATACACATATCTTACTCCCCTTGCTGCCCACGTCTGAAAGGCCCGGGAAGTGCTGCCCGCTAGAAATTGGGGATTCCCCCTGATGGGCAGCATCGGGGAGCTCACTTGACTAAGTCTTAAAAATTTACAGATCCATCTCCAAGCACATCTCAAAGGTTGAAATAACGGGGTCACTGGCCCTAGCTTTTGTGCCTGTCCCCCAGGAGCCTGTAACCAACTTGCAAAGTGTTGTTCCCGAAACCAGTGTATCTCAGATAATGTAAGAGAAAAGTATTCCGTGTTTCGGAACCAATCAGAGATATGGCGTATCCCACCAGCGAGCGATAGGAGACGTAGGTCCAACACTCCCAGGCCTCCCTTCTCCCTGGGCAACATTGCTTTGTGCATTGTCATCCGGGCCCTTTTACCCTGCCATAAGAATTTTGCTAATTTATTCTTTAGCCACTTTTCATCCCTTCCTCTAAGGTACATGGGCAGCATTTGAAAGGTATACACCCAGGTTGGGAACAATATCATGTTGTATAATGCCACACGTCCCATCAAAGATATGGGGAGTGCCTGCCACCTGCCTAAGGCACTCTCCACCTTTCTTTTTAAGGGTTCTATATTTAATATGTAGATTTGTGTTAAATCGATTGGGATTCTCACCCCCAAGTATGTCATTGTCTCCTGTGCCCATTGCATTGGGAAAGGACCCTCCCATGCTCTTTTCATTTCTGGGTCCAAGGGTAAAGCTAAGGACTTACTGGCATTCAGTGTAAACCCCGAATGGAACCCAAACTCTTCGATTACTTCTATCAATCGCCCTAGTGACTCTTGAGGTCTGGTCAATGTCAGCAGCAGGTCATCAGCGAAGGCTAGCACCTTTACCGTTTGGCTCGGGAGTGTGACCCCTTGTATCCCAGGGTCCTGATCAATCGTGCGGAGAAGCGGCTCTAACTACATTAGAAACAGCAAGGGGGAGAGGGGGCAACCCTGTCTTGTACCTGCTTGTATCTCTAATGGATCCGATTTCTTTCCATTTACCAACAGCCTAGCTGTGGGTGTCGTATATAAAGTCTTTACTGCTGCTAAAAACCAGCCCGACACACCCACGTGCTCCAGTACCCGAAATAGATAGCTCCATCTCACTTTGTCGAAAGCCTTTTCGGCATCCAGACTTGTCAGTAGTAGCTGGGTATCTGTTGCACTGCACTGGGCAATAGTCAACAGGACCTTTCTTACGTTGAGCACAGAGTGTCGTCCCCTCACGAATCCCACCTGGTTTTGTCCTATCAAATTGGGTAAGTAAGATGCCAGCCTGTTAGCCAACACCCGCGCTAATATCTTAAGATCCACATTAATGAGCGATATGGGCCTATAAGAACCCACTCGATCTTCAGGCTTCCCTGGTTTGGGTATTAGTGTGATCCAGGCCTCGTTCTCTCCCTTAGTAAAACTCCCTCTCTGTACCACCGCCTCGTAATATTCTAATAAAGAGGCCCCAAAGTCCACTGGTAGAAGTTTGTAATACTCTGCTGAATAGCCATCTGGCCCCGGCGCCGAGCCCTGTGGTAATGATTTAAGCACCTGCTGTATCTCCTGCATCTGTATCGGCCTAGACAACCCCTCACTAATGTCAGGCGGCAGAGTGGGCATCCCTGCGTCCTCTATGTAATCTTGCACCGGAGTCTCTTCTTCTTCTCCCCCCTTTGCATAGAGGTTCGTGAAAAATGTGTGAAACTCTCCCATTATACCCTCTAGTGTCCTTATCCTAGTTCCCGAGGAAGATCTCACTGAGGTAATTATCCTCCTCCGCTCTTGCGCACGGGCTACTTGTGCCAACATCTTCCCCGTTTTGTTCCCAAATCGTCTAAATTTCATCCCCCTCGCCCATAGCCTTTTTTTTGTCTGGTCATGTATAAGGGAGTTGAGGGCCACCGAAGTTGCCACCATAACATCCCTGTGCTCTCTTGATGGTGTTTTGACATATTTCTTTTTCGCCTGCTTCAACTCTCTTTCTAGCCTAATTATTCCCGCTGCTATTCTCTTCTTTCTTGCGCTCATGTATGCTATGATACTGCCCCTAATGACCACTTTCGAAGCCTCCCAGAATACTATTGGGGATTCACAGGATTCTGCATTAGTATCCACATAGGCCATCCACTGTTCTTTGATATACTTCCCGAAATTCTCATCTTTATATAGAAAGGCTGGGAATTTCCATATCCTATCCCACTGCCCGGGCCCAGCAAAATCTACATCCACCCAGATTATTGAATGGTCAGATACCTCCAAGGGGCCTATTTCAGCTCCTGCTATTCGTGGAAATAGTGATTGGGCCACTAATATGTAATCCAATCGGGACCATGTTGAATGAACCTTAGATTGGTGGGTGTAGTCATTTGTGAGGGGATGCGTCAAACGCCACGGGTCCACTAAAGTTAAAGCTGTGCACATGGAATCAAGCAACCCCTCCTTTTCTACCAACCGTCTTGTTCCCGATCTGTCCGCCTGCTGATCCATAACTTCATTAAAATCTCCCGCCCATATCCACGGTGCATCATTGTATTTTGAACCCAGCGCTATTAGTTCTTGAAAAAAACGAGCTGCTTGAGAATTAGGACCATATATCGTGCATAAATAAACTATCTGCCCCTGGAGAGTTATTTTTAATAATAATGTCCTTCCCTTTTTATCAGAGTGAATCAATTCTGTGTTGCATGGGAGCCCTTTTCTGATAAGGACCGCTACCCCACTTCTTTTCCCTCCCGATGAGGAGTAATAACAATCTCCCACCCACTGCTGCCTCAGCTTTTCGTGTTCCATGTCTGTTAATTTGGTTTCTTGAATGCATGCAATGTCTGCTTTGTGGTGTTTAAGCTGGGCCAGTATTTTGGACCTTTTGATGGGGGATGTGATGCCAGAAACATTCCAAGAAACAATCCTAAGAGGCTGCTTAACATATGGCATCACCCTTCTCTATTGCATGTTTATGTGAAATCCATTCTATCAGTTCCCCCCAGGAGCCCAGCCCCACTCCCAGGAGACAGTATTCACGCTTCCCTTCCAGCATCTCCCTTAATCTCGACGGTCCTAACCGCCACCAGGACACTCCCACTATTTTGCTTGAGCTGTTCCCCATCCCCTCCCACCCCTCTCCCATGCCTCCCCCCTCCCCCCCCCTTAATGCAAGCTATGTGCGGCGCCATTAAGCGTCACCTGGGTCACTTGTGTGCTGGGATCCCCCCTCCTCTCTCAAAACATTGCGATTTACAACATTCAGAACTATATCTTACCCACATATTCAGTCATATCACATTCATTCTCTATTTTCTGAGTCCAACAGTCCGTTCCTAAATGTTCCAATCTTTTCAGCTCTTCTCGATCTCCTTCATGTAGGTGGCATCTGTTCCTTTAGCTCTTTGTTCAGAAAGTCCATTGCCAGCTTTTCTGATGAGAATACAGACCATTTTCCATGTATTTGTATCTTTAAAACTGCTGGGTAGGACAGAGCAAACCGGATCTTCTTCTCTGCTAATGTTGAACATATAGGGTGAAATCTCTTCCTTTTCTCCTGTATCCCTGCTGAATAATCTGGAAAGATCAAGACTGCCTTTCCCTCAAATTCCAGGGTATCTCTTTTTAGTTTATATCCATGCATGATCTCCTCTTTATGGATGAAGTTGTGTATTTTAATTATCACAACTCGTGGTTTCCTGCCTTCTTGGAATCTTCCAAGTCTGTGAGCCCTTTCAATGCAGAGGCCTCCTCTGCTGTCTGAGAGTGCAAACTCTTTTTGTAACCAACTTTCCAGCTTGGGCCCCAGCATTTTATCCGATACAGCCTCCGGTATTCCCACCAGTCTCAAATTAGAGCGTCGGGCCCTATTTTCTAAGTCCTCTAATTTTTCAGTTTGCATATTGAGCTTTGCTTCCAGCTCTTCTAGTTTTGGCGCGCTTGTGGCCCACGTGTCCTCCATGTCTGACACTCGTTGCTCTAGTTCTTGCGTACGCTTCGAGATTTCAGCGATATTAGTATCCATTTTACTCAACTGGGTCGCCAGGGATTCAAATCGGGGCTCTAATGCTGACTCGATCACCTTTGATATCTGTGCGAGCTGCCGCTCTGAGAACTCGGCATGCGTTCCCGGCTCCCCGCCCGCCATCTTGGAAATCGCTGGTGCTGGTGGCGATTTTCCTTTCTCGTTCCGGAGGCTTCTTTTTGTAGAGCTCGCCGGCATGGAGACTAAAAATTGGTCCATACACCTTTCTCCCTTCGTCTCGCCAGGTCAGGGATCTTCAAATTATTATTTAAACGCTGGTTTCAGGCGAAACGAGGAGCGGGGATCCCGGAGCTCAGCTGCAATGCTGCTGTTGCTCTCAGTGCATCACGTGACCCTCAGGTAATGCTATTTTATTTCAGTAGATTATTCTTAAGTCACCAAAATTGTACCTTCTTCTATGAGACTTTGTTGAGCTTTATTTATTTATTTTATTAAAAAATTTATAGTCTGCCTACAACTAGATGGATCACAAGTCAACATACACAATAAAACAAGAACAAACACGGAGTTATACAGTATTCAAAATAAAACAGATATCAGCCCCTTGCATGTTCAAATAAATATGCCTTCAGCAAATTACTGAATTGAAACCTGCTACTACACAGTCTCAGGTAACCTGGTAATGTGTTCCAAATTTGTGGACTTGCTACTGAAAATGCAGTAATCCGTGTATTAGCATATGATACAGTTTACAATTTAACATTCGCCAAGAACTTCAAGTTTTCAGACTACAAGGATCTAACGGGTTGTTATTCCTGAATTACATCTTTAAGATATTGAGGAACACAATCAGAGTACAATGCTTGTTGTACCAACTGTATCATCTTGTACCGGGACACATCCGCCAACAGTCGTGCAGAAGAATTTTGTATATTATGCAGTGCCTGTATTTTTGATTTCTGCAAACCCAAATATAGCACATTGCAGAAATAAATATGAGACATCACTAAACTCTGCACCACAGACCGAAAATCACATTGTGATATCATGGATCGCAACTTGGCCAATAAATAAAGCTGAAAAAATGCTGACGTGGAGGGGCATAAACGAACGCGAACGCCCATCTCCATGGGTGTCTATCTCCGAGAACGGGTACGTGAAGGGGCGGGACAGACCGTATTTTCGAAAGAGATGGCGTCCATCTTTTTTTTCGATAATACTGTTTGTGCTGGGCAAATGCATCAGATTTGTGCGGATTTGAGCTGGGTGGTATCGTTTTTCAGCGATAATGGAAACCGAAGGCGCCCAGCCCAAAATGAACAAATCCAAGGCATTTGGTCGTGGGAGGGGCCAGGATTTGTAGTGCACTAGTCCCCTTCACATGCCAGGACACCAATTGGGCACCCTAGGGGGCACTTGTAACAATTAAAAAAAAAGTAAAATACCTCCCAAGTCCATAGCTCCCTTTCCTTGGGTGCTGAGCCCCCCAAATCCCACCCCCAAAACCTACTGCCCACAACTCGCCACCATTACCATAGCACTTATGGCTGAAGGGGGGCACCAAGATGTGGTTAGAGTAGGTTTGGGGGGCGGTTTGGAGCGCACCCATTTATCAGCACAAGTGTAACAGGTGGGGGGGGATGGGCCTGGGCCCACCTGGCTGAAGTCCACTGCACCCACTAACAACTGCTCCAGAGACCTGCATACTGCTGTCATGGAGCTGGGTATGGCATTTGAGGCTGGCATACAGGCTGGCAAAAAAGTTTTTAAAGTTGTTTTTTTTTGGTCGGAGGGGATTAGTGACCACTGGGGGAGTCAAGGGTGGTCATCCCCAATTCCCTCCGGTGGTCATCTGGTCATTTAGGGCACTTTTTTGGGACTTGTTCGTGAAAAAAAGGGTCCAAAAAGTGACCTAAATTTGCGCTAAAAACGCCTTTCTTTTTTCCATTATCGGCCGAGCGCGCCCATCTCTCCTCGGCCGATAAACACGCCCCAGTCCTGCCTTCACCATGCCTCTGACACGCCCCTGTCAACTTTGTCCGTTTCCGTAACAGATTGCAGTTGGAGACACCCAAAATCGGCTTTCGATTATACCTATTTGGGCGCCCACGGGAGAAAGACGCCCATCTCTCGATTTGGGTTGAAATATGGGCGTATTTCTCTTGTAAAAATAAGCTGGATAACCACCTAATACTTGATCCTTCCTAGACAGTAAAGGATCCAAAATTACACCTATATGCATGAACAGGCAACACAGAATCGCCCAAGCTCACAGATAGACATTTCAATCAAAAGAGAACATACTCTTGTGTATTTAGTGGTAAATGTTTTTTTGGGGGTAAGTCAGGATAGATTTATGTGATCCAGGAACTCGGGGCTCCCTTAATAAGTGGATTGTGTGTCAATTCCTGTAGGTTTTAAAAGTTGATTAAAAAATGGTGTTTGGTCTAAAAGATCCAGAAGTTTTCTTGTTTTTGCTAGCAGGAACAGCTGACTAGGCATCCACTGAGTAAATTTCATTGCTCCTCTGGAAAGCTTTTCACTGACAAATTCACCTACCTGTGCAAAATGTTGATTCATCTATAAGTTAGATCAATATTTCCAAAAGGATCTGAGGTGTACAGTGTATCATCTTTTTTTCCAAAATATTTCACATATAGGAGCCTGTTTCCTACTGTGCCTTAAGTTTATGCACTTACCATGCATTAGGGGCAAAAAAATTAATTCATGAGAGGTGCAGGATCTGTGTACTAACTAATGAGGATGTACCTGCATGTGCTCTGCAGACACGTAGGAGATAAATCTATATAGTGAGCAGTAACATTTATGTACTGAATATGTATATAAATGATTAGAATAATAGCATATATGTGTATTTGTGTAATATACAGCACTTATTTTATAGGTAGGTATACATATAGGCAGAGTATGGGTGGAGCATGAGAGGGACTCACACTTACACACATAGGGCTAGATTCTATATATCCTGCCTAAAAAATCAGCTCCACAAAAAATACACCTAGGCGTATTCTATAAAGTACACCTAAATTTAGGCGGAGTTTACAGAATGTGCTTAAATTTCCATGTGTTTTATAGAATATGTCAAATGCCCATACTCATGACTAAATTTATTTTATTTATTTGTTGCATTTGTATCCCACATTTTCCCACCTATTTGCAGGCTCAATGTGGCTTACAATGTTCCGTCATGGCAATCGCCATTCCAGAGTAAAAGAAACAATTGGTATTATATAAAGAACATGAATGACATAAAAGAATGAAGCAATCAGGTATAGAGAGATCACATTCAGAATATAAGGTAAGCAGTGCTGTGTTACAGTTCCTATGATGGTTCATTGTGGTATGCCTTGTTGAAGAGGTAAGTCTTCAGTGATTTCCGAAAATTGATTAGGTCGCACATTGTTTTCACATCAAATGGCAAAGCATTCCACAGCTGTGTACTCGTGTAGGAAAAGCTGAACGCATGTGTTAATCTGTATTTTAGTCCTTTGCAGTTGGGGAAGTGAAGATTCAGGAATGTGCGTGCTGATCTCTTAGCGTTCCTGGGTAGCAAGTCAATAAGGTCTGATATGTAGGCTGGGGCATCTCCGTGAATGATTTTATGAACCAGAGTGCAAACCTTGAACATGATACATTCTTTGAGTGGAAGCCAGTGTAGCTTTTTCCTTAGGGGTTTGGCACTTTCGTATTTTGTTTTACCAAATATGAGTCTAGCTGCAGTGTTTTGGGCTGTTTGAAGTTTCTTGATGGTTTGCTCTTTACAACCAATATAAAGTGCATTGCAGTAGTCTAGATGACTTAGCACCATTGATTGTACCAGGTTGCAAAATATATCCTTTGGGAAGAAAGGTTTTACTCTTTTGAGTTTCCACATTGAATGGAACATCTTCTTTTTTATATTCTTCACATGGCTTTCAAGTGTGAGATTTCGGTCAATGGTAACTCCAAGAATTTTCAGGGTGTTTGAAATGGGAAGGGAAAAGTTAGGTGTGATTATAGTGGTGAATTTACTTGTGTTATGTTGTGATGAGAGTATAAGACATTGTGTTTTTTCTGCATTAAGTTTTAATTGAAATGCATCCGCCCATGAGTGCATGATTTGGAAGCTGTGGTTGATGTCATTAATGATTTCTTTTAAATCATGTTTGAATGGAATGTAGATCATGACATCATCTGCATAAATGTATGGATTGAGGACATGATTGGATATCAATTTGGCCAGGGTGTCATCATTAGGTTGAAGAGGGTCGGCGAGAGTGGTGATACTTGGGGAACTCCGCATTCAGGTATCCATGGAGCTGATGTAGTCGAACTAGATTTCACCTGGTATGTTCTTGCGGTTAGGAAGCCTCTAAACCAACTAAGAACGTTTCCTCCAACTTTGAAGTAATCTAGGATGTTTAATAATATTTTATGGCTTACCATGTCGAATGCGCTGGACATGTCAAATTGTAGAAGAAGTATACTGTTGCTAGTTGCAATTGCTTGTTTAAATTTAGTTAGACGAGTGACTAGTACTGTTTTGGTGCTGTGGTTGGACCGAAATCCTGATTGAGAATCTTGAAGAATTGAGAATTTATTTAAGTAGTCGATGAGTTGTTTGGTTACCATACTTTTCACTAGTTTGGTTACCAGAGGGATGGATGCTACTGGGTGGTAGTTGGTTAAATCACTTGTATTTTTCTTTGAGTCCTTAGGTATTGGGGTAAATAGAATATTTCCTTTATCCTTTAGGAAGAGTCCATATTGTAACATATAATTCAAATGCATCGTGAGGTCTGATATGAATCATTGAGGGGCAAATTTAATAAGTTGTTGGGGCATATGTCTAGTCTACAGTGGGACTTGGTGAACCTATTGATCGCTTGGGAGATGGTATCCTCCAAGAGCATGTCAAAGTTAGTCCAGGTTCGGTCAGCAGGATGTTCACCGGGGATTGGGTCTAGACAGTTGAGGAATTTTACGTAGTCGATAGTATTGGTTGGCAGCATGAGTCTTGAGCAGTTATGCCATGCTGGAGATACTCTGGATGATTTGCTGCAGGACTAGACTTTATTTTGGGAGTGAATTTTACTGTAGTGCTTTCTGCCTGGAAACCAGAAATCACCTGTTTATTCATTGCATGTGCTATATTGCTGACTGAATTAGTTTGTATGTCCATGTGGACTTATCTTTTAAGTTTACCTTCCCATACCTGAGTCACTATCACAGGACCCCTGACAAAGGCTGACATGCCGAAACACAATCCTTGTTGGTTTTACCTGTGTGTAATATTGAAAGACGTGTTTCTAATGGGTTTTACCTGTATGCAGTATTGAAGGACATGCTTATAATTGTTGTAACTGAAAGAATAATCATCAAATAGTACTGAACAGTAGTATGTTATTGTGTCAGTAATAACATGAAAAATATTATAATACCTAAAGCAAAAAGCTAAGGACATTAGGAATCTTCAGCTTGGAAAAGAGAAGGCTGAGAGGAGAAGGATATGATAGAAGTCTTCAAAATCCTTAGTGGTGTAGAATGGGTAAAAGTGAATTGATTTTTTCTCTTTCAAAGTGTATGAAGGTGCATGCTAACAAATTTTAAAACAAATAGGAGGACATTTTTTTCATTCAACTAACTGCTAAACTCTGGAACTCATTGCCAGAGGATGTGATAACAGTGGTTAGCATATCTGGGTTTAAAAAAGGTTTGGACAAGTTTCTGGAGGAAATGTCTATAGTTTGCTATTGTGATAGACATAGGGGAAGCAACTGCTGCTAGCATGGAATGTTGCTACTATTTGGGATTCTGCCAGG
Organism: Microcaecilia unicolor; assembly: GCF_901765095.1. NCBI lineage: Eukaryota > Metazoa > Chordata > Amphibia > Gymnophiona > Siphonopidae > Microcaecilia > Microcaecilia unicolor. The sequence continues at coordinate 135,018,768 of NC_044035.1, read as the reverse complement.
TACTTGTAACCTGGTTTGGCCGCTGTAGAAAGCAGGATACTGTGCTAGATGGACCATCGGTCTCACCCATTAAGGCTATTCTTATGTTCTTATCTTTTAAAGTTTCAGCCCTCAATAAACATGCAGAAGAGATATTTTGGGTTTTGGCTGAAATCAGTAGGTAGAAAACAGTATGAGAGAGATGGAATGTGAGTGGGGAATGCAGCAGGATGTTTACCTTTAGTTACCAGATTCAAGTGTTTTGAATAATACCCAAGGGGTTTAAACTTCTCTGCATTGCTTTGAAGGAGAACAGCGGAAACTACATTGTCATAGCAGTGAACAACAACAACATGAAAAGGAAATGCATAATCAGGAAGACCAAAGGCTGGTGCTGAAATAGGAGCCTCCTAGAGGCTTTCAAATATAATAAAAGCAGTCTCTGTAGGAGACAAAATGGTTCAGGACAGTCCCAATAAAGCAGATCTTATAAAGGTCCTGCTAAAACAGAAAAAAAATTGAAATCCTAAACCTACAAAAATTGGCAAGGCCTCAAAAGCCTCTTTCTTCTGTTTGAATATTGGAAAAAGAAGCTGTAGGTATTGCTTGCACTTCGACTAGAAGAAGAAGATGTCATTGACCATGAAAAGTAACTTTAGGCAGGCAGAACTGTAATTTATTGAGACCTACTGATAAAGGACCAATAACAGGTTGAGAGAAACTTGAGTCAGATTACATAATAACAAATCATCAGTATGCTGGAGGAGTACAGATACATCAGGATGGAACCTGACCAAAGGATCTGTCACATTGTGTAACGTGTTATGAATGATTTTGATCACTTACCCAGGGTATATTTGTATAAAGAGATTCTATATCCTAGTGACCAATGAGAAGTCGCCCTGGCTGCACCTAGACTGGCATTATCAGCAGATTTTTTTTTTTTTTTAGTAAGAATGGCTTGTGCATTTTTAACCTGTGCGTTCTTTTTTCAAAAATTGTTATATTTTCTATTTGGATTTGGGACATTTAGCATAAAACTTCCAATATCTGACTTAGATGTCATATCGAAAATGCCCATCCATGTGAGTTAATAGTGTATCATACAAATATATAGACATAGCAAGTATCTCAAGCATATAATGCAATACTTTAAAAGGTATGAATAATAATTTATACTTAGAACTAAAAAACAATTCAAAATATCTTAAAGGTAATGACGACCAGAATAAATAATAGTGCCTAAGAATAAATAACAATATCCTGAACTGACATTTGTTGACACAATCAGGCATATTTTCGAAAGAGACGGGCGCCCATCTTCCGACACAAATCGGGAGATGGGCGTCCTTCTCTCAGGGCATAATCGAAAGCTGATTTTGGGCATCCTCAACTGCTTTCAGGCGCGGGGACAACCAAAATTCACGATGGCGTGTCGGCACCGTAGCGAAGGAGGGGCTGGGGCGTGATTAAGAGATGGGCGTCCTCGGCCGATAATGGAAAAAAAAAGGGCGTCCTTGATGAGCACTTAGCTGACTTTATTTGGTCCATTTTTTCTTGCGACCAAGCCGTTAAAAAGGTGCCTGAACTAACCAGATGACCACCGGAGGAAATCGGGGATAACCTCCCCTTACTCCCCCAGTAGTCACCAACCCCCTCCCACCCTAAAAAATAAACTTAAAAAAATTTTTTGCCAGTCTCTGTGCCAGCCTCAAATGTTATACCCAGCTCCATGACAGCAGTATGCAGGTCCCTGGAACAGTTTTAGTGGGTGCAGTGAACTTCAGACAGGCAGACCAAGCCCATCCCCGCTACCTGTTACACTTGTGGTGGTAAATGTGAGCCCTCCAAAACCCACTGTACCCACATGTAGGTGCCCCCCTTCACCCCTTAGGGCTATGGTAGTGGTGTACAGTTGTGGGTTTTTTGGGGGGGTTGGGGGGCTCAGCACCCAAGGTAAGGGAGTATGCACCTGGGATCAATTTGTGAAGTCCACTGCAGGGTCCCCTAGGGTGCCTGGTTGGTGTCCTCGCATGTCAGGGTGACCAATGCACTATGAATTCTGGCTCCTCCCTCAACCAAATGGCTTGGATTTGGTCATTTTTGAGATGGGCGTCGCCGAAAACCGGGGACGACCATCTCTAAAGTCGACCATCTCAACATTTAGGTTGACCATTTCTAAGATCAACCTAAATGTTGAGATTTGGGCGTCCCCGACCATATTATTGAAACGAAAGGTGGACGCCCATCTTGTTTCGATAACACAGGTTTCCCTCCCCTTCAAGGGGCCGTCCTGCGAGGAAGCCCTCATGAAAACTTGGGTGCCCCATTTGATTATGCCCCTCAATGAGATCTAATCATGTGTCAATATACCATAGAGGTGGAATAGTTTATGAAAATATAAAGAGCCATACAAGGATAACATAAAGAGAAATATAACGGGATTTTAAAAATACCAAAAGTGGACACAAAAGTGTGCGGATAAACCGGGAGAGAGTGCTTGAAAAAATGAGTGCAATACTGATAAAAATATGTAAATGGAAATGTGCTTATTCACTGGGTACACAATAAGAATCACATCAAGTCTTCCTAACACAGCTCCAAACCATTTACCCCCCCCCCCCCAAAAAAAAAAATAATAATCAAAACTACAAGTGAACCCTAAGTAAAAAGAACTCTGAGATATGTAGTATAATGAAGACATGGTGCAATACAACAAAGGTAAGAAGTGCTGGGGGATACTAAAATGGAACAAACCCTCCGTGTAACGTGGAGGGACATAATCAAACGGGGCGCCCAAGTTTTCCTGAGGGCGTCCTCGCAGGACGTTTCCCTGTGAAGGTTTGGGGAAACCCATATTATTGAAACATGATGGGCGTCCATCTTTCGTTTCGATAATACGGTTGAGGATTCCCAAATCTCAACATTTAGGTCGACCTTAGAAATGGTCACCATAAATGTTGAGATGGTCAACCTTAGAGATGGTTGTCTCCGGTTTTTGGCGGTAATGGAAACCGAGGATGCCCATCTCAAAAATGACCAAATCCAACTCATTTGGTCATGAGAGGAGCCAACATTCGTAGTGCACTGGTCCCCCTCATATGCCAGGACAACAACTGAGCACCCTAGGGGGCACTCCAGTGGACTTCATAAAATGTTCTCAGAAACATAGCTCCCTTACCTTGAGTGCTGAGCCCCACAAAACCCACTCCCCACAACTGTACACCACTACTGTAGCCCTTACGGGTGAAGGGAAGAACCTAAATGTGGGTACAGAGGGTTTCTGGTGGGTTATGGAGGGCTCGCTGTTTCCTCCACAAATGTAACAAGTAGGGGAGGTATGGGCCTGGGTCCGCCTGTCTGAAGTGCACTGCACCTACTATGAAACTACTCTAGGGACCTGCATGCGCTGTCATGGACCTGAGTATGACATCTGAGGCTGGCATAGAGGCTGGAACAAAATATTTTTAAAGATGTTTTTTGAGGATGAGATGGGGTTAGTGACCACTAGGGGAGTAAGGGGAGGTCATCCCCGATTCCCTCCGGTGGTCATCTGGTCATTTCGGGCACCTTTTTGTGCCTTATTCGCAATAAAAACAGGTCTGTGTGAAAACATCCAAGTTTTAGTCTTGGATGTCTCTGCTTTTTTCCATTATAGCTCAAAGATGTCCAAGGCTTAGGAAAACCCAAGTCCCGCCTTCACCATGCCTCCGATATGCCCCCCCCCCCCCCCTCAGATTTGGATGTCCTTGTGACGGATTTCTGCTAGAGATGACCAAAATCGGATTTCAATTATACCGATTTGGACGTCTCTGAGAGATGGACGTCCAAGTGCAGATTTATGTCGAAAGATGGACGTCCATCTCTTTCGAAAATGAGCCTGATAGTAAACAACTGAGCTCCTGTTCTCCTAAGAGCCACTGTTGGCCCATATTTTGTATTCAAAGATCAGCAGACAAATTTGATTGCTCATGAAGATTGCTTTTATTAAATCAGCATGAATTTTGATGGCAAAATAGTGTTTCAAATTAATATAAGATTTGTCTTTTGAAATCAGAATGATCACCAATTTAAATGGAGAGGTAACAATGCTTGATTCTGATTTATGGAAAGAGGTGTTTCAGTGTTGATTTTTCACTTCTTTGATCCACCTGAGCATTGTTTCTGCTGGTCTGTGTTTTGACATCCACCTGGAAAAAGAGCCACAGAATTAGTAAATATACCCAATCAAACTTTCTTGGGCTCTGTGTACACTTCCTATATTGGATGAAAACATAAAATGCAATTTTCCACAGACAGAGATAAAGATCTCCTCTGAGCAGTGTACAATACTTTTTTTGCACATTCCACATTATATATTGTCTTGTTTCTACTCTCTTTATTTGCTGTCTTATTATAGTGTTCAGAAAATATTTATTTGATGTTCTATGCTTCTGGGAATGAAACATAAATCTAGAAAATGTAAAGTAAAACTATTATATAAGATAATGCACAGAAAATCAGTCATTGTTCCTTCATATAGGGGGTCTTTTACCAAGGCATTGTAGTGTTTTTAGCACTCACTAATCATTAGTATGTGCTAAACGCTAGAGAGGCCCATAGGAATATATGGGCATCTCTAGCATTTAGCGCATGCTTATTTTTAACATGTGCTAAAAATGCTAGCAACACCTTTGTAAAAGTACCCCATAATATTTGTTTTCACAATTTTATTTATACTTTACGTAAGTACATAAGTAATGCCACACTGGGAAAAGACCAAGGGTCCATCAAGCCCAGCATCCTGTCCACGACAGCGGCCAATCCAGGCAAAGGGCACCTGGCAAGCTTCCCAAACATACAAGTTATACAAGATTCACTTGCAAGTTGTAACAGAGAAATGACATAACATAAGAAAATTTCAGTACATCAAAAACTGTCTATCTCTTATTTAGAACCATTATAATAAGAAAATGTATAAGGGGAACATGTACAAAGGGTAAGGAGAACCTAAGAAGCAAAATTAGATATATATCAGTAACTGGCCTGACCGAGTTCTCTCCATTTTACATAGTCCAAATTCTCTCAAACCTTGGGCCCATTGGGTGCTCTTTTTAATTCTAAGAATGATTTAAGTTGTTCTGGTTCCCAAAAAACGTATTTATTATCCAGATATCTTATTATACAATTACAGGGGAATGTTAGTAGAAATTTAGCTCCTATTGAATTTGTTTCTTCTCTAATGGCTAGAAACTTCCGCCTTCTATCCTGTGTAGGTTTTGTGACATCTGGATAAATCCAGATTCTGTGAACACAGAAAGTTTTTGTAGAATTCTTAAAGTAGCCCAGCGAATGGAAGCTGATAAAGACTACAGTAACCCATTCAGTCTGCCCAACTTAGATCCATCCATTTTGGACTAGATTCTATACATGATGCTTACAAAAATCAGCACAAAAAAAGCACTTAATGCGTAGTGCCAGGAACCATGACTACATTTAGGCTTGACAATTTACACCAATGAAAACCTGGTGTAAATCCCTGTGCATAAATTGGATACAGATTCCCCCCAATTCTGTAATGTGTGCATAAATTGCAGGAACGTCTAGACCCACCCTTGACCATGCCCCTTTTTGGATCCACACACTACAATTTACAAGCACCTCTTTATAGAATATGTGCTATCAGACAAATTAACCACTCGAAGTGGAGGAACACTCAATCCCTATGAGCATCATATTTTTGAACAACTGTCTCCCTTGGTTCCTTTTGGAAGAGCCAGTCTACCCTACTCTTTGGACTTTCATTTCTCCATCAGACAAATTAGCCATTAGAAGAGGGAGGTCTCTATCAGTGGCCTATTAAAAATGTAAAAAAAAAACTAGTTAAAAATTAACACAAAACAAATGTTTATTGGTTTAATTTATATAGAGAAATATATACTCATGCTGTGTTATTAAAGGGAGTGCTGAAATGTTTGATTTTAAAGACTCCCTCTGTATGTTATTCTCCAGAAACTGAATTCCTTAGAAGATGCATCTTTCTTGTTACAAATCAGACTTGGAATTGGACATAAATTTCCCAAACCCAATGGATTATATTATTTGAAGAGGGTCCTAAATTACTCTTCTGATTTTCAACAAACATTTTTGTTACTAAATTATTTTCATTGTGTTCTGCTTTATTAAAAGATTAATACAACTGACACAGCATAAACGGAATGAATTTATTTATTTTTTTAAAGTGTTATCATTTAAGTATTGATTGCACACATAAATGCTTAGATTACTAGGGTAAATACACTTATGTGTACACATGCACATATGTGTCACAGTTCTAGCTAAACACTATTCTGTAAATATGCATATATCTCAGAAAGGGATCCTTTTACTATGCCACAGTATTTGCTAGCATGTGCTTACTACATCTTAAAAGGGCCAATTGTGGGACATGCTCAAGCACCCTATGGTAAATCCCAAATGTGAACACACCACCCGCATGCAAAAAAATATTTTTTACATTTTTGTTTGAGGCATATGTCTGGGGACAGAGAGAGGAGCATAATCGAAAGGGATGCCCAAGTTTTGCTGAGGACGTCCTTGCAAAACGTCCTGGCAAAGGGGCAGGGAAACCCATATTATCAAAACAAGATGGACGTCCACCTTTCATTTCAATAAATCGGTCGGGGATGCCCAAATATGGAAATTTAAGGTCGTCCTTAGAAATGGCTGTCCCTAGACCTGGTCGTTTCTGATTTTCGGCAATAATGGAAACCAAGGACACCCATCTCAGAAACGACCAAATGCAAGCACTTTGGTCATGGGAGGAGCCAGCATTTGTAGTGCACTAGTCCCCCTGACATGTCAGGACACCAACCGGGCACCCTAGGGGGCACTGCAGTGGACTTCAAAAATTGTTCCCAGGTACATAGCTCCCTTACCGTGTGTGCTGACCCCCAACCCCCCCAAAACCCACTACCCACAACTGTACAACACTACCATAGCCCTTATGGGTGAACGGGGGCACCTACATGTGGCTACTGTGGATTTCTGTTGGGTTTCGGAGGGCTCACATTTACCACCACAAGTGTAACAGGTAGGGCGTGGGATGGGCCTGGGTCTGCCTGTCTGAAGTGCACTTCTCCCATTAAAACTGCTCAAGGGACCTACATACTGCTGCGATGGACCTGAGTATGACAATTGAGGCTGGCATAGAGGCTGGCACAAAATATTTTTAAAGAATATTTTTGAGGGTGGGAGGGGGTTAGTGACCACTGGGGGAGTAAGGGGAGGTCATCCCTGATTCTGGCCGGTGGTCATCTGGTTAGTTCGGGCATCTTTTTGTGGCTTGGTCATAACAAAAACAGGACCAGGTAAAGTCGTCCAAGTGCTCATCAGGGACGCCCTTTTTTTCCATTGTGAGTCGAGGACGCCCATGTATTAGGCACGCCCAAATCCCGCCTTTGCTACGCCTCCGACACACCCCCATGAACTTTGGTCATCCCTGCGACGGAAAGCAGTTGGGGATGCCCAAAATCAAGTTTTGATTATGCCGATTTTGGGTGACCCTGTGAGAAGGACACCCATCTTCCTATTTGTTTCGAAAGATGGGCATCCTTCCCTTTCGAAAATGAGCCTGAGAATGGGCAATTTTGCACTAATCAGTTAGGGCTGAATTCTATAAATGGTGCCTTAAAATTGGTGCTGAAAAACCACGCACTTAGATGTAGTTTATAGAATATGCTAATGTGCCTTTCTTGCGACTAAACTTTAGGTGCACCCATTTAGGCCACCTAAAACCAGATCTAAATACCTGCGTCAAACTTAGGCACAGATCAGTGCACATAGGGGTCCTTTTACTAAGACATGGTAAAAAGTGGCCTGCACTAGGGTGAGTGTGTTTTTTAGGCCTCTAGGAAAAAGGGCCTTTTTTAAGAGGCTGGAAAATGAACGTGCACTAAAATTTACTGCCACCCATTGACCTAGCGGTATGGGCTAATATAATACAAGTGTGTTGACCAGTCAGCATGTGCCAACTGCCAATTAATGCTGGAAACACTGCGTGTGGTAGGAAATATAAAAAAAATTGTCCCATTATTATGGGCACATGCCAAATCCGAAATTACTTCCAGGGGCGCACTAGCTTCCGGTAATCTCATTTTGTCATGTGCTGCATGCGCATAAAGCCTATCACAGCTTTGTAAAAGGGCCCCATAGTTTCATGAAATGCCCACAACCCACCCATTCCACGCCCATGGACGGGCCTTCTTTTCGGCTGTGTGCATTAGAATTTACATACACCACATTATAGAATATGCCTAGAAAGTTGTGTGCTTACATTCTAATTAAAGCTAATTAGTGCCACTAATTGGTTGTTAAGTACAAATTATCAATGCTGATCGGCTTCTTAATCAATAAAGCTGTGTGTGCAGTTTGGCCATGCAGCCAAATTAGTGCATACAACTTTAGGCGCCATTTATAGATTTTGGGGGTTAGTGGCTCTATCATTACCAGATGCTGATTTTCAGAGTATAACCACAAATGCCCTTACCGCCTAGAACATATATCTTCAGGTTTAGGTGCATAAGTACTCAATTAAGGGCATATGCACATATCTACCCTGTTTAGCTAATATTCTATAAAAGAAAGTAAATGCCTTTATAAAGTAGGTGTTTATGAGTGCAGAATAATAGAATTACCCTCAAAGTGGACGTTATTGCTATACATAAAAGCAAAATGTGGATCTTCAATGAGTCATGGCCAATTTATTAAAAGTACTGTTGAAATAATGAAAATGCCATCATCACATTAAAAATATTGAGAGTATTTAAACCATTCCACAGAACGTTTGCAACTTTAGCCTGTTTCTGAGACTATTATAATTGTTATTATGAAATAAAAGATCATTACCTTGGCTTTTATTTTGGGATGAATTATTAGATCCACTCTGCGAGTTCTGTGAAGTTTGACCACACTGTCCTCCACCAGTGGAAGATGAGCTTGATTCTAACATGCAATAAAGTAAAAAGAGTGCTTATGTGATATTTTAAACTTTTCAGCTTCAATATAACATAGTCGTTCATTCACAATTACCAGGAGATGTTGCTTAATATTGACTTCCTCTCATTACTGTGTTTATAGAACAGCCTGTCAGATACAGTTATATAAATGTCTTGCTGTATACATTTCCATAAAATGGTTAGATCATGGCCTGATTTATGTTCCTGAGTCTCTTCATGCTGATACTTTCTGATCGTTCTGTGCATTTTAGTATCTTTTAGTAAATTGTTGCTGTATTTTCTATCATGTATGCTGCTCTAAACAGCCCTATTTAAGGCTGGGATGGCAAACTATCAGTGTTAAAAAAGATAAAATGGAGTGCAGTCACCACAATAAAAGTATTTGGCCATACACTATAATTCCATTTGCAGCTTTGGGGGGAAGTTATCCATATGGGCAGCTGTTTGCATGTGTTACTCTACTATTAACTATCTTTCATTACATAAATTGGGGCCTGTACTAAAATATCACAAGTTTGTGAAAAATTAGTATGTTTTAATGATAGTCCATGTGGATATTTACTCCCCTTAGCATACAAGCACCATAATCTGGCCAGGTATCAATATTTTAGTGATAGATCAGGCTCCTTTCCTGTCAGGGATAGTAAGTGGTTTGAGATTAGATTGTCCAAATGTTGGTAAAGTCTTTGATCACATTTTTTTCAATGGCTGGACCTGAGCATCAGAATAAGTTGCCATAACTTGTTTGTTATGTTTTTGAAAAACAAAATTGAAGTAATTCATTTGGGGGTCCTTTTTCTAAGCTGCACAAGGTTCTAACCTATGTCTAATGCAGCAAAAACAGTCTAATGCAAGAGATGCTAAAGGGCTCTGCGTAACTCTGTCATCTGCACATGCTAAGCACATGGCATTAATTTTTTGTAATTTTTTGGGAAGAGGTGTGTTTGGGTGGAGAATGGGCGTGGATGTGCTGACATTATCACTGTGCTACTTGGCTATTGTCCATAACATGGGAGGCCTTAGTGCTTCCCACATAGGATGAAGTAAGTGCTCCCACCCTAACCTTTTGAAATAGCCGTGTGCTCTGCCAGAAAATGAAATAATAGTAAAAAGCCAAATATACAGCCAAACTAGAAATGGGCTTAGTACACGGCAAAGTCACACAGAAGGATAAGCTAAGCCCATTTCTTAGTGCAGCTTAGTAAAAGGGACTCTTAGTTTGGCATTTTCCCATGGCTCTTGTTGAAGATCCAACATAGATGACTGTGTAGCTTATATTTGAAGCATGTGGATGTCTCAAAATGCCCAAATAGACATCCATGTGCTTGAAACTTCCAACTCCTGATTTTGTAAAGGCAGAAAAGGTATATCCTACACTGCAGTATGTTCAAATATCAAGGGGATGTTTTGTGGGTATGTTTTGGTCAGCACCAGAGAGGGTCCAAAATCAGGGTGTCCAACAGGGATAACCAAACAGGAAGAAACCTCCAAGCCTAAAACGAAGGACATCCTAAGTAAGACCTGTTTCAGTCACATTCAGGTGTGGGCGTAGTTTGCCTGTTTCATTTGGGGGGGGGGCAAAGGGTGAGGCTTGGCACATTAGCATATTAATTTTCATAGATACGTATTCATTATAACTTGACACAAACAATATCTGTCTCTACCGCTCCATGGATCCAGTGTCTATCCCAATCTCCTCAACCCTCCCATCACAGAATCTGTCATTCTACTCCCCCATCCAGCTTTCTTGCTTCCCTCTCCACCTCCTCCTGGCTCTGGAATCTCTCCACCCTGTCCCCCTCCCCCCCATGATGCAACATTTTTTTAACGCTAACTGCGTGTGTGGCTTTTTTCTCTCTCCTTTCATCTCCGTGAGGTCTGGTATGGCTCTCCACACCTTTCGCCCTGCTTGCAGTCCAATACTCTTTCAGCTGCCACACCGGCATTGTATCTCACCAATGAAAACTCATGGCCTTCACCCTACCTCTGAAGTTCTTCTCTATACAGCTTCCTGCCTATGTGGAAACCAACAGACGCCGTTGTACAGAGAAGGGCTTCCGGGGCAGGCTGAAGGCAGAATGAGTTCTCATTGCTGAGGCTGCCAGTGGATGGAAGATCGGAGGACTACAGATAGGGCGTTGTGGAGGGTTGGTGGATAGTGATACCAGGTGTCGCAGGGTGGAAGAACAGAGAGAGAGAGAGAGAGAGAGAGGAAAATAGAGTGGCACTGCAGCAAGCTGTTTTTGGGGGCTTCAACTAAAGGCAGTTCGCTTGGGGGGCACTGCCCCCCCTCACCCGCCCAAACTACGTCCATGCATTCCAGGTATAAAAAGGTGCTTTGATTGAAAGCTGACCACTGGAGGGACTGAAGCATGATACCTCCATAATCCCCCTCTCTCCCCTGAAAGTGAAACTGAAAGGGGATACCAGGCTGTATGACAGCTTCAGGTATTAGGGGCAATTTTTAGCAAAATAGGAAATAAGCCCGAGGAGTGATCTAGTGGTTAGTACAGTGGACTTTGAACCAAGTAGCCCAAGAACTTTAACTGCTTTATTTTTTTCTTTATTGTGAGTCCTCCAGAAACAGAAAATTACCTACTGTACCTAAACATATAAGCCAACTGAGAGCCTGAAGACTATTTCAGTGGTGTACATCCAGGTGCGGTATGTACTATTATGTTCCTGGAGGGCTCTCAATTACAAAATAAAAGTGTGAATTTGAACCTGGGTTCCTTGATTTAATTGCCACCCTACTAACCACTAGGCTGCCCCTCTGCTCTGCAAGGATATCCATGTGGCCATTATTCTAAGAATGTTGCATACAGGTGTCATTGTCCCTGCTTTTTGCTGTTCATATGTTGGATATTCCAATTTCTAATTTAGCTATTCATGCAAACGTACTCAGCACATGGACATCCATCTCAAATATTTTTGAACAGGGAATCCTGATGTATTTCCTATTGGAAAATATATGTGAGATGGACATCCATTTTTCCAATTAAAACATTTTAGAAGGATGTGGAAATGTAAAAAAAAAATCCAATTTTGTTTCATGTAATTTTTGTCCTGAAATGAGAGGAAAAACATTTCAATATTTTCCCTGAATCAGATTGAATGTGCACTTTTCTTAAAGACTGCATACTTCTCAGGAAGTGTGCACACTCTTTCATGAACAGTACATACATCGTGAACGAGTGCACATTGTTTCTGACATTGTTTCTAAAATGAAAAAAAAAAACAAATTAAAACAAAAAAAAGATAAAACAAGAAACTAAACTAAATAACCAAATGAAAAACGTAGGGTTCCACACCCCTTGAACTTTCAACTGTTCTGAATGCCAGTACTTCTAAAGATATCCAGCAGTTTTTGAAAAGGCTTCTAATAAATATTATTGTAATGAATTAAAACTTACGACTAGAGACTTGACCTTTCTGTTGGCAGGAGTTGTTAGCTACAACCTGAGAGCTCTGTGAGCTTTGACTCCCCTGGTTTCCACAGCCACTGCTCTGCCCAGTTGTAGATGTTTCTAATAATGCAAAATAGAACAAAATTAGAAGTTTGATTTTTTTAGAAAAAAATCATACTATTAATTTATTTTTTAGTTATTGCATTTGTTCCCCACATTTTCCCACCTCTTTGCAGGCTCAATGTGGCTTACAATACATGGTGGATAGTGGAAATAAGAAGAGAATAGACATTTGGTGTTACAGAAGGATTTTGGGTTACATGGTAGTAGAATACATGATAGTAATATAACAGAAGGCATTATTAAACATTTCTCAAAAACCACAATGGTGCCCTTATACTAAACCGTGGTAAAATTTATAGTTACTGTGGCTTAATGGGGGAATATATTACATGGAAGCTATATACATTTGGGGTTGAACCAGGAATTTTCTTATGCTGGTCCTTTGTTCAAATGGCAAACAACAAGCAGTACCTGGCCACAGTTAATTAGGGAGCGTTTACTGGCTTCTATTTAGGAGAAGCTAAGTGCCCCTGTAGTAACTATGCATTGGCCAGTTAGCACACAGTAAGTATAACATGCTAGCTGACTATTTTTTCCATACCCGGTCTCTGCCTCTGACATGAAAATTCAATAATGCACAGTTTAATGTGGCAAAGTACTATATAAGTACATAAGTATTGCCATACTGGGAAAGACCAAAGGTCCATCGAGCCCAGCATCCTGTTTCCAACAGTGGCCAATCCAGATCACAAATACCTGGAAAGATCCCCAAAAAAGTACAAAACATTTTATACTGCTTATCCCAGAAATAGTGGATTTTCCCCAAGTCCATTTAATAACGGTCTATGGACTTTTCCTTTAGGAAGCCGTCCAAACCTTTTTAAAACTCCGCTAAGCTAACCGCCTTTACCACATTCTCTGGCAACGAATTCCAGAGTTTAATTACACGCTGAGTGAAGAAACATTTTCTCAGATTCATTTTAAATTTACTACATTGTAGCTTCATCGCATGCCCCCTAGTCCTAGTATTTTTAGAAAGCGTGATCAGACTCTTCACATCTACCCATTCAACTCCACTCATTATTTTATAGACCTCTATCATATCTCCCCTCAGCCGCCTTTTCTCCAAGCTGAACAGCCCTAGCTGCTTTAGCCTTTCCTCATAGGGAAGTTGTTCCATCCCCTTTATCATTTCTGTCGCCCTTCTCTGCACCTTTTCTAATTCCACTACATCTTTTTTGAGATACAGCGACCAGAATTGAACACAATATTCAAGGTGCAGTCACACCATGGTGCGATACAAAGGCATTATAACATCCTCTTTTTTATTTTCCATTACTATCCTAATAATACCTAACATTCTATTTGCTTTCTTAGCCGCAGCAGCACACTGAGCAAAAGGTTTCAACGTATCATCAATGACAACACCTAGATCCCTTTCTTGGCCCGTGACTCCTAACGTGTAACCTTGCACGACATAGATATAATTCGGGTTCCTCTTTCCCACATGCATCACTTTGCACTTGCTCACATTAAACGTCATCAGCCATTTAGACGCCCAATCTCCCAGTCTCATAAGGTCCTCTTGTAATTTTTCACAATCCTCCCACGATTTAACGACTTTGAATAACTTTGTGTCATCAGCAAATTTAATTACCTCACTAGTTACTCCCATCTCTAGGTCATTTATAAATATGTTAAAAAGCAGTGGTCCTTGCACAGACCCCTGGGGAACCCCACTAACTACCCTTGAGAATACTGACCATTTAACCCTACTCTCTGTTTTCTGTTAACCAGTTTTTAATCCACAATAGAACACTACCTCATATGAAACACTACTATGAATCCTCTTTATGCAGTCACATGGCAGCCTGTTTTCACACATTAACCATGCATTAGGAGATTAACATGCTTTAGAAAAGGGGCCCAAAATGTCATATTTCTCTTGTCATTTTCATTTTAAAATGAATAAATGTACATCCTGGTCCATAAGATCTGAAACTAGGATTAAGAACTGAATTATTGCAGGGTGCCACCAGACTACTGGGTCACTGGGGCAACCCATAGTCATGACATATATCACTAAAATGCAATTATGAACCTTTCATGTTCAGTGAAATTATAGTGTCAGTTTCTTGCATTAAAGGTCACTCAGAAGTGTTATAGTTTCTATTAAAAAATTATAATAATTTAAAACTTACGACCAGAGACTTGACTCTGTGAGCTCTGACTCCATTGGTTGCCACAAGCACTGCCCTGGCCAGTTGATGATGTTTCTAATGATTAAGAAAAGAAGAGAATTAGAAGTATGATTCTGTAAAGGTTTGATATTTTCTGCTTTAAAATGTCAAGAGCATTCATTATTTTCTGGAATTTGCCCTTCTCCCTATTCCGTTTTTAATTTGATCCAGGTTAAATAAATCCATCATAACTGCAATGCTTAGTCAGAAACCACAAACCTCAATTTTCTCTGTAGTCTGATGTGTATTCACCCTGATTCTGGACAGTAGAAGGGTAATTATTAAAAGGTCGATTAAATTTCGGGGCCAGAATGCTGAGCGCAGAATTTGCGCAATTGCCATTGCAGAAGACTATTGCAAGTCTCCAGTTACCAGCCTAAATTTGAGCACAAACACTTATGCCAGCCAAATGGCTGGTGTAAATGTTTGCTCCAATCTATAGGCAGTTAGGCATACAACTGGAAGCGTTCGATAACTCACAAGTAAAACACCAGACATGCCCCTGACCCACCCATGCCCTTCCTAGGTCAATGCTTTCTTGCAGTTGCACACTCTGGAATTTCCACACTCATTTTATTAAATACCAAATAAGAGCATATTTTCTTATTACTGCCAATTATGCTAATTCAATTATAGTCAATACTTGGTCATTAATGCCAATGAACATTTTGTTAGCTAATTAACTTACATCCGCAACTACCCTAATTTTATAACTTTTGCCCAACTTTACGTGCTGGTCACAAATTTAGGCATGTGACTTTATAACATTAGGTGGAACTATCCTAGGTGGCAGCATTCCATGTTAAGGATGTACAGAGAAATTGAAACTAGGATTAAAAACTGAAAAATGGCCTCTCACATAATCACCTTGAGCTATTACTGAAAAAGGTATGAGCAATACGCTACATGAAAATAGGTTATGGGGTCAACTCTTGGTCATGACGTATATCTCTAGAAATAAACTATCAACCCTTCAACTTAAGTGAAATTAAATTGTACTATCAATTCCTTTCATTAAAACATTTTCACTGTTCATGAATGCGATCTTCTCCAAAGAACAAAGAATTATTCTATGAATACAACATCTCTAAAAATCACACAATAGTTTTTATGCAAAAGGCATAGTAAAGAATTAAAAACTTACGACCAGAGACTTGATTTTTCTGTTGACTTGAGCCAACTCCAACCTGAGAGCTCTGGGAGCTCTGACTACCCTGGTTTCCACAGCCACTGCCTTGGCCAGTTGAAGATGTTTCTAATGATACAGAACAGAAGAGAATTAGAAGTGTGATTCTGTAAAGGTTTGATATTTTCTACTTGAAAAAGTCATGAGCATTCAGAATTTCCTGGAATTTACCCCTCTCCCACATCACATTATTAGCTTGTTCCAGTTCAACAAACCAATCATAGTTGTGATGCTTAGCCAGATGCCACACGTCATAATTCTCTCTGAAGTCTGATGTGCATGCACCCTGAAGCTGGACAGTAAGTGTCTGGGTGATAGGTGGGTGTCCCTCCTTTCAGGAACTGTGAATAGGCTGTCTAGAGGAGCTGAAACTAGGATTAAGAAAGCAACTATAGTCTCCCATGTAGCTGTGTGCTACCATGCTATTAAAGTATGGAGCCAACCAAAGGTCATAATGTATATCACTAAAAATAAACTAAGGACCTTTCATATTAGGTAAAATTAAATTATACCATTGCTATTGGTGAAGCTGTAACCCTTGACTTGTTTAAGATTTAGGATACAGTGAGCCCTGTCAGCAAGTCATTAGAGGAGTGACTGGAGGACCCAGAAGAAGCTCAGGGGGAAAGATTTGACCTTTGAGGTCTGAGCTACCTATAACCCCCTGCCAGGTGACCCATTCCAATTAAGGTGAGTCCTGTAGCACCAAAACCAATAGATTGGATTCACAGACAGTAAGCTGTTACACTGCATCAGCTATTTGAGAAGACAGAAGCGGATTGGGGAGTCATGCCATAACCGGGGCTTAAGTGGAATGCAGTCCACCCAGGGTTGAATCGAGACCTTTGGGGTGGCAGACAATTATAAGGAGTCTAGCATAGATGGTATTGAAGTACATCGGGAGTGAAATCCACTCTGGGGTTCCATCAGGCCACAGGACAGGCATAAGGATTTTGCACATGCATTAACCCAGGAAAGACTATTGTTTGTCACCATCGTGAAAAGCAATTATGAGTTAAACCTTGACTGTATTAAGATCTACGAAGTGAAATCATCAGTTATCTAGTTTAATACATGTTCTAGTTATTCTAAATCCTCAGAGTGTTGTGTGGTTTCTGAGTAGATGAGTTAATGGGTCCTGGACCTAAGTGAGTACCAGTCTTTTGAGCCCCCCCCCCCCCCCCAACCTGGGATAGTAGGCCTGGGTTACAAATCTACACTGGCTCCTTATCAAATTTAGGATTTGAAACAAAGTTGTGATGTGGATTTCTAAGATCAGTAGTAATAATACTCCAGTGGTTTTGGCTGCTAGCTTGTGGATATAAGTCAACTAGATCTGTTTGGTATTCCACCTTCTCATTCTTTAAAGTCGGTTCTATGTTCCATGTCCAAAATTATGGAAATCATCATTGTGAAATACTAAGGGCTCCTTTTCCAAAGTGGTGCTACTGATTAGTGGTGCGCTGAACACAAAGAAATCAGATTCAATTTTCATGGGCTTCTTCACAATCAGCACATGCTAATCAGTAGTGCCACTTTGTAAAAAGAGCCCTAAATCTTTTATAGGTTTTAAAAAAGAGCTAAAGACTTCTCTATGACAACATGCTTTTGGTACAGCTTAGATCGAATGTAACTGACATAATTATGCTATATTTCCTGATGACAACTATTTATATCTTTGCTTGTTTGATTTTTGTCTGTTTTTAGTATTAGATGCTTTTTAATGTGAGCGTTTTATTGTATTCTGCCTAGAATTGTAGATTATGTGGGTTATAATTTTAAAAAATATATAAATAATTGGAATAAATTATTCCTTGCATTGAAAGAATTGCACTCTTCATGAAGGTAATTGTCTCCAAAGAAAAGAAAACAAATAACTTTATGAATATAACCATCTCTAAAAATAAAACTGTAATTGTTAAATATTTTCTATGGAAAAAGTATTCTAATGAATTAAAACTTACGACTGGAGACTTGATTTTTCTGTTGACAGGAGCCAACTCCAACCTGAGAGCTCTGGGAGCTCTGACTGCCCTGGTTTCCACAGCCACTGCCCTGGCCAGTTGAAGAAGTCTCTAATGATGAAGAATAGCATGGAATCAGAAGTGAGAATAAATGCTTGAAAATGCCACAAGCATTCACAAGTTCCTGAAATTTGCTACTACCCCCCCCCCCCCCCACCCCAACATTTCTAATTCCAGTTTAACAAAACTATCATGCTTACTGAGAAGCAACAATTCCCTCTATGGTCTGATGTGCATGCACCCTCAATCTGAACAGTAGGTTGCAGGCTTTGAGAGATATGTGGGTCTCCCTTCCTCCCAGGAACTCTGAACACTACCTCTGCTGCTTTCCAATTTTAGACTGTCCAGAGAAGCTGAAACTAGGATTAGGAAATAAACTATGAGTGTGCTGCCATGGTAGAATCATTTTTCCTTTGTATTGAAATGTTTTTATAGTTCACGAAGACATATCTCTCCCAAATATCTTATAGCATGTTTTACACAGTGTCTAAAAACATAAATTGTTTTGAATTAAAACTTAAGTCCAGAGACTTGACCTCCACAGCCATTGCCCTTGCCAGTTGTTGCTGATTCTGATAATACAGAATAGAATAAGAAATTTAATTCTCTGAGACTTTACTATTATCTGCTTGAATATTTCATGAGCCTTCATTTGCTATAACATGACAATTTCCCTAATTTTTTTTTTTGACCCACGCAGGCAAGCCATCATAGATACAATTCTTTATCATAAGCTGCAGACCATAGTTTCTTCTGGAGCACCCCTGAAGCTAGACAGTCACTGTTTCAAGGATAGTTAGGTTTTTTTTTCCCAGAGACCACACATGCTATCCACAGAGGCTGAACCTAGACTTGCAAACCCAATCTAAGTCTCCCATATTGAAGTGTGCCACCCTGTCACCAGATCATTGGTTTGATTCCAAATCAGAGGAAATACAAAAATTAACAATCAGTTTATCGTAATAAAATACAACTTACGATCATAACCTTGACTTTTGTTTTGGCATGAGTTGTTGCTTTGATCCTGTTGGTATGTTGTCTGCTGATTGCACTGGCTGTTACCACTACCACCCTTGGAAGACATCTTTCTTTCTATCTGTCTACAGTAGTACAAAGGAAGAAGAGTGACTATGTGAGTCTTTGGTCTGGTCTGTATAAATATGCCATTTATATATACAAGCAGTGCTCCTCCCTGTGCTAAAATGGAATTGCATGTGTACTGGTGGAACCTGTAAACTCAATTAGGAGTTTAACTTCAACTACATAATAATGATAATCTTCTAATAATTTTCTGTCTCACAGGTAAGGTAGATCGCAGAATTTCTTATTTTAGTTATGTATCATGACGTGGTGTAGGTTTAACATATAAATTATACCTCGTCATTATTTTTTTTGATTGATTCATTTTCCAGATTTGAGGCCTATTTACCAAGCCAGAATTGGAGCATAATTTTACAAAGTCATTTTCAGGCATATTTGACAATATACACATGTATAATTGTCTTTATAATTATGTTGATTTTTTAGTATTAGTTCAAGGCCAGTTACATTCTTATAAAATTACCCTATGCATACACGTACACATAATGAAAATAATGTGTATCCTTGTATGTGAGTTTGGTATAGGCATGATCTGTAGCCAAATTTGAATACAGTGCGATCAGAATTCCACTTTATTTTCATATTTTATAAAATATGCACTATGACATCTATTCTATGCATTTATGTTTATACCTGCTCTCAAGATGTTGTAAGTGTAAGTGGGTTCATTTTCCCCATGATTTCTGCAGGATGTCTCTTTTTATTTTATTTTGAAGCAGGTGGACATCTCAGAATATCCATTTGTCAAAAATATCTACATCACAATTTTTAAAAGGCAAATTTGGCAACTTTATACCACAGTTTGTCCAAATATCAAGGGTGGGGGGTGTTGCAGGTGTATTTTGGAAGGGACTCGGGTGGGCCCAAAATTAGGATGTCTTTCAGTGATAAAGGAATAGGAAGAAATGTTTAAGGCAAAAAAGAAGATCTGTATCAATCATGTCCAGGTACAAAAAGGCACCCTGATTGAGCCACTGACCACTGGAGGGATAAAGGCATGACCACTTCTTAATCTCCCAGTGGTTATCAAACCCCTCTCACTCCCCTAAGAAGTAAAAGTGACTGTGGATACCAGGCTCTATGATAGCTTCAGGTATTATGACCATTCCTAATAAAGCAGCAAGTAATTATAACGAGTAGGCTAGGGTTAGTGTTGTAGTATTTGAACAATGGGACCCAGGTGTAACTCTCAATTGAACTCCTTTATTTCTTTACAAATACATGAGTTGTCCTAGAACATAGAAATACTCACTGAACCTGAATTTATAAGACAACTGCCAGCGTGATGGCTATTCTAATGATGTACCTTTATGTACAGTAGATTTTTAAATATTTCTTGAAGGCTCACAACAACATATGTAACTTAGGCCTCAGCTGCCAGCTCATTTCTCCAACCAACCTGGACCACAAACCTTTACACACTACTCTTTTCTGCTCTCACAACTCACTCTCCACACTTCATCCAGACCCTTTCAAGCTTGGGTGCAGGCCGTAGCCGGGCTTTATCTGAAGTAACTTAACAGTCTGGGAGTAAGCTCTTCACTCTCTCGCTCTGTATCTCAAGGAATACTCTCCACACAAATGGATTGTCTTTTATGCAAACTTTACTGAGCTCTACAACAGGCAGTTAATCCAAACTCCATAAATCCTTATCTACTCAGCATTTGGTTTAAGAGGATTTCTGTCTATCCAAGACTATTAGAAATAGTCTTATCTACTACTTATTAAACAACTTCTTATAGCAATCCAGAACTATGTAAAGCTATACAACTCCTCCAGTCCATCACCCATAGCCTTTGTTTGTTACCAGCAACCTCCTCCAGGATCAGACCTCTTTATCTATCCTCTCCTCCAGAGTTGCACTTCAATGAGCTGCACCCTCTGGCCTTGAACAGGTTGTTCCCTGTTCCTGCTGATGAGCTGGGCTCCCTTTGCCCACCCAGAGTACTCCTCTCAGTTACAGCCTTTGGCTGACAATAACTCCCCCTCACTTCAGCCTTAGGTTATCTGGCCTTTCCAGGATACCCCCTCTGCTCCTAGGGTCCTGGCGGAGGTGAAGGCAACCAAAGACAATGTGCTCAGACAAACAGGAACTTTTATTATTTTCAAACTCACCTCTACTGTCATCTACCAGAACCATTTCCCTCTACAACCTATCCCATGAACCCATCCCCTTGAGTTGGATCCTTTCACTCCCACAATCTCAGATGAGTTAGCACAACTCCAGGCCCCTCCCCTCATCATAGATTTTTGAGCATTCTCTCAGATGACCCTAGTTATCCCCATTAAAATGGAGGATTGCACATATACCCTGGGATTCTATATATGGCTCCTTAATTTCTGTGTGGAAATTGAAGTGTATTTTATAATAATAATAATGTGCATAACTTAAATGGTTTACACGCACAACTCGCTAAGCATATTCTATAATGTGGTGCGTCTAAATTCTAAGTTGCATAGTTGAAAAGGGGGCATGGCTATGAGCGGGGCATGGGTGTTTCTAAAATCTATGCACATTGTTATAGAATACACCCACTATGCACCTAATTTAGGCATCAGGATTTATGCCATGTAAAACATGGCATAAATGGGTGTGACTACATTTGGTTATGTGGAAAGGCGCTCAACATTATTCTATATACCGCGTGGAAATTTAAGCCTATTCTATAAAATCTAGGTATACTTTACAGAATTCTGCTTAGGCATATT
This sequence comes from Microcaecilia unicolor, assembly GCF_901765095.1. Lineage (NCBI taxonomy): Eukaryota > Metazoa > Chordata > Amphibia > Gymnophiona > Siphonopidae > Microcaecilia > Microcaecilia unicolor. The sequence goes on along the minus strand of NC_044035.1, from coordinate 134,997,063 downwards.
TTTTTCTGCATGGAATTTTCAGGCACCATATATAGAATCTAGCCCATAATGGAATTAAGGTAGGATTTGTACCTGGGTCCTGTTGTTTAAAGTCCACTGCATTGACCATTAGGCTACCCCCTCTGCAGGGACATCTGTGTGGTCATTTTTGTACAATTGATGCCAGACAGACATTTTTGTGCCTGCTTTTCTGTCATTCGTATTTTGTACGTTTCACTTCGAAAAATGGCAGTTCATTTTGGACATTTTCAGCGCAAGAGTGTTTGTCTGGTCTTTGTTAAACCTTTCTAATGGAAATTGATTGCTTACTCTTGTTTCTAATGTTTTATATCTGCAAAAAGACAATAACAAAATCTTGAAAAAAAAAGAAATTGTCATTTTGGGGGGATATTATCCCCCAAATTCTATAAAAAGTGCTAAAGATTGTGTGTGCAATTTAATTGAATAACAAGCCAATTAATACTGATAATTGGCATCTTAAGAAGCAATTATTGACACTAAATCGAAATCAATATATGCATGCACACATTTTATGCACTGCCAAAAAAGTAGGCACAGAAATGGGAGGGTCATGGTCCAATTGGGGGCGTTACTTTCATTTACGACTGTTGTTAATGAATAAGGTGGGAGCCCCCTCGCCTAATTTAGGCACAGGCATTTGCACCACATTTCCATTTGTGTAAATGGCCACGCCTTATAGTTAGTTGCAGTTCCCGGACATAAAAACTATTCTTTTTAACCACACCTAATTTTAAGTTTGTTTTATAGATTAGCACTGAGCTTATTTTTTTCTGTGCTATTTCTTATGAGCAAGATGACTCCATTCTGACTTGCAGAAAAGAAAAGCAGATTACTGTTCTGGATCTTGCAGACAGCTTGTCTGTGTGCTTTTTGGGTCAATCCTGACTTGGACATTCTTTCAAAATTGCCCCTTCATGTGTCTTTATAATTTAGGCTACAAATAGGTGTCTTGTTGCACTTCATACATATGTGGTGTAGCGTATGTTAATGTTAGAAACAGCGGGATATATAGTAATGAGATACAAAGCATGAATATGCATGCAAGATAGCTTTTTATTGTGAAAATGAAATAATGTGGACTGCAGTGAACAAAAAGCTAGTGGAATTTTTCCATCCCAACAACATTGGGCTGCAGAACCGTGGCCTAATGTTCCAAAGTCACTTCATATAGGGACTAGGTAGAAATATTTAGCTTCCCCTCAAAGCTCTACTTTTGATAGAAGCTCCCCCCCCCCCCCCCCACCTCCCATGGCTGTCTTTTTCCATAAGCCCCTAATGGATTTCCAAATCTTAGCCCACGAATGGTTCTACCTGTTTCCTAAGTCCCTCCACTCCCACAGGCTCCCCTGGCCTACCTGGCAAATCCCAAGGGGATATAATAGGGTCAGAGCAGGAGTAATATCCATTCACTCTTCCTCATTCTGGTGCCAGGCTCAAAATGGCACCAGTAAACCCCTAGTGTTAGTCTCACAGTATTGCTACTAGGATTGAATTTGTATAAGAGCAAAATGCTTATCTGGGCATCACAATTGAATATCTAGGTTTTCAGTGGCACCAGAAAATTATGTGGTAATAGTGTACCTATATACCTAACTGTATCTACATACCTAACTGAGCAAAGTTAGTGCTGTCTTTTCTGTGGTCCAACTTGTCCAGTTAGTGAGGCAGGTTTTGGTACTGAAAATCATCAGTATCTATATAACTTCCAGGATCATCCTGACTCCGCCCCCAGACTGCTTCGGGTTTGTAGCACTGACCCAGACATTTAGGCCAGGATTCTGTAAATGGTGCCCAAATTTGGGTGCAGAAAAATATTGAAATAACAATACAAAGTATGACATTAATTAGAATTTAAGCACAGAACTGTCTAAGTGTATTCTATAAGGAAGCCCTCACAGTTAAGCTGTGAGGGCAGTAACATTGAGTGAGATAAAGGCAGCTGAGAGAGGAAGAGAAGGGGAGGGGGGGGTGGTAGTGGGTAAGATTAGATGTAAGGAGACAGGTAGCAACAGAAGGAAAGATGGTGATTGGGTAAAGAAAGGGAGGGGATTGGTTGGAAGGGAGAGAGACAGGATAGGAAGTTTTGGCGGTTAAAAGTTATTAGTTAGTTAGATAGGAAAGGGTGAGGGAGGATAGCAGGGAGTTTAAGGAATTTTTTGGTGTGGGGTTTAGGGAAAATGTAAAATTTTTACTTACTTGAGGTGGGAGAAGGTCTGGCTGGGTAGTCGCGAGGAGGAGCGATTAGCGACGCATTTTCTGGTTCGCGCTAGCGCGAGGGGCACGGAAAACGGGAAAAAAGTTCTTCATTGTTGAAAGTGTTGGGGAAGGGAGAGTTTGGTGTGGCGCAGAGCGTCAGTGTGTGGCTGGTAGCGGCACTTCCGGTTCGCGAAGGTGAAGGGGACGGATAACGGAGCGGACCAGGGAAGGAAACTCGAGTTTAGAGGTTGGTTTAGCGGTGATCGGATGAGAAAAGAGACGGTTATACTGTGTGTGTGTGGGGGGGGGGATGGAAATTGAGTTGTGTGTGTGAGCGGGTACATTGGGGGAGTTCAAAGCGAACGTGGGAATGGTTGGGGAGTTCTGAGTGAGGTGTTGTGGAGAGTTACAGGACAGTGTGCAATTATTTTGGGTGGGGGAGCAGGCGTATAAGTGTGATTCTTGTGGGGAAAAGGGCAACAAGGACTAATTTGGTGTTTGAAAGTGTGGCATGTTGGGGAGGGGTGTTTGAGGGTGGGGTTGTTAAACGGGGGTGAGGGGTTTGGCGGGCTGTTTTGTGTGAAAGTCCATGTGTTAGGTGAATTATAGGGGGGGGGGTTGTGCAGGGTTATTGCTGGTGTTGGGGGTTAGGATATTGGGGTGATTGGCTATTTTTATGAACATTGGAAAATGGGTCCAAAGAAAGTGTTAAAAGGTGGGGGTAAAGTGACTGAAAAAGGAAAAAATAGGATGAGGATGTCTGAAGGGGTTTATCCTGAGAGGAGTGGGGAGAATGTGGAGAGAGATGTTGTGGGGACAGAAGTGGTGAGTGGTGGACGGTGTGTGGATATGGGGGGTCAAGTGGGATGGAATGTGGAGCAGGAGAGAGGTCAAGGAGTGGAATTTGGTACTACAGTTCCTGATTTGAGAGCTGGCATGCAGAGGTGTGGTGATGTTCCAGTGCGGGATGCTGCTGGTGAGGATCCGTTGGAGGGGCCTTCATCTGGGAGAGCGATTGGTGAGTTGGAGGCATTGTGTGCAGTTAGATATGGGAGGGGGGAGGGAGGGGAGGTGCGGGAGGGGGTTAGGGAAAAGAGTAAGCGTATAAAAGGGGTGACGGGGAAAAGATTGAGGAAGAAGTTGCGTAATAAAAAATTTTTGCGTAATTTGTGTCATGTGGTTAAGAGGTTAGATAGTGAAAAAAGACAGAGAAGGGGAGGGACAGGAGACCCGATGGAAGTGTGGGAGTCTTCGAACTCGTGGGATTCATCTGGATCTTCTTCCTCTTCTTCGGATGAGGGTGAAGGAGATGCTGGGCATGTGGGCATGGGTCTGGAGGGTAATCACGGGGAGGGTGTGTTTGCGGCTTCAAGGATGGGTCATACCTTATGTAGTATTGCACCTTTGGATTGTTATATATCAGTAAAGTGGCGGCAGAGAATTTTGAAGGGTAAATATATAGATTTATTTGCCTTGTTAGCGCATGATCGGGATGGTAATGTTGGAAAGGATGGAGGGAGAGAGGAGGGACGGAAGAAGAGAGGGAGACTCCCGAAGACAATAATGAATTGGCTGTTGAGTTTTCACGTATTTGCGAGTGTGCTTGGGGCTCAGAAACCGGCTCTGTATCAAGGTTTATGGAGTTATTGTGATTTAATTTTGAGAGCTTATAAACTGTATGGAGGTTGGGGTTGGATAAACTACGATGAGCAGTTTAGGCGGAGTTTGGCAAAGGATAAATCTGAGAATTGGGGCGTGCGAGATGTTGACTTGTGGATTGCTAATTTTACACCTGCAGTTCATCCCTTTCCCTTTCGTTCTGGAGCCTCTGCTGGATTTCCCGGGTATGGTAGTGGCTCAGTGGGAAGTACCGGGGGAGTTGGGATGTTACGGGCAGGTGGTTTCGGAATGGCAGGGGGGGGAGGTATGGGGGCAAGCGGATTGGGGAGTAAAGGGAGTGTCCCCGGTAATGCTTGCTTCCAATTTAATGCAGGAAGATGTACTTGGCCTGCATGCAGATTTAGGCACTGTTGCAGTGTCTGCCAAGGACTTCACCCTGTATTTAAGTGCCCAAGAGGGAGATTTGTGGGTCGGGGGAGGGCTGGGCGAGGTGGAGTTTCGGGAGGTCCCGGTTTGGGCTGGCAAGGCCCTTTCTCCTATTAAAGTATCGGCTTTAAAAAATTGGCTGGTTAGGTATCCTGGTGGTGGGGATGCATATTTGTTGTGGGTTGGGTTTTCGGAAGGCTTTCCGATCCCGTTTGAAGGACCGTTGTTGGATCATAAGTGTTCAAATGCAGTATCAGTGATTCAGCATGCGGAGGTGGTGAGGAAGAAGTTAGGGAAGGAGTTAAGTTTGGGTCGGATAGCGGGTCCGTTTGATGACCCACCAATTATGGATTTGGTTGTATCCCCATTGGGTGTGATACCGAAAAAAGAACCAGGTACCTATAGGTTGATTCATAATTTGTCTTATCCGGAGGGTTTTGGTGTGAATAGTTTTATAGATTCAGAGTTCTGTACAGTGCAATATGCGGGTTTTGAGCAGGCGGTGGATTTGTTGAGGAGGTTAGGAAAAGGTGCATTGATGGGGAAGGCAGATATTGAAGCAGCTTTTCGTTTACTGCCAGTTCACCCTACGGCTTTTAGGTTGCTGGGATTTAAATTTGAAGGAAAATATTATTTTGATAAATGTATGCCGATGGGGTGCTCTATTTCTTGTAATTACTTTGAAGCGTTTGCTACATTTTTGCATTGGGTAGTTGCACAGGTTAGTGGTTGGGAGTCTATAGTTCATTATCTAGATGATTTTCTGTTTGGAGGTCCTGAGAATTCGGATCAGTGTGCAACATTGATGGCAGCGTTTAGTACTGTAGCACAGGAGTTGGGGGTTCCTTTGGCTAAGGAAAAAAGTGAAGGGCCGGTTACTAAGTTGGTGTTTTTGGGGATCGAGTTAGATTCTGTGCGAATGGAGTCGCGTTTGCCTAGAAAAAAGATTGTGGGGTTGCGTGAAGAGATTGATAGGGCATGCAACAAGAGTAAATTGACGTTGAAGGAGATTCAGTCTTTGCTAGGGCATTTTAATTTTGCAACACGTGTGATCCCCAAGGGACGAGTGTTTTTGAGACGCTTAGCTCTGTTGTCAGCGGGTTTGCGGAAGTCACATTTTAGAGTGCGCCTAACGAGGGCAGTGCGAGCGGATTTACAGATTTGGAGGAAATTTTTGTCTGTTTTTAATGGCATATGTTTGTGGCAGGATGTTTTGGTGTCTAATGTGGATTTGCAATTATTCTCGGATGCTTCAGGAGAGATTGGATTTGGGATCTATTTTGGAGGGGCATGGTGTGCTGAACGATGGCCTCAATGGTGGAAAGAGATGGGTTTGTGTCAGAACATAGCGTTGTTGGAATTATTTCCAATTTGGGTAGCGTTGTGTTTATGGGATAGAAGGTTGTGTAATAGGAGGATTGCCTTTTATTCTGATAATATGTCAGTGGTATGGGCAATTAATAAACAGTATTCGCGCTGTCCTTTGTTAGTGGAACTGTTGAGATTAATTGTCTTAAAATGTTTGCAGTTAAATCTATGGTTAACAGCTAGACATGTGCCTGGGGTTTGTAATGAGATTGCTGATGCTTTATCTCGTTTCCAGTTACATCGGTTCAGAGCTTTGGCTCCATCAGCAGATTGGGAGCCTACAAGGATGTCCGAAGATTTGTGGCTCAAGTTTCAAGAGGTTGTGATGAGCTGTTGATGAGAGCATTAGCTCCGAATACTTGGAAAGCTTATGGAGTGGGATGGCGGAGATTCCTAGCATTCCTGGAGGATAGAGATTGGGATTTGGTATTTCCGATTGGTGAAGAGAAAGTGGTCCGACTCATTGCTTTTGCATTCGACAGCGAATGGTCGTTTGGGATGGTTTCTCAGACGATGGCTGCTATAGCATTTGTTTCTAAATTGCTGGGTTGTGCGGATCCAACTGGCACATATTTGATTCGTAAGTTACTGTGTGGTTTTTCTAGGAAAACAGGACAATCACGAATTCAGAGGGTGAGACTGCCACTGTTTTATGCAGAAGTAGTGAAGTTGTGTAAGGTATTACCACAGGTTTGTTTTACAGAATATGAAACATTGTTATTTACAGTGGCTTTTGTGGTGGCTTTCTTTGCAGCTTGTAGGGTTGGGGAATTGGTAGTGTCCTCGAAGCGAGCACTAGAAGAGGAGGGTTTGCAGAGAAGGGATGTGATTGTTGAAAATGGATGGTTGCGTTTATATTTACACAAGTCAAAAACAGACCAAGAAGGAAAAGGCACGTGGATTAGTCTGCGAGCTGCTAAGAGTTTGGAATTTTGTCCAGTGCAATGTGCAGTGGATTATAATGGAGTGAGGCCGGTGGGTGGGGAGGTTTGGTTGGTGCATAAAAATGGTATGCCTTTGACTAGGTATCAATTTGCAGCAGTGCTGAAAAAAGGTTTGAAATGTATAGGTTTGGAGCCCAAGGAGTATGGGACACATTCGTTTAGAATTGGTGCGGCTTCTAATGTAGCTCAGGAAGGGGGTTCGGTGGCTTTGATTCAGCGTGTTGGGAGATGGCGTTCTAATAGATATAAAGGATATATTCGTAAAAGGAAGTGGAATATGACATGTTAATTGTTGTAGTTTCTTTTACAGATATGTTGCCTCCGGATATATGTGTGTGGATCTGTGGACATTCTTATGTCTTTTGGGCACACAAGCATGCTCGGGAATCAAAGTGGGGACCTAATCTTGGATTGGTGGAATTCGGTATTCGGATCCGCTGGTTGGCTATACGAGGAATGACCTGGAAGCAGCTGGTACCAGCATTACTGCAAGCTCGGAGATTTTCATCACCAGTGTTAATCTGTATTCATTTGGGGGGTAATGATCTATGTCATATCAAAGGAGTTGAATTAATTCGTTTAATGAAAACAGAGTTATTGCAGGTAATGGGTTATTTTCCAGAGACCCTGATTGTATGGTCGCATATTATTCCAAGGAGAGTGTGGAAGGGGGCAATTAATACAAGGGGTATTGAGCGTTTGCGGAGGAGGGTGAATGGGGAAGTGTCTAAATTTATGGTGAGAATGGGGGGTTTGGTATTAGCGCATGAATTGATATCTTTGGATTGTGCAGGTTTGTATAGGAATGATGGAGTTCATCTTTCTGAGATTGGGATTGATATATTTTTAAGTACAATCCAAGATTTGTTGGAGGAGTGTTTAAAAAAGTATTTGGCTGCAGCTTGTATTATGGGGGAGCGGTGACAAGATATAGTCTGTCACCGCTTGTGGCCGAAATGAGGGTTTAAGAGGCACCTGAAGCGGTTAAATGAATATGGGGAAATATATGAAATGGAAAAGAACTCATGGGCGGAACCGCCATGAGTAAGATGTGGATTGACGGCACCGTAAGTCACATGGGGGGAGGGGGAAGGTTGGGGAAGGTGAGCCAGTTTCGTTACCGAATGGCTTAGCATTATTAACCGCTCTGTGAAGTAAGCTGATGACAATTGTTATGTTATTAAGTGAATGTTAAGTAAATTGAGTTATTTAGTATTATTTGGAAATAAAGCTGCAGCCAAATTTTATTCCAAAGAAAGTGTTGTTTGTGTTAATTTTAAATATAGAAAAGGTGTTAAGGGTTGCCTGAAGTGCGAATGTCAATGTTATGTGATGCATATAAATTCTAAGTTGCATAATTGGAAAGGGGACATGTCTATGCATGGAATGAGAGGTTTCTCAAATCTATGTATGCTGTTATAGAATACACCTGGTCAATGTGTAACTTAGGTGTCAGTGTCTACACCAAGTTTTATTTGGCATAACTGCTAGCTACTAACTTTAGTCATGCGGATAGGTGCTCAGTGTATTCTATAAATCGCATGCCGATTTTTTAGGCATGATAGAATCTAGTTCTAAATGTGCCTCTGAGAATGTTTCACAGTCCAACTAAAAGCCATGTCATGGAAGATAAGTTGCACTTTTAGCTAGGCCGAGGAGGAAAACATTTTTGATGGGATTATGTGGTTTGAAAATTGCCCTTGGAGATGTCATCATCTGTTCCATTGAAAATGCCTGAGTCATCATCCAGGTATTTATTCTTTGAGAGTGAGTCCTGATGGGAGCATATTGAAAATAGGTTAGCAATTTTCTAGCTCAGCAGTTGCTGAATGTTCTTACCAAAGGACTCTGAACTAGTTTATGAAATCCTTAAAGGCTAAATTCACATCCAATGAAGGCAATAACATAATTCTTGGAAAAATGTATTTATTGGGTCAAGTGAATAAAATATTTGCAGCCTACATTTGAAAATGTATTTATTTATAGCATTTATATCCCACAATTTCCCACCCACGGGCAGGCTCAATGTGGCTTACAACAGTCTGAAAAACATACATCAAGTCAGCAAGCAAACAATCAATTTCTTAGAAGTGTAAGAGAGAAAGGGTAAAAGCAAAGAAGGGAAAAAAGAAAGAGTAGTGGTGATCAACATGACGCCTTGACAGAGACAGTTCAGAAGTAAGAGATGGTAGGTGGGATTTGAGCATAAGCTTTTCCAAATAAAAAGGTCTTGATGCTCTTTTTGAAGGTCGGGTGATCAGGAGTAAGTTTCACCAATTTAGGTAGACCATTCCACAAATGAGCGCTAATATAGGAGAAGGAGGATGCATAGGTGGACTAGTACTTGAGGCCACTATATACTGGGTAATGGAAATTTAGGTACGAATGAGCTGATCTGTTGGAGTTCCTAGGTGGCAAGTTGATTAGGGTGTCCATATAGGCTGGGGCTTCACCATAGATGATTTTATGCACCAGAGTGCACATTTTAAAAGTGATGCGGTCCTTGACAGGAAGCCAGTGCAGTTTCTCACGCAGTGGTCTTGAACTTTCGAATCTCGATGTACCATAAATTAGCCTGGCAGCTGTATTCTGGGCAGTTTGTAGTTTTTTTAGAAGCATATCTTTGCACCCTGCATATATTTCATTGCAATAATCAAGGCGGCTTATGATCAGTGATTGAACTAAATTGCGAAAGACTTCTCTAGGAAAATACGTTTTTATATGTTTTAGTTTCCAAAGAGAGAAGAACATGTGTCTGACAGTAGAGTTTGTATGTTGCTCCATTGTTAAGTTTCTGTCAGCAATCACTCCTAATATTTTTAGGGTCTCAGAGATAGGTAAGGCAAGCTCCGGAGTGATTAATGTTGGGGGTGCGAATTTGTTATAGGGGGAGGAGAGCATTAGGCAATGAGTTTTCTCAGTATTGAGCTTGAGCTAGCATAGAGGGGAATAATCGAACGGCGCCGGCAAAATACATGGCCGGCGATGTATTTTGGTGGTGTCGCAAACAGCTGGCCAGACCCGTATTTTCAAAAAAGATGGCCGGTCATCTTTTGTTTCGATAATACGGTTCCGGCCAGCCAAATGCCTTGGATTTGGCTGGGATTTGAGATGACTGGCGTCGTTTTTTAGCGATAATGGAAAGTTATGTCGGCCATCTCAAACCCCAGCCAAATCCAAGGCACTTGGCAATGGGAGGAGCCAGCATTTTTAGTGCACTGGGCCCCCTGACCAGGGCCGCCGAGAGGGGGGGCAGGGGGGACAAAAGTCCCCTGGCCCGGGCCTCCGGGGGGGGGGGCCCGGTGCCGCCACAGTCCGGCCCACCCACTCTCCGACGCTCCCACAACTAACCTGAAGCGCCTTCATCTTCGACGCAAGCAGCAGCAGCAGGGCAGGCCACTCCTTCCTTCCGTGTCCCACCCTTGCCTGACGTAACGTCCACGAGGGCAGGGCAGGGAAGGAAGGAGTGGTCTGCCCTGCTGCTGCTGCTTGCGTCGAAGATGAAGGCGCTTCAGGTTAGTTCAGAGGGCCCGGCTCTGGCAGCGGGTGGAGGGGGGCCCAGCGACCTCGGTGGGGGGGGGGGGTGCAACGCGACGTGACCTTGGGAGGGGAGGGGGCGGGAGCGGCTTTGTCCCGGGCCCGGCCCCGGCTCTCGGCGGCCCTGCCCCTGACATGCCAGGACACCAACCGGGCTCCCTAGGGGTCACTGCGGTGGACTTCAGAAAAGCTCCCAAGTGCATAGCTCCCTTACTTTGGGAGCTGAGCCCCCCAACCCCCCCACCCCCCCCCCAAAAAAAACCCACTACCCACAAATGTACTGCACCCACTAAAACTGCTCCAGGGACCTGCTCTGGGGTGAGTGTGACACCTTTTCTGTTATTTGCACTGCAGAGTCACATCAGCAATGCATTGTGGTGGGTGTAGGTATTGGTAGTTGGTAGGCTCTACTCCCCTGGTGCTTTTCCCCCTGCTTACTGGGTCAGAGTGTGCCCTGTTTTGATTCCTGTTGTAGTCCATGCGGTAGTGGGAACTAAAACTGGCTTACAAAAATGGCCACTACCGCATGGACTACAACAGGAATCAAAACAGGGCACACTCTGACCCAGTAAGCAGGGGGAAAAGCACCAGGGGAGTAGAGCCTACCAACTACCAATACCTACACCCACCACAATGCATTGCTGATGTGACTCTGCAGTGCAAATAACAGAAAAGGTGTCACACTCACCCCAGAGCCACATCACAAGCAGGAAAAGGCTGTCGGAAGACAGAACACATTCTGCTGTCATGGAGGTGGGTACGGCATTTGAGGCTGGCATACAGGCTGGAAAAAAAAGTGTTTAAAGTGGGGCGTTTTTGGTGGGAGGGTGTTAGTGACCACGGGGGGGATACAGGGAGGTCATCTCCGCTTCCTTCCGGTGGTCATGTGGTCAGTTTGGGCACCTTTTTGAGACTTGGTCATGAAAATAAAAGGCCCAAGTAAACCCGGCGAAATACTGCTTAATGCCGTATTTTTTTTCCATTATCGGTGAAAGCCGGCTATCTGGTAGCCACGCCTATACCCGCCCATGTCCTGCCTTTGCTTTGCCGCCATCACGCCCCTTTGAACTTTCGCCGGCGAGGAGACGGGAAAGCGGCGATGCTGTCAAAAAAAGCAGCTTTCGATTATACCGATTTCACCGCTTTTCCAAGATCGCCGGCCATCTCCCAATTTGTGTCAGGAAATGGCCGGCGATCACTTTCAATTATGAGCTGGATAGTGTGCAATCCAAGTCTTATTTCTTTGGTGATCTTGCTTAGGTCCTTTTTAAAAGAAATAGAGATTGTGATGTCATCCGCATAAATAAATGGGTTGAGACCAAGTTTGGATAGGGCTGTGGCCAGAGGAATCAACATTATGGTAAAAAGAGTTGGCAAATTTGGGGAACCCTGTGGCAAACCGCAGTCTGCCTTCCAAAAAGGAGATAAGCTTGAGCTGGAGTTCACTTGGTAAGTTCTAGAGGTTAAAAAGCCTTTCAACCATGCTAATACATTACCACTGGCTCCAAAGTAATCAAGGAGCTGCAGTAGGAGGCGATGGTTTACCATGTCAAAAGCACTAGACATGTCAAATTGTAATAGCAAAATACTCTAAATGACAAAAGAGAGGCCCTGATTGAACTGGAGAGGATGAATAACTCTATTACACCAGAATTTAGGTTATTACCCAATATGTGGTGCATAATACTTTGTTATTATAATTTTTGCATATATTAATCAAATTTGCCCTTTTCAGATATCCATAATTACTCACATTCTGTTACTGATATCTTGAATAAAGTGGAAGAAACACATGGAATATGATTGAGGCAGATGTTAGCACAAACTAGTAGCAAGAAATTGATAATTGATAATATAATTTTAAAAAGACATATATTTAACTGGATTAGGGTTGGGCTTGAAATTTGGGGCTCCAAGCAACTTAGGGGTCCTTTTACTAAGCCGTGTAAGTGCTTACGCACGCCCAATGTGTGTCAATTCTGAGTTACCGCCCAGCTACCGCATGGCCCAGGCAGAGATATCATTTTTGACGTGCGGCCCATAAACTCGTCAGAAAGTATTTTTATTCTCTGGTGTGCAGCTGGTAATTGGCATTTTGATGCACGTTGACCATTACCGCTCGGTTAACATGTGAGACATTCCTGCTTATTTTCGAAGGAGAAGGCCGGCCATCTTCCAACACAAATCGGGAGATGGCCGGTCATCTTCTAAACCTGACCAAATCGGTATAATTGACAAAAGTACAATATATATAGGCGTAGCTATCAGGCTCCACAGTATGGGTGAGCATACATCATTGCAGTCTCCTTTCCTAGTCCCCTTTCCCAGGCCATGGCAGTATGCCAGGGTTCATACATCTGTAAAACACATAAAATAATGGCACAGCCAGTGATGCCCAAAGCTGGTACTGGGGACAACCTACCCAGTCAGGTGCTCAGCATATCCATGGTGAATATGGCTGAGAGAGGTGTGCAGGCACTGCCTCTTGTGTATGTATATACCTTTCATTAACGTTCATTGTAGATGTCATGAGCAACTGGCTGGCTGGGATGCCTCCAGCACCAGCTTTGGGAATCACTGGCCTAAACTCTAGCCTGGTGAAAGGCCTCACTCACAGCTGGGCAACAGTCAAAGCACAGCCGTGGAGGGGCATAATCGAACGAAAATGTCTATCTCCATGGGCGTTTATCTCCGAGAACGGGTCCATGAAGGGGCGGACCGAACCGTATTTTCGAAAAAAAATAGACGTCCATGTTTTATTCGACAATTTGTGAGCTTGGCGTTTTTGTTTTTCAGCGATAATGGAAAATGAAAGCGCCTAGCTCAAAAACGAATAAATCCAAGGCATTTGATCGTGGGAGGGGCCAGGATTCGTAGTGCACTGGTCCCCCTCACATGCCAGGACACCAACTGGGCACCCTAGGGGGCACTTTGACAAAAAAAAAAAAAGGTAAAAGAGCTCCCAGGTGCATAGCACCCTTCCCTTGTGTGTTGAGCCCCCCAAATCCCCCTCAAAACCCACTGCCCACAAGTCTACACCATTACTATAGCCCTAAGGGGTGAAGGGGGGCACCTACATGTGGGTACACTGGGTTTGGGGGGGTTGGACGACTAAGCATTAAGCAGCACAATTGTAACAGGTAGGGGGGATGGGCCTGGGTCCACCTGCCTGAAGTCCACTGCACCCCCTAACAACTGCTCCAGGGACCTGCATACTGCTGCCAGGGAGGTGGGTATGACATTTGAGGGTGAAAATAAAAAGATGTGAAACATCATTTTTTTGTGGTGGGAGGGGTTAGTGACCACTGGGGGAGTCAGGGGAGGTCATCCCCGATTCCCTCCGGTGGTAATCTGGTCATTTAGAGCACTTTTTGGGGCCTTATTCATGAAAAAGCAGGGTCCAGGAAAAGTGCCCTAAATTCTAGCTACAAACGCATACATGTTTTTCCATTATCGGCGAAAGGCGCCCATCTCTGTTCGGGTGATAACCATGCCCCAGTCCTGCCTTTACCACGCCTCCGACACGCCTCTGTCAACTTTGTACGCTTCCGCGATGGAGTGCAGTTGAAAACGTCCAAGTTCGGCTTTCTTTTATACCGCGTTATTCGTTTTTGTGAGATAAACGTCCATCTCCCGATTTAGGTCAAAACTTGGGCATTTTTCTCGTTCGATTATAAGCAGGATAGTCTCTGTTGTGGGTGGAGGAGGGTGGGCAGATACAATAAAGACTGCTACAACCCCATAATGTTGGTACACATACCTAGATATGATCATACACATCTGTTAAGAAATATATTATGGAGGCTCACTGTCTGTGCATATACTAGGCCTACGCTGTCTAAATATATCTGGTTTGTGCCATAAGTAGCATTAGTGGGGCAGAAATGTATTGTCACATAACCATGTGAACACTATCATCTTGCTGGCCCAATTTATTCCTATCATAGCTGTTGCCTAACACATATCATAGGTAGATAGTATTAGAATGGTGCCCTCAGTAGGGAATCACCAACTCATAATGCAGGCCAGAGATTGCTATCTGAAAGCATTTCTCTGTCTGAGCCCATCAGCATGCAGCAAGAGGCAAATGCAAAATAACCAAGGCTTTTTTTCCCAGCTAATATCACCTTTTTTTCCTACATTCCCAAAATTTCCTATACACCCCATTCTGTTCCCTTTGTTGAACCAGTCAGCTTTGAATCTATAACCCTCAGATTCAGAAGCAGTAGTCTTCCAGAAAGAGCTATTCTGGACTGCACATAGCTTAAAGACAGAAAAGCAGCCCTGATTACCACAACCCCTAAGGTTGATGCTGCACGAGTACCAGCGTCTTTTTTTTTTTTTTCAATAAACTGAGTATACCCCTTTCACCCTGCTCACACACATATTTTGCACACTGCTCAATAGCAGAATAACGTAAGGTCTGTTGTCTACCACTGGCCACAAGACAGGTACAAACCAGCAAGTGTCCACTGTCAGTGTGCAAACTATACTTTTCACCCTGTTCACCATGCTGCATCACCAACAGCAATCATGGCTGAGGGATTTATAACATGCATAAACATCAGCTTCATATATATTTAAATATTTACATATCTACAGAATATAATCCCACATGCGTGGGATAAACATAAAGGAATCCTGTGCAGAAGGAAGGGATCCTCAGGAGCTTAGCCTAGAATGGGTGGCAGAGCTGGTGGTTGGGAGGCGGGGCTAGTGCTGGGCAGACTTATACGGTCTGTGCTAGGGCTGGTGGTTGGGAGGCGGGACTAGTGCTGGGCAGACTTATACGGTCTGTGCCAGAGCCGGTGGTGGGAGGCAGGGATAGTGCTGGGCAGACTTATACGGTCTGTGCCAGAGCTGGTGGTGGGAGGCGGGACTGGTAGTTGAAAGGCGGGGATAGTGCTGGGCAGACTTATAGGGTCTGTGCCAGAGCTGGTGGTTGGGAGGCGGGGATAGGGCTGGCCAGACTTATACGGTCTGTGCACTGAAGAGGACAGTACAAATAAAAAAGTAGCACATATGAATTTATCTTCTTGGGCAGACTGGATGGACCGTGCAGGTCTTTTTCTGCCGTCATCTACTATTATGTTTACAGAATATAATCAGAACAGGTGAAAAAATAAAATAAATCTGTAAGCCTCATAGTCCATTGAGTCCCCTTTGCTCCATCATCAACAGCCTAGAACTGCTGATTATAGAGCTGGTCTCTCACCATGTCAACCTCTATGGGGCCTAAAAGTCAGGTCCTTCAACATTTCATAACAGTTATTGCAAGAGTTAAAAAGCAAATGATGACTCAGGGTAGCTTGATACCAAAGTGGAAGGGTAAGTTCTGGGGTCTTAGCTAAAGTGAATACTTCTTAGCATCACAGCATGTTAAAGAAGGCACTGACAAAATCCAAAAAGAAATAATAATGCTAAAGAAAGTATACACAAATAACAAGAAAATGTTAGTCTTCTTTCTGAATCATGGCACTCCTGAAAAACAAATTATATCTAATGTCAGAATGCTGAGTTCTGATGTAAAAGCTCATTCCATGCAGATCAGTGCATGTCATTGGATTCTCAGGGAAAATGAATTCTGCTTTCTGGTGCCAATTTAATAAGGTGGTCTCACAGGTGTGGAATGTGCCTCCCTGCTAGAAACGTTCTGTTTCCAAAATGACCGGCAAAAATGTCCATTATTGCAAGATGCCCAAAGTTTTGGAATTACAAATATCTACCCCCCCCCCCCCCAAACACACATCTTGTATGTCTAATAACCTATTAAAATGTTCATGTTGGGATTTTAAAACTTCCGCATTCTAATCTCAACATGGCTGTCCAAAAGCTCACTCCGAGCAAGAAGAGAAACTTTACTGCTGCAAAAGTAGAACTTCTAGTGAAAGAGGTTGTGTCTCACCAAGTAAACCAGGCTATTGGTGAGCCACCATTGGAAAAAATAGAGCTTATGAGGGAGGGCTAGCAAGTGGAAGAGAGTAGCCAGCAAGTATAGGAAATCAGCTTACAAAAGCAATGGGACATACGGCAGTCATTGGAGAATATAACAGTTTGGGAGGCTGCGCAGGGATCTGCAGGCCTACACTGAGGCCCTGACCTCTACTGTCATTCTGTTCCCTTTGAATATAAGCGTTTTCGCTACAGCGGACTTTTACATATTTGGAAGACTATGCTGTGTTTGGACAGCACTAGCGCCTTTTATCCTTAGTTTTGCCCAGATCGTTGTATCTTACAAGCAATTTTGGAAGGATTATTCATATTTGCCAATTTGAAGACCCCTGAGGAAGGCCTTTTTGGCCGAAACACGAACCGTGTAGGGTCCCAATAAATCATTTTGGCTTTCAACGTCTGTGTTTTCAGTCTGGTCCTTCTGGATATCTTCCTCTCGATTTGTTGTTTCCTAATGGGATAGCACACCCAGTATGGCATGACAGTGACCACCTCAGGTTCTGGGATGGCATCAGCTGGCAAGAGATATCAACTGCGTCAACACAGGAGTGAGGGCCAGTGTGTCCCAGAGCAAGCAAGGTGCTCTAAGGCCAACACAGATGTCTGTGCTGGGTGATATGATCAATTACCAAAACCCCCCAGCCCTTATGAATTTTCCCAACATTTAAGTGGCTGCACAGGAAACTGGGACCTGGAGGAGTTAGACAGCTGTGAAAGGTCCATGGGGAGAGTTCAGACACTCTTTCACCTCCTGAGAGCCATGAGACATCAGCTGGGCCAAAGGAAAAGATGGGAAACATGGGGATGTGGGAGGGAAATGGGTGAATAAATGTGTGAGGAGAACAGGGTATGCTGGGAGCCACATGTGTTGAGTGGGGTGGTGGTGGGAGGAGAGGTAAAGGGAGGTGAGGGTGGTAATGAGAGGGAGTAGAGAATGGCGGGGATGGGCGAGAGGAGCGAAGGTTGGTCACTGGTGTTATCACTTTGTTTGTATCCACCAATAAAAGTTGCACTCACTTTCATTGAAAATGTTCCTGTATCAAATCTTGTCTGGTTCGAACACCTAGCTGATGTGGTGCAAGGTCTGCTTTCCGGAGGATCGGGGGGGGGGCATCTTAGTGGATGCTGCTGCTGCTGCTGGGTCTCTGGCAGCAGCTGCCTTCAATGTTGGGTCAAATTGTGCAGCATCAAATATGCCATGAAGATCTTGCAGACCTTTCCAGCGGTGATGAGTAGCTCTTGCCCAGAGTGGTTGAGGCATCTGAATCTGTTTTTCAGTTTCCAAAGGAATGTGTGGTACAATGGGCTGCATTGTAATTCTTCTTTGCCTCATTTTGGGCATGCACAATTGGTGTCATCAACCATGTGTGATGGGTTAGCTTCTGTCACCGGTGAAGGAGGGGGCAAACGTTACAGACATTGGTGTGTATTGCCAGTTATGGGCACCTTGGAGTGAAGCATAGGATCTGGGCTAGAGGGTTGCTAGGTGGTGGGGGGAAATGTGCATACCTTTATTGGGGGAGGGGCAGAGGGGTGGGATGTAGGAGTCATGGCAGGACCTCAAATAACATGAACAGATATCTACTGTCTCTCCCTATGTATGACAGATGACCTGCATGTCCACTGAGTGAAATATGCTTTTCTGTTCATATTGATGGCATCCTGAGTTCTTGGGGGGTCTGAGGGCCATGTGGGTGCTGTCTATTGCCTTTATCGCGAGGGAACGCAGTCCACATTGTAGAACTGGCTCAAGATGTCCTGGATCTCACAAACTGTACTGGGAAGGGCTATACAGTCAGAGCTGTGGGTGAGGAAGGCATCCAGAAACTGAGATAGACACTGTGAGATGGCAGGATGGGTGAAGCCTGCAGTGACTGCCAGCACAGACTGAAGCTTATAGTAGCAAGAAAGTCAAGGGAGGATGTGATCCTAAGGTGGACTGGCACAGGATTGCTCCTGCATGTCCTGGTCTGAAGGAGGGGTTCTAGCTACTCACAGAGATGCTGTATGGCAGCCCTATTAAAACAGTTGTAATGCACTGCTCATTACTCAGGTCTATGAATTGGGCCCTGGTCTGATATTCTTTGGTAGGGATATCTTCTCCTAGCCCTCCCCTCTAGACTCTCAGCCACATCCAGCAATGCATTTATAACACAATCATTCAGCGCATCCATGCTTATTTTGCAGGTGTTCCACCACCACAGGTGCAACCCAATAACAGCATTGTGCACGCCACAAACTACTGTAGAAGTCAACATCACCTAGTGAGATACTCACCCACCACCAGCATACAGCACACTGACAAACTGGGACCACACATAGATGAAGGCACTACATAAGAACATAAGAATAGCCATACTGAGTCAGACCAATGGTCCATCCAGTCCAGTATCCTGCTACCAGCAATGGCCAATTTAGGTCACAAGTACCTGACACAAAGGGACAATGAGAAACACAGTACAGGCAGGTAAGGAACTACAATGGGAGGTGTGCTAGGTTGAGGACAGTGAGGGATTGGTGGGGGAAGGGGGCCTAAGAGACAGCAAGGGGTGGGTGTGGCTAGGGCAGGCTGATATGTGTGACAACTTTTCACACTGGGGAAAACAAAACAGCAAACCAACCACTACTATCCAACTCACCACACAGCAACTAAATCTACCTCTCCACTTTTCAACTCAGCAACAGCACAAATGGGTCAAAAAAGACAAGCCACAGCTTGACTTAGTTGCTTTTATGTCAGGTCTAGGACTGGATGTTTTCATTTCCTGCCCTAGATGTTGCCCAGTTATCCATGATCATGTGTGGACATCCATAGTGTGATACTGTCCTCGGCATGCCCAGTCAGAAAACATCTAATTTGAGACACCCAGCACACTTGGACATTTTCTGATTGGGTCTTCCAAAATAGCAATTTTGACATTTTGGACAGATAGATGTCCTTTTGGCATTTTGAGACGTCTATCTGCTTTGAAAATGAGTGCCTAGGTGGTGATAGTTATCAACATGGGTTAGCATTAAAATGGATTATATTACTATTAACCTGATAATTAGTAACAAGCCCTCCCCCCTGTTTACTAAGTCATGCTAGCGGCTGCCGTGCGCTTATGCCGACACAGCCCTTTCACTTAGCTTAGTAAATGGAGGGTTATGTCTCATTGTATAAAATTGAACCTATGATAAAGTAGCATGGGTTAATGGTAAAATAACATGTCTTAACAATAATCCACATTGATAGCAATACCCCTTACGTGGTTGAAAGAAATAACAGGCGCAGCTGATGTTTTTTAAATTGTGCTCAAAATAACATGTGTAAATTTCTGCATCTTCCCTTAAAGCACATGTGTTCTTTATATCTATGCAGGCTATTCCAAATGTGCACCTATCATTTTTTAGTTATATAAACTGCCAACATCAATGTATTCATCATCACACAAGTGATAGCCTATGATTAAAATGAATCTGCTTAAAACTATTTCCAATATAAGTGTCGGCAAAAGTATGTTGAATGAACCACCCAAGGTCAGAAAGTGAAAGGTGTCCTAGAGACTCAGGTCAGCTCAGCTCACCATTCCAAGATTTATGTAATAATTATATGAGGTACACTTTAAATAATATATGAATGATGGCAACATTTAAGTTATATTTATATCTCCTCACTATTTCTAAATATATTCTCCAAGGGAAACAAAGTTTCAAAGTTCAAAACTGCAAAACATTGCACACTGCTGTCTTTTGGCCTGTGGGGAAACCTCTGTATTGGTAATATTATAAAGGATTCTCGCTTGTAAACCGTGGTTTATAAATGTAAAAATTACTCTAGGAATTATATGTAGAAAGTACATATGATGACAAGACGTGGAAGGGGCATTTTCAAAAGGGACGACCAAGTTGCGATTTGGACGTCCTTGCAAAACGGCGAAATCCAGGGGCAGGGGAAACCTGTATTTTGAAACAAGATACACGTCCATCTTTTGTTTCAAAAATACCAACAGGGTCATCCGAATCCTTAAATTGGGACGTCCTTAGATTTGGATGTCCCTAGACATGGACGTTTCTGACTTTTGGCAATTTTCGAAACCAAAGACGTCCATGTCAAAAATGACCAAATGCAAGCCATTTGGTCATTGGAGGAGCCAGCATTTGTAGTGCACTGGTCCCCCTGACATGCTAGGACACCAACTAGGCACCCTAGTGGGCACTGCAGTGGACTTCATAAATTGCTCCCAGGTACATAGCTCCCTTACCTTGTGCGCTGAGCCCCCCCAAACACCCCCAAAACCCACAACCCCCAAATATACACCACTACCATAGCCCTTATGGGTGAAGGGGGCACCTAGATGTGGGTACAGTGGGTTTCTGGTGGGTTTTGGAGGGCTCGCTGTTTCTTCCACAAATATAACAGGTAGGGGGTATGGGCCTGGGTCTGCCTGTCTGAAGCGCACTGCAGTACCCATTAAAACTGCTTCAGGGACTTGCATGCGCACTGACCTGAGTATGACATCTGAGGCTGGCATAGAGGCTGGCACAACATATTTTTAAAGATGTTTTTTGAGGGTGGGATGGGGTTAGTGACCACTGGGGGAGTAACAGGAGCTCATCCACGATTCTCTCCGGTGGTCATCTGATCATTTTGAGTAGCTTTTTGCACCTTAGTTTTAAGAAAAACAGGTCTGGGTGAAAACGTCCAAGTGTTCGTGAGGGACGTCCTTGTTTTTTTCGATTATGGGTTGAAGACATCCAAGTGTTAGGCATGTCCAAGTCCTGCCTTCGCTACGCCTCTGACATGCCCCCTTGAACTTTGGATGTCCTTGCGACTGACTGCAGTTGGAGACATCCTAAATCGAGCTTCGATTATACCGATTTGGACGTCCCTGGGAGAAGGACGTCCATCTTCCAATTTATGTTGAAAGATGGATGTCCTTCTCTTTTGAAAATAAGCCCAATTGTGTACTTCTGTGTGACTCTGGTATAGGCATGTTCAGGAGTGGAGCTAGGGCAGAGCATGGGAAGAGATAAGATTTACACGCTTTGACCCAAATATTCAGAAAATGATGAGCTCCTAAATTTATGCAACCTAGACACCTATATTTGTATCTTATTTTCAACCAAACTTAGGAGCATATCTTTTCATCTTAATTTAGTAGCTAGATTTATTATCCTAATTTATGAGCTTGTGCTAAAAATCTCTATTAAAGTCCAATCTTCTTTTCAATGCCCTAAATCTGCTCCTGTTGCCACCCTCTACTTATGCATATAAATTTAAAAGTCTAGTAAAAATGTATGCACTCAATCCTATTACATTTTCAAAGAGATCAATTTATGTGAGTTAACACTTAAAGTTAAGAGCATAAACCCTTTGAAAATCAGGGTCTTCATTTATAAATCTTCTCATACAAGTACACATTTCGCATGAACATACCTTCTTCTGAGCATGTGTAAAGTCCATGGCTTTTTTCAATTGCAATTTCTGTAGTTTGGATGGTAATTTTATAAAGACACATTATTATACTGTAGGTCCTCATGTGATCATTACAAACAGAGCAACCTTTTAAAAAATCACCCTCAATTTGGGTAAAACTGCAGACACTGTAGAACAATGTGCCTAGATATAAGTAGCTTGAGGGTGGGAAGTTTTTAAAACAGCCATTTTCTCCAGGGTAAGTAGCATTTGAAATGCCCTCTATGTTTATCTCTTCCACTAAAATAACAGATAACAGTGCATTTATTCTCATTACATATCTTGCTTGTGCACCTTGAAATTTAAACTGGACTCCATGGAATTGGGGAAATTGAACCTCAGATAAATTAATTAGTAATGAAATGTTTTTTTTTTAATTTGCATAGACTAAGGGCAGTACTGATACCAGATTTGGACCAGGGCAAATCTTTATATTGCTTAATTACAGTTAAGAAAAAGGCTCCAGTTATTGCAACATACATCCGCAAGATTGAGCTTTTATTTAGGAAAGTTCCATGAAGCACTCTGCTTTTACAGATTCTCAAATTTGTTTTAAAATTGACTGTATGGTATATAAGAGCATCCATGGTTCAAATTCAGAATCAGTATGTGGACAGCTTTTATTTACAGTAAATAAAAATCACTGGAGAAGTTGGAATAGATTGATATTGGATTTACCCTCTGGAAAATAATATGAGTTCTAAATCTATCTAGGAATACTCATTGGCATTTCAATGTGCTAAGATATGGACTAACATTCCCACTGACCTTAGTTTAAAAATGCCGTGCTTGTCTTTTCATAGGGCACTTAAAACATTTCTGTTTTTAAATTGGTAACTTTTATTCTTAGATAAAGTTTATTTTATTGAAATATAATAGCACTCTTTTTAAGCTCCTTCTACTGGAAGTCTTCTTTAGAATGTAATCTGCTTTGCACTATCTGGATAAAGGCGGAATAAAAATCAAATAATGCAATACAATACAATGCGATTCCTAGTGGTAATACCATGAGGGTCATGCATCAGTGCTAGGGGTCACTGATGCAATTTTGAACTGGCACCAGAATGAGAAGCTTGAATGGGGATCATTCCTGCCATGAGCCCATTATTTATTTTAAAAATTTGTATACCAACTATAAGTAGGTGGTTTCCATAAAAAAACATAGGGCCCTGTTTACTAAGCCACACTGTAGGTATGCTAACATTTTTAGGGTTTTTTTTTACTAAAGCTTAGCTCAAGTTATCTGCAGCAGGGCTCATAGGAATAAAATGGGCCCTGCTGTAGATAACTCGAGCTAAGCTTTAGTAAACAGGGGGGGGGGAGGGGGGTTAGTGCTTCTAAAAATTAGCGTGCGCTAACACTAGAGACAACCATATTTTCCTATGAGTGTCTCTGGCGTTATAGTGCACTAAAAGCACTAGTGCACCTTAGTAAATAGGGTCCATACATAATATATAAAACATTACATTAATAAAACAAAAACATAATGTAATACACCTAACAATAAAAAATCAAGTCCATATATGATTAAAAAAAAACAATCACAGATATGTTTTCAAAAGTTTTCTGAATTGTTCATAATTTGGACAATGACGAACCTGGCCAGACAACTCATTCCACAAAGAGACTTCAGCTGACAAATGCTAATGCCCATGTATCATTACATCCCCTTGGGATTTGAAAGGTAGGTCTGGGGATCCTTCGTGGGTGAGGGTGGAGTTGAGAAACAGGGGGGGAGGGCATTAGAGTCTTCTGCAAAAGAAGGCCATTGGGGGGAGGTGGTTCTGACAAAAGCCCATTAGGATGTAACCTATAAGCCTCAGGCTTTGCAGCTCAGTGCTTCCAGGATAGAAAAATCACAGCTTTTGGTCCACCACAAGTCACTATATTCAATTTACATAGTAATAAGCTATTTTGCATGTTTTTACATGTTTTGTATCCAATTACTATGTGTTCTGCTGTTCCTAATATTAACATATGTTACAGGAATTTAATTCACGTTACTGCTCGTTAACACACATTAAGTAGATATTTTTCTGTTTCTGGAGGGCTCACAAAAACAATAATTAAAAAAAAAAAGAGTTAATGAGCTTTCCACCTGGATCTTTTGATTTATACTCCACTGCACTGACCATCATGCCACTCCTCAGACCTGCTTCCTGTTTTGCTAAGAATGCCCATAATAGCTGAAGATGTCATAGATGTCGATATCCACTTCCAATTTCACTTTCAGGGGACGGGAGGAGGACAGCAACAACTGGGGGATTAAGGAGGTGCCATGCTTTAAACCCTCCAGTGAACAGCTGCTCAATCAGAGCACCTTTCTGTAACCTGGACATAGCTGAACCAGACATAAATAAGGAAGTCCTTCTTTATAGACATGGGTATTTCTTCTCCTTCCATAATCACTGTTGGACATCCAGATTTCAAGCCCTCCCTAGTCCCATTCAAAACATGCCCAGATAAGGCCCTTTTGCTATTTGGATGTACTGTAGTCTTGAATGTCTGTATTCTGCCTTAACAAAATTAGAATTTGAACATTTCAAGCACTTGGACATCAATTTTGTCCTTTCAAAATAACCATATGCTTTGAAAATGAATGCTGTGAGGCACTTATATAAAATAATAGGAGATATCTGGCAGAAATCATTGGTAAAATTAACCCATTTAGGCTTCCATCTCAGTAGCAGGTAATAAATATACATATCTAGAACAGATGTGATAGTGCATAGTTTATAAAATATGAGAATAAATTTGAATTCCTATCACATTCCACTCAAATTTGTCTCCAGACCATGCCTATAACCAAACTCAGGTACAAGTTCAACATTCTTGTTATCGTGTGTAAGTGTACACATAGGGTAATATTATAAGAATGTAACTGGCATTGAACTCTTACTGAAAGCATGAGCTAAATTCAAATAATAATAATAATAATAATTGTACATGTTTATAATGTCAAATATGCAAAAAATGTCTTTCTAAAATTACCCTCCAGATCTGGTTTGGTGTCCTCTAATTTGGAAAAAGGTTCAATTAAAAAAATGAATTAAAAAGGTTTAATGTATATATTAAACATACACCACTGCATAGCAAATAATTAAAGTAAGAATGTATGTTAAGTGATATCTACCTTACCTATGAGACAGAAAATAATTAGACAATTATCATAATTACATAGGTGAAGTCAATCTTGTAATTGATTTTAAGGGCTCCATTAATCCACACATAATACTTATTTGGCACAGGGAGGAGCACTACTTGAGTATATAAATGGCTTGTACATGTAGACCAAACCAAAGACTCACATAACTCTTCTTCTTCTTCTTCTGCGCTACTGTAGTCAGAAAGAAACAAATATGTCTGCCAAGGGTGGTAGTGGAAATAGCTGCTGGAATCAGCAGACAACATCCCACCAGGATCAAGACAACTCAAGCCAAAACAAAAGCAAAGTCTATGATCGTAAGTTATATTTTATTATGATGCAGTGATTGTTCATTTCTTTATCACTTTTGCAAGTGTTTTTATTTCCCTTAAAATATAAGAGTTCAATTTTAAAGAGATTCTTACTGAACTGGGTTGAATGAATGACCCATTGACAGGGTGGCATACTTCTATTTGAAGGAATTGGATTTGGTTTTCAAGTCTAGGTTCAGCTTTTCTGGATAGCATTTACAGTCTCTGGAGGGAAACCTAACCATCCCTAAAACAGTGACTATTTAGATTCAGGGTGCATTTTCTGCACGGCAGACTCCAGAAGAAATTGTGGTCTGCAGCTCCTAACAAAGAATTATATCTATGATTGCTTGCCTGAAAGTACAATTTCAAGATAAAGCAAATTAAATTCGTAAAATATTCAAGCAGATAATAATACAGAGCCTCACAGAATTTCATTTCTTATTCTATTCCATTCTGTATTATCAGAAACATCAACAACTGGTAAGGGCAGTTTCTGTGGAGGTCAAATTTCTGAACGTAAGTTTTAATTAAAAATTATGTATGTCTGAAGATACTGTTTAAAACATGCTGTGTGATCTTTGCAGAAGTTTGCATTCAGCATGATAGCACACTGTTATTACAGAGACCATAGTTCAGTTTTTAATCCTAGATTCATGATCTCTGGCAGTCCGAAATTGGAATGCTGCAGAGGTAGTGTTTAGGATTTCCTGGAATGAAGGGAGACCCACCTTTCTCTAACTCTGAAACCTACTGTCCATATTTCGGGTGCATGCAAATCAGACTGCATAGAATTGTTACTTCTGAATATGTATTGTAGTTAAGATGGGTTTGGTAAACTGGATTAAGTTAGAAATTTGATGGGGGTGGGGCAAATTCCAGGAAGTTGAGAATGCTCATGACATTTCAAAGCAGAAAATATCAAACATCGACAGATTCACACTTCTAATTCTGTGCAGTTGTGCATCATTAGAAACATCTTCAACTGGCCAGGGCAGTAGCTTTGGAAACAAGTGGAGGCAGAGCTCACAGAGCTCTCAGGTTGCAGTTGACTCCCGACAACAGAAAAATCAAGTCATACGTTTTAATTCATTGCAATACTTTTTCTATAGAAACTATTTAACAACTATTGTATGATTTTAGAGATGTTTGACTTCGTAGATGGTTCTGTTAATGGGTTGTTGCTGTTTTTATATTTGTTTTTAGAGAGGATTGCCTTCATGATCAGTGAAAATGTTTTAATGGAAAAAATGCTTAATTTAATTAATTTTTTTAAGGGCCCTTTTACTAAGCTGTGGTAAGCACTAATACATGCTTACTACAGCAAAAAAAAAAAAAGGCCTTACCGCTAGGTCACTCAAGCACACTGGGGTAATTTTTACATGTGTGCGTGTTTCCTATGCACTAAAAAGTAAGCTTTATTTTTTAGTTTGGGGGATAGGTCTGGGCGAAGAGTAGGCTAATCAGATAATGCAGATACATTGCTGCATGCAAACATTTTAACACATAGGTAGCACATGAGCCCTTACCCCCTACAAAATAGGTGTAGCTAAGGGCTCACATGCTTATGATCACGCACTAATGGGACTGTTGATAGCACATGGACATTAATGGTTGAAATAGAAAAATCGGCCATCTTACCCACAAGGGAATGACACACGTTAGCACACACTAAGGCCACTTTTTACAGCAGCTTAGTAAAAGGGCTCCTTAGCTAGTTATTTTTTTAAATCTATGATTCTAACGACTATGTTTACTAAGGTGCGCTATGGGTGCGTTAGCATTTTTAACACGCGTAAATGGTTTACACTTGTTAAATGCTAATGCGCCCATAGAAATATATACTCTCCATATTATTTGACTAATATTTGCTCAAATATTAACACCCCACATATGCATTCAATAATATCAACTATAACATTTGCTGTATTTATTGAACTTTAACTCATTACATTCATGCACACCCGATAAAGTCCCTCCTAAGATTTTTCCATGAACAAATTCCCCAAACCAGCTGCAATAATGTCCAACGTTGTCTGTCCACCTGAAGATGATTTTTTAATCATAAAGTAACAGCGTGTTCAACTTATGCTGCCTAATTATTTGTCCAAGCAGCAATACAAAATCATGTGTATTCGATGGGTGACATTCTTGTACTCTAAAAGCACTGCCACATACACGTTATCCTATGCTCATTCACAGCAACTGAGACAAAGTCAATCAAGGCATGTCTCTTAGTCGGACTCCATCTGGATGCTTTCACACGTTCCAACAACAACTCAATATCTTTCTTTGAGACCAAATACAGAAATAAGAAATGTGTCACTCACTGTATACATGCATTTATTCTAGTAATTTAATCATTTATGTCTGCAATCAGTATATAACTGTTATCTGCTTTATGCTGTTTCAATTGTATTAATCTTTTTATAGAGCAGAATAGAATGAAAATAATTTAGTAATAAAACCTTTCTCTGAAAATCAGAGGAAATAATTTAAGATCCTCTTCAAATAACACGCTCCATTACTTTGTAACAAGAAAGCTGCATTTTCTATGGAATTACAATTTTAAGGACCCTTTTAATAAAGGGTTGGCAGGTGACAATGAGGTTTCCACATGCCAATGCTTAAATACCGCTGGGCTGCCACAGCAGCCTGGGAGTAGTTCCCACCCCAAGCACATGATATATCTGGCACTAGAAAAATACCGTTGCTTACCTGGTGGTAATTGGGCAGCACCATGCACTGCCCGGTTACCGCTAGGTTAGCGCATTAGTCCTTACTCCCCCCCCCAAAAAATGGCCGCATGATAATACTGTGAGAAGAAGGGGATTCAGCGCATGTCAAAAACACACGCTGATGCTAGTGCAGGCCCCCTTTTCTCGTAGCTCAGTAAAAGGGCCCCTAAGTGCTCTCGCATTATGGACAAACTAATCAGTTAGCACGGTGATAACCTCAGCAACTGGCTGATTAGCAAATCCACACCTGTGATTTACGTGAACACATCTCTTCAATATCACGTACTTAGTGCATGGAGATCACATAATGAATGCAGAACATTTGGCACGTCCTGCATTAGACAATTTTTCATGCTTTAGGCTTGTGCTAGAACCTAAAGCAGCTTAGTAAATGACCTCCTAATAAAGAAATCGTAATTATTTTATTTTAAAAAATAACAAATTGGACTCCTGACATAAGGCCAAAGCAACTTACTAAAATTCTCGGTCCAGCCAGTGAAAAAAAAAGTCTGTGATCATATTACCATCATTTAAGGGCCCATTAACTAAGCCGCATAAGCGTCTATGTACGCCCAACGTGTACCCAGTTACCTTGTGGCTCTTGTGGTAAATTCATTTTTGAGGCGTGTCCAATACATTTTCAGAAGCGTGTTTCGGATGTGCACCAAGTGGCATTTGACACACATAGCTCATTACCACCCGGTTACCGCGTGAGACTTTAATGTTAGGCCAATGGTTGGTGGTAAGGTCTCAGACCCAAAATGGATGTACGGCAACTTTGATTTTTCCGCACATCCATTTTCAGCAAAATTTTTAAAAAGGCCTTTTTTTACAGGTGCACTGACAAATGAATAGGCGCGTGCCCAAAACCCATGCCTACACTACTGCAAGCCACTTTCAGTGCACATTAGTAAAAGCAGCCCTTAGACAATTTAATCTTGTACCAGTAACTATCCCTGAGAGGGAGAAAAACCTATCAGTGAAACAGTGACACCTTCTGGGCAGATTGTGGTGCTTGTAAAGTAAAGGGCATAGGTATCAACATAGAATACTGTAAAGACATGCTATTTTTACAGTAATTTGGACTATTTTTGTTCAGCTCCCATTTTATGCAATTAGAACTATTTACTAATAACTGGAGTTAACTGTAAATAAAATGACTTAACAGTAGCCCACATTGATAAATTCTCACCTAAGTTGCAAAGGTAATCATAGTGTATGACCAAATACATTTATTATAGTGACTACACTCCATTTTATATTTTCAACATTGATATCTTGCCCTTCCAGTCAAAATAGGGCAGCTTAGTTCAGCATACGTGAAAGAAGAATATGATTTTAAAAATTCCTAAAACATACAAAAAAGCCTCAGGAACACAAATCAGGAAAAAAAGCCATGATCTGACAATTTTGAGGAAATGTAGGTATAAGTACACTTGTATAACTGTATCTGGCAGGCTGTTCTATAGAAGCAATTATGAAAAGAAGTTAAAATAGGGCAACATCTCCTGGTAGTTCGAATGGGAAAGTTACATGGAATCTGAAGCAATTAAGATGTCACAAAATCACTCATTTCACTCTGTTGCACCTTAGAATCAAGCTCATCTTCCACTGGTGGAGGACATTGTGGTCAGACTTCACAGAACTGGCAGGATGGATCTTCTAATACATCCCAAAAGAAAGGCCAAGGTAATAATCTAAAGTTTCATTTCATAATAACAAGAATAATACTTCAAGAAACAGGGAAAAGCTGTAAAAGTGCTCTGGATTTGGTTTAAATTTAAAACTTCCTCTAATTTTTAAAGTGAATAGAACAATTTTCATGACTTATACTGTAGTTTTAATAAAGTGGTCCTGACTCACATTTTGTTTTTATCTATAACAATAACCAGCCCATTTTATGGATAATTCCGTGTTTGTGGACTCATAATCAGACACCTACTCATTAAAAAGTTCTATTTTGCATTATAGATCATTAACTTTTCAGTGTTGATATGTGAATATGCATTTAGCTCAGTATTTATGCCAGACATTGATCTGGTGTAATAACTTGCATCTCAGTGCTGGAGGTATGCAAATAACTTATTGTTTCCATGCTATATGTAAGTGGGAGTCTCAACCATTCTTTGCCCAGACGAACCCATGTATACCACATTTGTTAAATATGCAGCTCATTTTGCAACAGATCAATTTTTGGTTCAACTATGAATAAGTTCTATTGACCTAGTTGTATCTTGACCTTGCATTTAACAAGATAATATTTTATGAATCCCAATTATAGCGTTATATAGGTGTTCAACTATATGTGCATAAGTGTGCACATAAGTGCATTTATACTAGTAATCTAATCCTTTATATGTGTAATCAGCACTTGTTTTACCATCTATTTTTAGAAAGCATCTCCTTTATGCTGTGTCAGTTGCATTAATCTATGAAAATAATTTTGTAACAAAACGTTCAGTGAAAATTAGAACAGATAATTTTAGACCCTGTTCACATAATATGATCCATTGCTTTGTTACAACAAATTTGTATTTTCTATGGAATTACAATTTCATGGGATGGCGGGCGACAATGAGATTGCCACGCATCAATCTGTAAATACCGCCGTGCTGCCGCAGGAGCCCAGCAGTAGTTCCCACCCCCAGTACATGCTATATCTGGCGCAACAAAAATATAATATTTTGGTAGTGTTGGTGCTTACCTGGCAGTAATTGGGCAGCAGCATGTGCTGACCAGTTACTTCTAGGTAAGAAGGTTAGACCTTATACTGCCTCAGTGGGTGGTGGTGGTAAACGCATTCCCCTTAAAAAATGGCAAAGAAATAAGTTGTTCACTTACTGCATGGCCAGTTCTTTTCAAGAAATAAAAATAGCCTCTTCTGGGCAGATTGTGGTGCTTCTACAGTAAAGGGCATAGGTACCAACATAGACTACCATGAAGACATTATTTTACACTAACGTGTACTATTTTTGATCAGCTCCCATTTTAAACAATTTGGCCTATTTACTAATAACTGCAGCTAACTGTGTACAACATAACTTAACAGTACCCCACATTGATAACTTCCCTCCCAAGCTACAAAGGCAATACTAATGTATGGCCAAATACTTTTAGTATGATGACAGTACTCCATTTATCTTGTCCTCCCATTCTTAAATAATGCAGCTTAGATCAGCATATGTGAAGGAAGAATATGATTAAAAAATTTTCAAAAACATACAAAAATGCACTGAAACATAAGTTAGAATCAACAGGAAGAGCCTCAGGAACACAAATCAGGGAAAAGTCCATGATCTGACAATTTTGAGGACATGTAGATATAAGGACTCTTGTATAATTCTATCTGGCAGGCTGTTCAATAGAAGCAATTATGAAAAGTAGTTAAAATAAGGCAACATCTCCTGGTAGTTTGAATGTAAAAGTTATAAGGAATCTGAAGCAATTAAGATACCACAAAGCACTCATTTCACTCTGTTGCACCTTAGAATCAAGCTCATCTTCCACTGGTGGAGGACAGTGTGGTCAGACTTCAAAGAACTGGCAGGATGGATCTTCTAATACATCCCAAAAGAAGGTTCAAGGTAATAATCTAAAGTTTTATTTCATAATAACAAGAATAATACTTCAAGACACAGGATAAAGCTGTAAAGGTTCTCTGGATTGGTATAAATTTAAATCATCTTCTACCTTTTCAGATGATAAAATTTTTCATGATTTATACTGTAATTTTAATAAATGGTCTTGACAAACATTTTGTTTTTATCTATAACAATAACCAGCCTATTTTAAGGATTAATCTATCTTTGTGGACTCATAATTAGACACCTACTCAGCATCTACTTTGCTTTATACAATATTAGCTTTATAGAGTAGATATGTGCATATGCGCTTAGGGGAGTACTTATTCCAGACAATGAAATGGGGTAATCACTTCCACCTCTGTGCTGGAGGAATGCAAATGATTTATAGTATTCTATGTTTTATATGTAAGTGGGAGTTTTGCCCTGACACACCCAAATATTCCCCATCTATTAAATATGCAGTATATAAGATATGTACATATTTACAGAATAGATTTTAGGAGGAATTGTGGCACATACAGTGGATCCCCAATATAATATACCCCACAATAACACAAATTCACATATAGAACAATTATGTTTTAGTTCCACTTTTTAAAATTTACAGCTGTTTTTGCAACAGATCAATTTTTGACTCAATTATGTTCATGTTCGATTGACCCTGTTAATGCAACAATATTTTATCGATCCCTATTATAGTATTATATTGGTATTAAACTATATGTAGATAAGTGAATATAAGTGCATTTATGCTAGTAATCTATTCATTTATATGTACAATCGGTATTTAAATTTTAGTACCTATTTTTTTAAATTATCTGCTTTATGCTGTGTCAGTTGTATTAATCTTTTTTATAGTTAGAATAAAATGAAAATAATTTTGTATCATAGGTACCAACACAGACTACCATGAAGACATATTATTTTTACACTAACTTGTACTATTTTTGTTCAGCTCCTATTTTATACAATTTGGCCTATTTACTAATAACTGCAGCTAACTGTGTACAACATAACTTAAAGGTACCCGACATTGATAACTTCCCTCCCAAGCTGCAAAGGCAATACTAGTGTATGGCCAAATACTTTTAGTATGGTGACAGTATTCCATTTATCTTGTCCTCCCATTATTAAATAACGCAGCTTAGATCAGCATACGTGAAGGAAGAATATGATTACAAAAATTTTCTAAAACATACAATAATGCACTGAAGCATATGATGGAATCAACAGGAATAGTCTCAGGAACACAAATCAGGGAAAAGGCCATGATCTGACAATTTTGAGGAAATGTAGATATAAGGACTCTTGTATAATTCTATCTGGCAGGCTGTTCAATAGAAGCAATTATGAAAAGTAGTTAAAATAAGGGAACATCTCCTGGTAGTTTGAATGTAAAAGTTATATGGAATCTGAAGCAATTAAGATACCACAAAGCACTCATTTCACATCTCCTGGTAATTGTAAATGAATGGCTTTGTTATATTGAAGATGAAATGATTAAAATATCACAAAAGCACTCTTCTTACTCTGTTGTTGCACCTTAGAATCAAGCTCATCTTCCACTGGTGGAGGACATTGTGGTCAGACTTCAAAAAACTGGCAGGATGAATCTTCTAATACATCCCAAAAGAAAGACCATGGTAATAATCTAAAGTTTTATTTCATAATAACAAGAATAATACTTCAAGAAACAGGGAAAAGAAACAGGGAAAAGCTGTAAAGGTTCTCTGGATTGGTTTAAATTTAAAACGTCCTCTACCTTTTTTAAATGATGAGAACAATTTTCATAATTTATACTGTACTTTTAATAAAATGGTACTGACTTACATTTTGTTTTTATCTATAACAATAACCAGCCCATTTTATGTATAATTCTGTGTCTGTGGACTCATAATTATACACCTACTCTATAAAAACTTCTTTAGCTTTTCAGTGTTGATAGGTGAATATGTGTTTAGCTCAGTATTTATGCTAGACATTGATCTGGTGTAATAACTTACACCTCAGTGCTGGAGGTATACAAATAACATTGTTTCTATGATATATGTAAGTGGGAGTCTCAACCATGCTTTGCCCAGACCCACCCAAGTATACCACATTTGTTAAATATGTAGCTCATTTTGCAACAGATCAATTTTTGGTTCAATTATGATTATGTTCTATTGACCTAGTTGTATCTTGGCCTTGCATTTAACATGAGAAGTGTGCACATAAGTGCATTTATACTAGTAATCTAATCCTTTATATGTGTAATCAGCACTTAAGTGTTACCATCTATTTTTAAAAAGTATCTCCTTTATGCTGTGTCAGTTGCATTAATCTATGAAAATAATTTAGTAACAAAATGTTCAGTGAAAACCAGAAGAGATAATTTAATACCCTGTTCTATGAGCCATTGCTTTGTTACAAGAAATGTGTATCTTCTATGGAATAAAACGTTTTTGGGACCTTTTACTAAAGGTTTGACGTTCGGCATTGGGGTTGCCACAAGTAAATCTGGAACTACCGCCAGGCTACAGCAGTAGCCCGGTGGTAGTTCTCACCCCCAGCGCTCCATTTCCAGTGATACAAAAATATTTTCTATTTACTGAAACATACAAAAATGCACTGAACTATGAGGCAGAATCAACAGGAAAAAACTCAGGAACACAAATCAGGGAAAAAGCCATGATCTGACAATTTTGAGGAAATGTAGATATAAGGACTCTTGTATAATTCTATCTGGCAGGCTGTTCAATAGAAGCAATTATGAAAAGTAGTTAAAATAAGGCAACATCTCCTGGTAGTTTGAATATAGAAGTTATATGGAATCTGAAGCAATTAAGATACCACAAAGCACTCATTTCACTCTGTTGCACCTTAGAATCAAGCTCATCTTCCACTGGTGGAGGACATTGTGGTCAGACTTCAAAGAACTGGCAGGATGAATCTTCTAATACATCCCAAAAGAAAGGCCATGGTAATAATCTAAAGTTTTATTTCATAATAACAAGAATAATACTTCAAGACACAGGTTAAAGCTGTAAAGGTTCTCTGGATTGGTATAAATTTAAATCGTCCTCTACCTTTTCAGATGATAAAATTTTTCATGATTTATACTGTAATTTTAATAAATGGTCTTGACAAACATTTTGTTTTTATCTATAACAATAACCAGCCTATTTTAAGGGTTAATCTATATTTGTGGACTCATAATTAGACACCTACTCATCACCTACTTTGCTTTATACAATATTAGCTTTATAGAGTAGATATGTGCATATGCGCTTAGGGGAGTACTTAGTCCAGACAATGATATGGGGTAATCACTTCCACCTCTGTGCTGGAGGAATGCAAATAATTTATAGTATTCTATGTTTTATATGTAAGTGGGAGTTTTGCCCAGACACAACCAAATATTCCCCATCTATTAAATATGCAGTATATAAGATATGTACATATTTACAGAATAGAATTTAGGAGGAATTGTGGCACATACAGTGGAACCCCAATATAATATACCCCACAATAACACAAATTCACATATAACACGATCAAGTTTTGGCTCCACTTTTTAAAATTTACAGCTGTTTTTGCAACAGATCTATTTTTGACTCAATTTTGTTCATGTTCGATTGACCCCGTTAATGCAACAATATTTTATTGATCCCTATTATAGTGTTATATTGGTATTAAACTATATGTAGATAAGTGAATATAAGTGCATTTATGCTAGTAATCTATTCATTTATATGTACAATCAGTATTTAAATTTTAGTACCTATTTTTTTAAATTATCTGCTTTATGCTATGTCAGTTGTATTAATCTTTTTTATAGTTAGAATAAAATGAAAATAATTTTGTATCATAGGTACCAACACAGACTACCATGAAAACATATTATTTTTACACTAACTTATACTATTTTTGTTCAGCTCCTATTTTATACAATTTGGCCTATTTACTAATAACTGCAGCTAACTGTGTACAACATAACTTAAAGGTACCCGACATTGATAACTTCCCTCCCAAGCTACAAAAGCAATACTAGTGTATGGCCAAATACTTTTAGTATGGTGACAGTACTCCATTTATCTTGTCCTCCCATTCTTAAATAACGCAGCTTAGATCAGCATACGTAAAGGAAGAATATGATTACAAAAATTTTCTAAAACATACAATAATGCACTGAAGCATATGATGGAATCAACAGGAATAGTCTCAGGAACACAAATCAGGGAAAAGGCCATGATCTGACAATTTTGAGGAAATGTAGATATAAGGACTCTTGTATAATTCTATCTGGCAGGCTGTTCAATAGAAGCAATTATGAAAAGTAGTTAAAATAGGGCAACATCTCCTGGTAGTTTGAATGTAGAAGTTATATGGAATATGAAGCAATTAAGATACCACAAAGCACTCATTTCACTCTGTTGCACCTTAGAATCAAGCTCATCTTCCACTGGTGGAGGACATTGTGGTCAGACTTCAAAGAACTGGCAGGATGAATCTTCTAATACATCCCAAAAGAAAGGCCATGGTAATATCTAAAGTTTTATTTCATAATAACAAGAATAATACTTCAAGACACAGGTTAAAGCTGTAAAAGTTCTCTGGATTGGTATAAATTTAAATCGTCCTCTACCTTTTCAGATGATAAAATTTTTCATGATTTATACTGTAATTTTAATAAATGGTCTTGACAAACCTTTTGTTTTTATCTATAACAATAACCAGCCTATTTTAAGGGTTAATCTATATTTGTGCACTCATAATTAGACACCTACTCAACATCTACTTTGCTTTATACAATATTAGCTTTATAGAGTGCATATGTGCATATGCGCTTAGGGGAGTACTTAGTCCAGACAATGATATGGGGTAATCACTTCCACCTCTGTGCTGGAGGAATGCAAATAATTTATAGTATTCTATGTTTTATATGTAAGTGGGAGTTTTGCCCAGACACAACCAAATATTCCCCATCTATTAAATATGCAGTATATAAGATATGTACATATTTACAGAATAGAATTTAGGAGGAATTGTGGCACATACAGTGGAACCCCAATATAATATACCCCACAATAACACAAATTCACATATAACACGATCAAGTTTTGGCTCCACTTTTTAAAATTTACAGCTGTTTTTGCAACAGATCTATTTTTGACTCAATTTTGTTCATGTTCGATTGACCCCGTTAATGCAACAATATTTTATTGATCCCTATTATAGTGTTATATTGGTATTAAACTATATGTAGATAAGTGAATATAAGTGCATTTATGCTAGTAATCTATTCATTTATATGTACAATCAGTATTTAAATTTTAGTACCTATTTTTTTAAATTATCTGCTTTATGCTATGTCAGTTGTATTAATCTTTTTTATAGTTAGAATAAAATGAAAATAATTTTGTATCATAGGTACCAACACAGACTACCATGAAAACATATTATTTTTACACTAACTTATACTATTTTTGTTCAGCTCCTATTTTATACAATTTGGCCTATTTACTAATAACTGCAGCTAACTGTGTACAACATAACTTAAAGGTACCCGACATTGATAACTTCCCTCCCAAGCTACAAAAGCAATACTAGTGTATGGCCAAATACTTTTAGTATGGTGACAGTACTCCATTTATCTTGTCCTCCCATTCTTAAATAACGCAGCTTAGATCAGCATAAATAAAGGAAGAATATGATTACAAAAATTTTCTAAAACATACAATAATGCACTGAAGCATATGATGGAATCAACAGGAATAGTCTCAGGAACACAAATCAGGGAAAAGGCCATGATCTGACAATTTTGAGGAAATGTAGATATAAGGACTCTTGTATAATTCTATCTGGCAGGCTGTTCAATAGAAGCAATTATGAAAAGTAGTTAAAATAGGGCAACATCTCCTGGTAGTTTGAATGTAGAAGTTATATGGAATATGAAGCAATTAAGATACCACAAAGCACTCATTTCACTCTGTTGCACCTTAGAATCAAGCTCATCTTCCACTGGTGGAGGACATTGTGGTCAGACTTCAAAGAACTGGCAGGATGAATCTTCTAATACATCCCAAAAGAAAGGCCATGGTAATATCTAAAGTTTTATTTCATAATAACAAGAATAATACTTCAAGACACAGGTTAAAGCTGTAAAAGTTCTCTGGATTGGTATAAATTTAAATCGTCCTCTACCTTTTCAGATGATAAAATTTTTCATGATTTATACTGTAATTTTAATAAATGGTCTTGACAAACATTTTGTTTTTATCTATAACAATAACCAGCCTATTTTAAGGGTTAATCTATATTTGTGCACTCATAATTAGACACCTACTCAACATCTACTTTGCTTTATACAATATTAGCTTTATAGAGTGCATATGTGCATATGCGCTTAGGGGAGTACTTATTCCAGACAATGAAATGGGGTAATCACTTCCACCTCTGTGCTGGAGGAATGCAAATAATTTATAGTATTCTATGTTTTATGTGGGAGTTTTGCCCAGACACACCCAAATATTCCCCATCTATTAAATATGCAGTATATAAGATATGTACATATTTACAGAATAGAATTTAGGAGGAATTGTGGCACATACAGTGGAACCCCAATATAATATACCCCACAATAACACAAATTCACATATAACACGATCATGTTTTGGCTCCACTTTTTAAAATTTACAGCTGTTTTTGCAACAGATCAATTTTTGACTCAATTATGTTCATGTTCGATTGACCCCGTTAATGCAACAATATTTTATTGATCCCTATTATAGTGTTATATTGGTATTAAACTATATGTAGATAAGTGAATATAAGTGCATTTATGCTAGTAATCTATTCATTTATATGTACAATCAGTACCTATTTTTTTAAATTATCTGCTTTATGCTGTGTCAGTTGTATTAATCTTTTTTATAGTTAGAATAAAATGCAAATAATTTTGTAACAAAAACACTCAGTGAAAATCAGAGGAAATAATTTAAGATCACTTCAAATAACATGATCCATTGCTTTTTTAACAAGAAAGTTGCATCTTCTAAGGAATTACAATTTTAGGGGATGGCTGGCGACAATGAGGTTGCCAGGCATCAATCTGTAAAAACCACCGTGCTGCCGCAGAAGCCTAGCAGTAGTTCCTACCCCCAGTGCATGCTATTTCTGGTGCAACAAAAATATAATATTTTTTTAGTGCCGGTGCTTACCTGGCAGTAATTGGGCAGCAGCATGTGCTGACCAGTTACTTCTAGGTTAGCATGTTAGCCCTTACACTGCCTCAGTGGGTGGAGGTAGTAAACGCATTCCCCTTAAAAAAATGGCAAAAAGATAAGTTGTTCACTTACTGCATGGCCAGTTCTTTTCAAGAAATAAAAATAGCCTCTTCTGGGCAGATTGTGCTGCTTGTACAGTAAAGGGCATAGGTACCAACACAGACTACCATGAAGACATTATTTTACACAAACTTGTACTATTTTTGTTCAGCTCCCATTTTATACAATTTGGCCTATTTACTAATAACTGCAGCTAACTGTTTACAACATAACTTAAAGGTACCCGACATTGATAACTTCCCTCCCAAGCTACAAATGCAATACTAGTGTATGGCCAAATACCTTTAGTATGGTGACAGTACTCCATTTATCTTGTACTCCCATTCTTAAATAACACAGTTTAGATCAGCATACGTGAAGGAAGAATATGATTACAAAAAGTTTCTAAAGCATACAAAAATGCACTGAAGCATATGATGGAATCAACAGGAATAGTCTCAGGAACACAAATCAGGGAAAAGGCCATGATCTGACAATTTTGAGGAAATGTAGATATAAGGACTCTTGTGTAATTCTATCTGGCAGGCTGTTCAATAGAAGCAATTATGAAAAGTAGATAAAATAGGGCAACATCTCCTGGTAGTTTGAATGTAAAAGTTATATGGAATCTGAAGCAATTAAGATACCACAAAGCACTCATTTCACTCTGTTGCACCTTAGAATCAAGCTCATCTTCCACTGGTGGAGGACATTGTGGTCAGACTTCAAAGAACTGGCAGGATGAATCTTCCAATACATCCCAAAAGAAAGGCCATGGTAATCATCTATAGTTTTATTTCATAATAACAAGAATAATACTTCCAGAAACAGGGAAATGCTGTAAAGGTTCTCTGGATTGGTTTAAATTTAAAACGTCCTCTACCTTTTTAAAGTGATGAGATCAATTTTCATAATTTATACTGTACTTTTAATAAAATGGTACTGACTTACATTTTGTTTTTACACCTCAGTGCTGGAGGTATACAAATAACATTGTTTCTATGATATATGTAAGTGGGAGTCTCAACCATGCTTTGCCCAGACCCACCCAAGTATACCACATTTGTTAAATATGTAGCTCATTTTGCAACAGATCAATTTTTGGTTCAATTATGATTATGTTCTATTGACCTAGTTGTATCTTGGCCTTGCATTTAACATGAGAAGTGTGCACATAAGTACATTTATACTAGTAATCTAATCCTTTATATGTGTAATCAGCACTTAAGTGTTACCATCTATTTTTAAAAAGTATCTCCTTTATGCTGTGTCAGTTGCATTAATCTATGAAAATAATTTAGTAACAAAATGTTCAGTGAAAATCAGAAGAGATAATTTAAAACCCTGTTCTATGAGCCATTGCTTTGTTACAAGAAATTTGTATCTTCTATGGAATAAAAAGTTTATGGGACCTTTTACTAAAGGTTTGACGTTCGGCATTGGGGTTGCCACAAGTAAATCTGGAACTACCGCCAGGCTATAGCAGTAGCCCGGTGGTAGTTCTCACCCCCAGCGCCCCATTTCCAGTGATACAAAAATATTTTCTATTTACTAAAACATACAAAAATGCACTGAACTATGAGGCAGAATCAACAGGAAAAGACTCAGGAACACAAATCAGGGAAACAGCCATGATCTGACAATTTTAAGAAAATGCAGACATAAGGACTCTTGCATATCTAGCAGGCTGGTCTATAGAAGCAATTATGGAAGGAAATTAAAATAGGGCAACATCTCCTGGTAATTGTAAATGAATGGTGAAGTTACATGGAATCTGAAACAATAATCACAAAAGCACTCTTTATACTCTCTTGCACATTAGAATCAAGCTTTTCTTCCACTGGTGGAGGACAATGTGGTCAGACTTCACAGAACTGGCAGGATGGATCTTCTAACACATCCCAAAAGAAAGGCCAAGGTAATGATCTGAGGATTTATAATAATAATTCTTTTAGAAACAGGGTAAAGCTGTAAAGGTTTTTTGGATTGGTTTAGATTTAAAACTTCCTCTGCCTTTTTAAAAGAGACGATGACAATTCTCATGATTTATACTGTATTTTTAATAAAATAGCCCTGAGT
The DNA here is from genome assembly GCF_901765095.1 of Microcaecilia unicolor. Classification (NCBI taxonomy): domain Eukaryota; kingdom Metazoa; phylum Chordata; class Amphibia; order Gymnophiona; family Siphonopidae; genus Microcaecilia; species Microcaecilia unicolor. The sequence continues at coordinate 134,956,377 of NC_044035.1, read as the reverse complement.
TACATTTTGTTTTTATCAATAACAATAACCTGCCCATTTTAGGCTAATTCTATATTTGTAGTCTCATAATTAGGTATTCTATAAAAACATCTACTTTGCTTTATAGAATATTAGGTTTATAGTGTAGATATGTGCATATGCGCTTAGGTGAGTACTTATGCCAGGTATTGAACCGGTGTAATCACTTGCACCTAAGTGCTGGAGGTTTGCAATTAACTTATAGTATTTTTTGTTATATATGTAAGATGGAGTCTCACCCATACTTTACCTGTACCCACATAAGTGTACCCCATCTGTTAAATACGCAGTTCATAATATATGTGCATAATTACAGAATAGTGTTTAGGTGGAATTGTGGCACATATAGCACAATCATGTCCTGGACTCCCCTTTTTTGTACCTACAGCTCCTGATGAAACAGATCAATTTTTGGTTCAATTGTGTTCATTTTCTATTGACCCTTTTACAATATGACTCTGCATTTACCGATCCCAATCATAGCGTTATATGCAGGTTCCACTTTATATGCTTAAGTGTGCACATAAGTGAATTTATGCTAGCAATCTAATCATTTATATATGCAATCAGTACTTAATTGTTAGCACCTATTATTTTAAATTATCTCATTTTATGCTGTGTCAGTTGTATTAATCTTTTTATAGAGCAGAATAGAATGAAAATAATTTAGTAAAAAAAACATTCACTGATAACCAGAAGAGACGAATTAAAACCCTCCTGTTAAGATGATCCATTGCTTTTTAGCAAGAAAGTTGTATTTTTAATGGAATTAAAATATTAGTGGACCTTTTACTAAAGGGTTGGTACATGACAATTTGGTTGCCATGTGTAAATCCGGAACTACTGCCAGGCTATCGCAGAAGCCCGGACGTAGTTCCCACCCCCAAACTCTATTTAAGGTGATACAAAAATATTTTCTATTATTATAACACCAGTGCTTATCCTGAAGTAAATGGTTCACTTAATGCACTGCCATTTAATTTCATGAAAGAAAACCAGCCTTTTACCCGTTGCAGTAAAACGGGGCCTCAGCTCATGTCAAAAATTCATTGATGCTAGTGCAGGACCCTTTTTGCTGTAGCGTAAGAAAAGGGTTCCTAAGTGCTTTTGCATTATGGACAAACTAACCAGTTTGCACAGAGGTAATGTCAGCAAGCTAGCTGATTAGCACATACATGCCCATGATTTACAACACATCTCTTCCCCCCAAAATTAATATCACATACTTAGTGCATGCAGATCACATCATGAATGCAGAAACTTGGGCACTTCCAGCATTAGACCATTTTTCAAACATTAGCTTTGTATTAGAATCTAAAGCAGCTTATTAAAAGGACCTCTAAATAAATAAATGTTTATTATTTTAGAAAAAAATAACAAACTGTTTTCCTGACATAAGGCCAAAGGCTCTTATTCAAATGCTCAGGCCCAGTCAATGAGAAAATATGCGATCATATTACCAACATTTGGACAATCTAATCTTGTTCCATTTATGATCCCTGACAGAAAGGAAGCTCAATCTATCAATGAAACAATGACACCTGGGCAGGTTGTTGAGCTTGTACAGTAAATGACATAGGGCATCTTTTATCAAACTGTTCTAGCAGTTCCTAATGCTGTAATGCCAACAAAGCCCATTCATTTTTCTCAGCAGTGTAGCATGGGAACTGCTAGTGCGGCTTGATAAAAGAGGCCCTTAAGTATTTACTAATAACTAGAGTTAACTATAAATAACATGACTGAACGGTAGACCACATTGATAACTAACCACCAAAGTTGCAAAGGCAATCATAGTGTATGACCAAATACTTTTATTATGGTGACTACACTCCATTTTATCTTTTTAACATTTATATCTTAAAATCCCACTCTTACTTAGGGAAGCTTAGAGCAGCCATGATCTGACAATTTGAAGGAAATGTAAGGGATCTTGTATAACTGTTTCAAGCAGGCTGCTCAATAGAAGCCATTATGGAAGAAAGTTAAAATAGGGCAATTTCTCCTCATAGTTGTAAATGAATGCTGAAGTTACATGGAATCTGAAACAATTAAAATATCACAAAAATACTCTTTTTACTCTTTTGTACGTTAGACTTAAGCTCATCTTCCACTGGTGGAGGACAGTGTAGTCAGACTTCACAGTACCCTCAGGGAGGATCTAATAATTCATCCCAAAACAAAGGCCAAGATAATGATCTGAAGTTTTATTCATAATAGTTCTTTTAGAAACAGGGTAAAGCTGTAAAATATCTTTGGATTGGTTTACTTTTAAAACTTCCTCTAGTTTTGTAAAGTGATGGTAACAATTCTCATGAGTTACACTGTACTTTAATAAAATGGCCCTTAGCTACATTTTGTTTTTATCTGTAAGAATAACCTGCCCATTTTTAGGGTAATTCTATAATTTTGGACTCATAATTAGACACCTACCCTATAAAGACATCTACTTTGCTTTATAGAATATTAGCGTTAAAAAGTAGATATGTATATATGCGTTTAGGGGACTACTTATGCCATACATTGAACTGATGTAATCACTTCCACCTAAGTGCTGGAGATATGCAAATAACTTATAGTATTCTATGTAAGCGGGAGTCTCACCCATGCTTTGCCCAGACCCACACAGGTGTACCTCACCTGTTAAATACATAGTTTGCTATATATGTGCATAATTACAGAATAGCATTTATGTAGAATTGTGGGACATACAGTGGAACCTTGATATAGTGCACCCAACAGTAATACAAATCCACATATAATCTGATCATATCTTGGCTTCATTTTTATTATATTTGTACTCCGCACTTTTTCCCACTCATGGCAGGCTCAATGCGGCAGGCAATGGAGGGTTAAGTGATTTGCCCAGAGTCACAAGGAGCTGCCTGCACCGGGAATCAAACTCAGTTTCTCAGTTCCCCAGGCCCAAAGTCCACCACCCTAACCACTAGGCCACTCCTCCACTTTTTTTACATACAGCTTCTTTTGTAACAGATCAATGTTTGGTTCAATTGTGTTCATGTTCTATTGACCCTGTTTCAACGTGACTCTCGCATTTTATCAAGATGATATTTTATGGATCCCAATAATAGCGTTATAACTGGTTTCTACTATATGTGCATAACTGTGCACTTAAGTGAATTTATGCTAGTAATCTAATCACTTATGTGTGCAATCAGTACTTAACTGTTAGCATCTATTTTTTAAAAAATTACCTCCTTGATGCTGTGTCAGTTAACTTAATGTTTTTATAGAGCAGAATAGAATGAAAATAATTTAGGGGCCCTTTTAATAAGGTGCACCGAAAAGTGGCCTGTACTGGTGTAGGTGCGTGTTTTGGACGTGGGCATGTCCATTTTTCAGGGTGCCTGGAAAAAAGGTGCTTTTTGTGGCCAAAAATGGACGTGCGACAAAATTAAAACCAGCGCACATCTATTTTCGGCCTGACACCTTACCGCCACCCACTGACTTAGCAGTAAGGTCTTATGCGCTAACCAGGTGTTAAACTTTAGCATGTGTAAATCAGGTAAGTGCCACATCAAGGTTAGTTCCTATTTGATTCGTGTTAAAAACAATATGACAAAACAATTTACTAAAGCACAAAAATGCACTGAAGCATCAGATAGAATCAACAGGAAGAGACTCACGAACATCAATAAGGGAAACATCCATGATCTGACAATTTTAAGAAAATGTAAACATAATGACTCTTGTATAACTGTATCAGGCAGTCTGCTCAATAGAAGCAATTATGGAAGAAAGTACAAATAGGACAGTTTCTCCTGATAGTTGTAAATGAATGGTTAAATTACAAGGAAACTGCAACAACTGAAATATCACAAAAGCACTCTTCTTGCTCTGTTGTTGCACATTAGAATCAAGCTCATCTTCCACTGGTGGAGGACAGTGTGGTCAGACTTCACAGAACTGGCAGGGTGGATCTAATAATTTATCCCAAAACAAAGACCAAGGTAATTATCTGAAATTTTATTTCACAATAACAAGAATAATACTTTTAGAAACAGGGTAAAGCTATAAAAGTTCTTTGGATAGGTTTAAATTTAAAACTTCCTGTATCTTTTTAAAGTGATGATAATTTTTGACCCCTGTTTGCTAAGGTGCACCAGCATTTTAGCACGTGCACGAAGTTAGTATGCGTTCTGTAGGCACCCATAGGAATATTGTTTTGCCTACATAGTTAGCACACGCTAATGGTTACCGTGCGCTAAAAGTACTAACACACCTCAGACGTGGCTTAGTAAACAGGGCACTTAGGGGGTCTTTTACTAAAGCTTAGCTCGAGTTATCTGCAGCAGGGCCCATTTTAATCCTATGGGCCCTGTTCCAGATAACTTGAGCTAAGATTTAGTAAAAAAAAAAAAAAACCTTAACTAACTAGTGATTAGTGTAGTGGACTCTGATGCTAGGGAACTGGGTTCGATTCCTACTGCAGCTCCTTGTGACTCTGGGCAAGTCACTTAGCCCTCCATTGTCCCAGGTACAACTAAGTACCTGTATATAATATGTAAACGACTTTGAATGTAGTTGGAAAAACCACAGAAAGGCAATATATAAGTCCCATTCCTTTATACTGTACTTTTAAAAATTGACCCTGACCCACATTTTATTTTTATCTATAAATATAACCTGCCCATATTTAGGGTAATTCTAAATTTGTGGACTCATAATTAAACACCTACACTATAAAAACAACTACTTTGCTTTATAGAATATTAGATTTATAGGGTAGATATGTGCACTTAGGTGAGTACTTACGCCAAGCATTGAACCAGTGCAATCACTTGCACCTAAGTGCTGGAGGTATGCAAATGATTTCTATGTTACATATGTAAGTGGGAATCTCACACATGCTTTGCCCAGACCCACACATCTATACCTCATTTGTTATATATGCAGTATGCAAGATATGTGCATATTTACAGAATAGGTTAGGTGGAATTGTGGGACATACAGTGGAACACACGAAATAATGCACCCCACAATAATATGAATCCATATATAACGTGATCACGTCTTGGCTTCCATTTTTTACATACAGCTCCTTTTGCAACAGATCAATTTTTGGTTTAATTGTGTTTTTGTTCTATTGACCCTGTTACAACATAATCCCGCATTTAGCAAGATGATATTTTATGGATCCCAATCCTAGCATTATATTCGGGTCCACTACATGTGGATAAGTGTGCACATAAGTGCATTTAAGCAAGTAATCTAGGGGGTCTTTTACTAAAGTTATCTGAAGCAAAGTGCATAGGAATAAAATAGGCCCTTCTGCAGATCACTCGAGCTAAGCTTTAGTAAAAGACACCCCTAATCATTTATAAGTGCAATCAGTACATAACTGTTAGCACATATTTTAATTGCCTTCTTTATGCTATGTCAGCTGTATTAATCTTTTTATAGAGTAGAATAGAATGAAATTAATTTAGTACCAAAAACATTCACTGAAAATCAGGAGAGAAAATTTAAGACCCTTATCAGATAACATGATCCAGTGCTTTTATGGCACCTTTTACCAAAGGTTTGACATTCAGCAATGGGTTTGCCGCACGTAAATCCGGAACTACCACCAGGCTACTGCAGGAGCCCAGTGGTACTTCCCACCCCCAGTGTTCCATTTCCAGTGCTACAAAAATATTTTCTATGTTTGTAGTGCCAGTGCTTACCCGGCAGTAAGTAGCGCTGCCCAGTTACTGTCAGAACAGCATGGCAGCCCTTACCGCCACCTCAATGGGTGGAAGTAAGTGCATCCCCTAGATATGACCAAGTGGTAAGTGGTTCATCTACCGCACAGCCATTTCTTTACATGAAAAAAAACCAGCCTTTTACCCGCTGCGGTAGAAGGAGGCCTTAGTATGTGTCAAAATCACACGTTGATGCTAGCACAGGACCCTTTTTACCGCAGCTTAGTAAAAGAGCCCTGAGGTGCTCTCACATTATGGACAATCTAACCAGTTAGCATGGTAGTAATGTCAGCAAGCTAGATGATTAGCACATCCACACCCATGATTTACCTCAACACATCTCTTACACAAAAATTTATATCACGTACTTGGTGCATGTAGATCACAAAAGGAATGCAGAACTTTTGGCACTTCCTGCATTAAACCATTTTTCATTCATTAGGCTTGCGTTAGAAACTAAAGCAGCTTAGTAAAAGGGTCTCTGCATAAATAAATCTTTATTATTTTATATTAAAAAAACTGTTTTCCTGATATAAGGCCAAAGGCCCCTAAAATTATCGTGTGCTAATACTAGAGACATCCATATATTCCTATGGGTGTTTTTAGCATTAGCACACTCTAATTTTTAGCACATACTAAAAACTAAGTGCCTACAGCATTTCATCGTAAACAAGGGCCTAAGTAGGGCAGACTGTCAGTGGAAAATTCAATGATACTACCCTACCCTCATGCTAGTAAATCACTTGTCAAAGCCTAATTAGAATTGTCAGTTAGATATCATAGATCTAAATTAATATAACATTGTTTTCTTTTATAATTGTTTTCCTTTTTATTAACTTCAATATGTAAAATAATGTGAATGTTTCAGGCCCAGAAATCCTCTAATGTTTTTGGTGGACATCATAAAGCAATGACTTATATTACATGTTTTCAGCTAAAAAGTAAATGCATAAAAATCCTTATATAGGGAATGACTTATTAGGAAGTGTGCAGGGAGCCTGAGAAAGTTTGAGAAAGCATTGAGTACATGTTCACTAACATTGTGTTTCTTGTGGCAGGTGGATGTCAAAAAACAGATCAGCAGAAACAATGCACAAGTGAATCAAAGAAGTGAAAAAGCAACACTGCAACTCCACTTTCCACAGATCAGAATCATGCATTTAACCTCTGTGTTTAAATTGGTGATCATTCGGTTTTCAAAAGATTAATCTTTTAATGTTAATTTGAAACATAGTTTTCTCATCAAAATTCAAGTTGATTAAATAAAAGCAATCTTAATGAGCATACCACATTTGTCTGTTGATCTTTTAAATCAAAATATGGGCCAGCAGTGACTTTTAGGAAAATTGGAGCTCAGTTGTTTTTTAAGGATATTATTTTAAAGGGACCATATAAACAGGCCTATGAAAAACTGTGTAGGCTGGAGACTTCTATGATGTTATAAGGAGCTGACACAGAAAGCTGTTCCTCACTAATCCTCCTTGCATGAATAGAATCATATCACTACAGAAGAGAAGTTTAGTGGGCTTACACAACATATAGTATAAGAATATATTCCTAAACTGAATGTCTTCAGTTTAGGAATAAAATGGGATCATCTTCTGGTGGTCATACTGTGCCATAGAGCTACAATTTATTGATTGCATTCATGAACATTTTTGCACTCTTATTAATCTTGATGTTTGATCAAGATTCTATGAACCCTATCCATTGGCATGAACTTAGTCTGTGGTAGAACGCACTGTTCTCTCTAAACTGCTCTTTCACTATCACATTTTCAATAGTGAGGGACAGACAAGCTCTGCGGGACTCCAGGGAACCAGTCTGCTCCTAGTAATTGAAAGCAGAATATTGAAACACCACCTCCACTGGCAGCAATGAAGTAGGAGGACCCCTGCTCCTCTTAGAGTGAATAGTGGTGGAAGGTGGACTGTTACAATTGTGGGTTGTTATTTTTGACTCATTTTTTCTTCATTCAATTATTTTACACTTCAGTCAATTACCATTACCAATTCAGCTCCTAGTCTGTTACTCTCCATTTAACTTCTGTCTGGGAAGTGGGGTTAATCGTTAGGTAATGCTATTTTAATTCAGTAGATTATTCTTGAGTCACCAAAATTGTACCTTCTTCTATGAGATTTTGTTGAGCTCTATTTATTTATTTTATTTAAAAAATTATAGTCTGCCTACAACTAGATGGATCACAAGTCAACATACACAATAAAAGAAACAATAAAACAAGAACAAACACAGAATTATACAGTATTCAAAATAAAACAGACAACATCAGCCCCATGCCTTCAGGAATTTACTGAATTGAAACCTGCTACTATATACTCTCAAGTAACCTGGTAATTTGTTCCAAATTTGTGGACTTAAAATGCAGTAATCCTTGTATTAGCATATGACACAGTTTACAATTTAACATTCGCCAAGAACTCCAAGTTTTCAGACTACAAGGATCTAACGGGTTTGTATTCCTGAATTACATCTTTAAGATGTCGAGGAACACAATCAGAGTACAATGCTTGTTGTACCAACTGTACCATCTTGTACTGTACTCAAGAGAGGACTGGCAACCAGTGTAAAATTGGAGATACATGTTCAAACCAGGACACACCCGCCAACAGTCGAGCAGAAGAAATTTGTATCACATGCAATGCCTGTATTTTTTTTTATTTCTGCAAACCCAAATACAGCACATTGCAGAAATAAATATGAGACATCACTAAACTCTGCACCACAAACCAAAAATCACATTGTCGCTTCATGGATTGCAACTTGACCAACAAATAAAGCTGAAAAAATGCTGACATAACCACCTGTAATACCTGATCCTTCATTAACAGTAAAGGATCCAAAATTACACCCAATATATGCATACATTATTGTACAGGCAACACAGAATCACCCAAGCTCACAGATAGACATTTCAATCAAAAGAGACCATACTCTTGTGTATTTAGTGGTAAATGTTTTTTTTTTTTTGGTAAGTCATGATAGATTTATGTGATCCAGGAACTTGGGGCTCCCTTAATAAGTGGATTGTGTGTCAATTGCTGTAGGTCTTAAAAAGTTGAGTGAAAAATGGGGTTTGGTCTAAAAGATCCAGAAGTTTTCTTGTTTTTGATAGCAGGAACAACTGACTAGGCACCCACTGAGTAAATTCCATTGCTCCTCTGGAAAGCTTTTCACTGACAAATTGGCCTTCCTGTGCAAAATGTTGATTCATCTATAAGATAGATCAATATTGAGGTGTACAGTGTATCATCTTTTTTTTCAAAATATTTCATTATTATTTCATATATAGGGGCCCGTCTACTACTGTGTCTTAAGTTTATGCACTTACCATGCATTAGGGGCAAAACAATTAATTCATGAGAGGTGCAGGATCTGTGTACTAACTAATGAGGATGTACTTGCATGTGCTCTGCAGACACTTAGGAGATAAATCTATATTGTGGGCACTAACATTTATGTACTGACTAAGTATATAAATGATTAGAATAATAGCATATATGTATATTTGTGTAATACACAGTGCTTTTTTTGTAGAAAAAAAGTTGCCGGTACTCATTATGGGCGGGGTCACCACATATGGATCCACCCCTATGATAGCCACACCCACATTGACCACACCCCCTATACCAGCCATGGCGCATATAAACAGACATCATTGAAAATATTATAGTACTATAGGAGAAAAAAATAACGTGATTTTTTTTCATGATAAATAATCTCTGTAAGCTCTTACAGCTCCAGTATACCTAGTGCAAAATAAGACAGCCAATGTAAATTCTCAAATTGGACATTATACAAACACTAAAATGAAAATAAAATGATTTTTTTCTACCTTTGTTGTCTGGTGACTGTTTTTCTTTCCATATTGGTCCCAGTCTGTGATTCTGCTTTCCTTTGTTTTCGCTTAACTCTTCTGTGCCATTTGTCATTTTTGTCTCCTTTTTCTTTGCTTTCTTCAATATTTTTCAGGCTCTCTCTCTGTCCAGATTTAATTCATTCTGACTATCCATTCTTTAATTTCCATCATCTACCTGTGGCTTTTCATCTTTTCCTCACCCTTGTTCTCCCCATGCCCCTTCCTCTTATTCTCCAGTCTTTCTCTATTCCCCTTTTCCATCCAGCAGCTCTGCTTTCTCTCCCCATCCTTCCAGTGTCTCCCCTATTTCTTTCTGCATTCTTCCATCCAGCGTCTTCCCTCTTTCTCTCCCCATCCTTCCATTTTCCCTCTCTCTCTCCCCATCCTTCCATCTGTTTTTCCCCATCTCTCTCCCCATCCTTCCATCTGTTTTCCCCCTCTCTCTCCCCATCCTTCCATCTGTTTTTCCCTCTCCCCAATTCTTCCATCTGTGTTTTCCCTCTCTCTCCCCATCCTTCCATCTGTTTTTCCCCTCTCTCCCCATCCTTCCATCTGTTTTCCCCTCTCCCCAATCCTTCCATCTGTTTTTCCCCTCTCTCCCCAATCCTTCCATCTGTTTTTCCCTCTCTCTCCCCATCCTTCCCTCTGTTGGTTTCCCTCTCTCTCCCCAATCATTCCCTCTGTTGGTTTCCCTCTCTCCCCAATCCTTCCATCTGTTTTTCCCTCTCTCTCCCCATCCTTCCCTCTGTTGGTTTCCCTCTCTCTCCCCAATCATTCCCTCTGTTGGTTTCCCTCTCTCCCCAATCCTTTCCTCTATTGGTTTCCCTCTTTCTCTCTCTCCCCAATCCTTCCCTCTGTTGGTTTCCCTCTCTCCCCAATCCTTCCCTCTGTTGGTTTCCCTCTCTCCCCAATCCTTCCCTCTGTTGGTTTCCCTCTTTCCCTCTCTCCCCAATCCTTCCCTCTGTTGGTTTCCCTCTTTCCCTCTCTCCCCAATCCTTCCCTCTGTTGGTTTCCCTCTTTCCCTCTCTCCGCAATCCTTCCCTCTGTTGGTTTCCCTCTTTCCCTCTCTCCCCAATCCTTCCCTCTGTTGTTTTCCCTCTTTCTCTCTCTCCCCAATCCTTCCCTCTGTTGTTTTCCCTCTCTCTCTCTCTCCCCAATCCTTCCCTCTGTTGTTTTCCCTCTTTCTCTCTCTCCCCAATCCTTCCCTCAGTTGTTTTCCCTCTCTCTCTCTCTCTCTCTCTCTCTCTCTCTCTCTCTCTCTCCCCAATCCTTCCCTCTGTTGTTTCCCCTCTTTCTCTCTCTCCCCAATCCTTCCCTCTGTTGTTTTCCCTCTTTCTCTCTCTTCCCAATCCTTCCCTCTGTTGTTTTCCCTCTTTCTCTCTCTCCCCAATCCTTCCCTCTGTTGTTTTCCCTCTCTCTCTCTCCCCCCAATCCTTCCCTCTGTTGTTTTCCCTCTTTCTCTCTCTCCCCAATCCTTCCCTCTGTTGTTTTCCCTCTCTCTCTCTCTCTCTCTCTCCCCAATCCTTCCCTCTGTTGATTTCCCTCTTTCTCTCTCTCCCCAATCCTTCCCTCTGTTGGTTTCCCTCTTTCCCTCTCTCCCCAATCCTTCCCTCTGTTGGTTTCCCTCTTTCTCTCTCTCCCCAATCCTTCCCTCTGTTGGTTTCCCTCTTTCTCTCCCCAATCCTTCCCCCCCCCCCCCCCCCCCCGCGACACTCCGGGCGAGTCCTGCACTTAGTTTTTCTTTTTAAGACTCAGAACGTGCGAACGATGCAGCCGGCAGCGATTGAAATAGGCTGTCTGGGCTGGCGTCTGCGTCGGAGCTTCCCTCACCCTCTGCGAGTCCCGCCTTCGTTGTTACAACTTCCTGTTTCGCAGGACTCGCAGAGGGTGAGGGAAGCTCCGACGCAGACGCCAGCCCTGACAGCCTCGTTCAATCGCTGCCGGCTGCATCGTTTTTGCGTTCTGAGTCTTAAAAAAAAAACCTAAGTGCAGGACTCGCCCGGAGTGTCACGGGGGGGGGGGGGGGGGCAAAAAAAGGTGCCGGTACGCCGTACCGTTGCGTACCGGCACAAAAAAAGCACTGGTAATACACAACACTTATTTTATAGGTAGGTATGCATATAGGCAGAATATTGGTGGAGAATGAGAGGTACACACACTTACACACATAGGGCTAGATTCTATATATCCTGCCTAAAAAATCAGCTCCACAAAAAATACACCTAGGCGTATTCTATAAAGTATACCTAAATTTAGGCGGACTTTATAGAATGCGCTTAAATTTCCATGTGTTTTATAGAATATGCCAAACGCCCATCCACATGACTAAATTTAGTCTTGAGCAGTTATGCCATGCTGTAGATACTCTGGATGATTTGCTGCAGGACTAGACTTTATTTTGGGAGTGAATTCTACTGCAGTGCTTTCCGCCTGGAAACCAGAAATCACCTGTTTATTCATTGCATGTGCTATATTGCTGACTGAGCTAGTTTGTTTGTCCATGTGGACTTATCATTTGAGTTTACCTTCCCATACCTGAGTCACTATCACAGGACCCCTGATAAAGGCCGACATGCCGAAACACAACCCGTGTTGGTTTTACCTGTATATAGTATTGAAAGACGTGTTTCTAATGGGTTTTACCTATATGCAGTATTGAAGGACATGCTTATAATTGTTGCAACTGAAAGAATAATCATCAAACAATACTGAACAGTAGTATGTTATTGTGCCAGTAATAACATGAAGAATATTATAATACCTATGTATAGCTCCATGATGTTGCTTATCTTGAGTATTGCATGAAATTCTGGTCACTGTATCTCAAAACATATATAGCAGAACTAGAAAGATTCTCCCATAAAGCAAAAAGCTAAGGACATTAGGAATCTTCAGCTTGGAAAAGAGAAAACCGAGGGGAGAGGGATATGATAGAAGTCTTCAAAATCCTTAGTGGTGTAGAATGGGTAAAAGTGAATTGATTTTTTCTCTTTCAAAGTGTATGAAGGTGCATGCTAACAAATTTTAAAACAAATAGGAGGAAATGTTTTTCATTCAACGAACTGCTAAACTCTGGCACTCATTGCCAGAGGATGTGATAACAGTGATTAGCATATCTGGGTTTTAAAAAGGTTTGGACAAGTTTCTGGAGGAAAAGTCTATAGTTTGCTATTGTGATAGACATGGGAGAAGCAACTGCTTGCCCTGGGATCGATAGCATGGAATGTTGCTACTATTTGGGATTCTGCCAGGTACTAGTAACCTGGATTGGCCACTGTAGAAAGCAGGATACTGTGCTAGATGGACCATGGGTCTCAACCATTATGGCTATTCTTATGTTCTTATCTTTTACCACTAGGTCAATGGCTGGCGGTAAGGTCTCAGACCCAAAATGGATGTGCAGCAATTTTCATTTTGCCACACATCCATTTTCGGCCAAAATTTAGAAAGGCATTTTTTGTAGGTGCGCTGAAAAATAATTCTGCGAGCTCCCAAAACATGCATCGACACTACCACAGGCCATTTTTCAGAGTACCTTAGTAAATGGACCCCCAAATGCTGACAAGCTCTTTGGTAAAACGCAAAGTGCCCTATTCTACACAATTTTTCAGTTATCATGGAAACACATGTGAGGTGCGTAACACTATGCTACAGCACTTGTTTATACATCAGCAACAGACATCTGCAGATTCTCTAAAAAGGAGCTGGAAATGGCCACTCATCATGTAGCTGGCTATGAAGTTCTTTTTTTTTATTTGTGCATTTATTTATATACTTACAAGTTAAATCACTTAATAAGAAAATAATGCTAATACAATTGGTATCTCATAGGAAATGTAACGCATATACATTTTAAAGTTCCTTATTAGCATCATAAAAGTCCACAAGATAGGAGTCCAATGATCCAACTATGGAGAACAAAAAGAAAAACAATCTATACACTTAAATCGAGACGTAAACGTTTACAAGCTTGTTATATTTATACCCTTAAGAGGCTTTTTTTGATGTTATAAATAGGGTCAGTTGCGAAGGATCAAAATATACATATTTTACAGATTGATATGAAACCAAACACTTGCAGGGATATTTTAAATAGAAAGTTGCTCCAATCTGTAATGTTTCCTGTTTCAGTTGTAGAAATTTCTCGTGCCAGGTCTGGAAATACCCAAACTAGTAATCCTTTAAACATTTTTTCTCTTACTTGAAAATTTTTTTTTAGTATCCAGACCTTATCTGTGAGTAATGCAAATGTTACTATTAAAGTGGATGGTGTTACTTGTTCTGAGTCAGATGTTTCTAGCATAGCCGAAACAACTAAAGACTGATTATTTCCTTGCATCTGTAAGTTCTTTTCAGCCTTTGTGGGGATGTAAAAGGCCTGTGACACTGGAGGAATAAGATCTTCATTTATATTTAGAATTTCTTTAAAGTAAAACTTCATCATTTCCCTTGGGGAAATCAGCGGATGAAAAGGAAAGTTAGTAAAATGTAAATTATTGCCTCGAGAGGCATTTTCAAGGAACTCTGACTTCCTCCTCAGGTTTACCAAATCTTTAATCATCGTCGTTTGTACTAGCTGTATCTGTTGAGTTTCCTTCTCAACCTTATTTATCTGTGATGACAATGTTTTAATTTCAGTGTCCATTTCTCTCACTTTCCCAGCAACCACAACTATTTCTTCTTTCATTTGTTTCATTTGGGGGCACAAAGCCTTACCAAGATCCGCTATCAACATCCATAAACTATCTAAAGTTACTTCCACAGGTTTGTTTTGAAAACTTGTAGTCAAAATATCCACTGGCTCACCAAGTTGTTGCATTGCCTCTGTCGTAGCTGCTCCTCTCTTATCCTCTGTAGATCTTAAAGCGGCGTGTGCAGTTAAAGTTGGAGTTGAAATACTCCCACTTTCTTCCGATATTTGTAGAATTGCCTCCCGCCCTGAAGATCCCGCTAACACTTCGGTATTCGGGTCCACTGGGGCCGATATCGGGGAACTGCTAAACACTGGCTGAGGAGGTGGCTCTCTTCCATCGGGGCTCAAAGTAGCTTCCAGCCCATTGCTCTGCCCGCTATCTCCACTCGGGGGTTGAGCCTGTAGACCGCTCACTGATGGTGTTATCGAGCTTGCTGCCCTCTGCAAATACTGTGTTATTAAGCCCGATGAGGCAGAGGTTCTTTGCTGCTGGGAGGCAGCAGCGGCAGCTCGTCCTCTCCTCTTTGGCATATTAAAGGAAAAAAATATATATCGAGGCAATGCTGAGGAGCACTCAGACGCGTCCGTCTCAATCGGCGGCCATCTTGGACTCCGCTTGCTATGAAGTTCTGATGGCAGAAAATATCTGTACAATAAGGCTCAACAAGGTGGTGCATCTCATCTTTTGGAACCTTAGTAAACACTATACCATTGCTGTACTAGAAAATCACTGGTATTATGCCTCTAGGTGTATCATGGTGAATGACGAGTTTATGATACATGAGACATCCCCATTCTGATCACTAAAAAGTTGAGCTCCAAGAAACTGGACATAAATGTGAAATATAACATCATCAAAATGGAGTTGATTACAGAAGTGTCTGTACCAAGCGACTACTCTGTGAATCATGGAGAGAGAGAGAGAGAGAGAGAGAGAGAGAGAGAGAGAGAGAGAGAGAGAGAGAGAGAGAGAATCTTCAAGCATTTGAAATGCAGGCCAAGATCAAGAAAATGTGGCATAATTATAAGGAACTATTTCCCATTGTGTTAGGTGCCACTTGCCATTTCTGCTGTTATCCTGTAACCTGCATGTTGTCTGTGTCTTCCAGATTGCCAGGTTTTGCTCTGTATTGTGCCTGCCTCCCTACCGCCAGAAGTCCCACCCACCAGCTTTGTCAATCAGATGATTGCCTTTTTTTGCTCTGTATTGTGAATGCCTCCCTGATCTTAAGGTCCTGCTGATCCCTTTAGACTAGACCATGTTCTTATTCATTGGCTGTCCTTAACACAGTCTATTTCAGTCTTCTAGGGTCACCGACCACAGCCAAAATGATTTCCACCCAACTCAGGACAGGTACGATATCTTACTTTAGTTCCTCTTTCCTGTTCCTCTGCAAATTCCACCTCCCCCAACTGTTGTAAAATTTTAGCAGGCTTGCTGAATTGCTGATCAGTTCACCACAAACATACTTTAATTCATGATCTCACACTTTGCTATTCTCTAGACTTCCTATTACTTACAGAAACCTGGTTCACTGATACAGACGCTACTTATCTGAATCAAGTATTTCCTCCAGGCTCTCAATACTTTGTAATTGCACTAGTTGTTGTGGAGGAGGTGTGGCAGTTATTTACTCCTCCAAATTAGTTATATCTGGCTTTTCTACTCTGTCACATTCTATTTTGTAATCGCTTAAATTTTGGCTTCATAGTACCCCTCCCACAGATTTTCTCCTATTTTATCACCCCCCCCCCCCTCAAATTCATCATGCAACCTTCTTCTTTCTCTGATTACAGATTTCTGCTTACATTCTTCCAACCCAATTTTTTTGGGAGAGTTCAACATTCACTTTAATGACTCCTTCTCAAATAATCTTTCAATGTCTCTGATAGATCACGGATTGACACAATTATCAGGCTCATTTTTGAAAGAGAAGGATGCTCATCTTTCAACACAAATGTGAAGATGGGCGTCCCTCTTACAGGGTCATTCAAATCAGTATAATGGAAAGCCGATTTTGGATATCCCCAACTGCTTTCCGTCACAGGGAAGGCCAAAGTTCAAGGGGGAATATCGGAGGCATAGCAAAGGCGGGACTTGGGAGTGCCTAACACATCAACGTCCTCAACCCATAATGGAAAAAAAAGGGCGTCCCCGATGAGTACTTGGACAACTTTACCTGGTCCTGTTTTTCTTACGAGCAAGGCACAAAAAGGTGGCCGAAAAGATCAGATGACCACCGGAGAGAATCGGGGATGGCTTCCCCTTACTACCCCAGTGGTCACTAACCCCCTCCCACCCTCAAAAAACATCTTTCAAAATATTTTTTGTCAGCCTCAGATGTCATACTCAGGTCCATCACAGCAGTCTGCAGGTCCCTGGAGCGGTTTTAGTGGGTGCAGTGCACTTCAGGCAGACAGACCCAGGCCCATCCCCCTCCCTACCTGTTACATTTGTGAAGGAAACAGCGTGCCCTCCAAAACCCACCAGAAACTCACTGTACCCACATCTAGGTGCCCCCTTCACTTGTAAGGGCTATGGTATTGGTGTACAGTTGTGGGTAGTGGGGTTTGGGGGGGGTTTGGGGGGCTCAGCACACAAGGTAAGGGAGCTATGTTCCTGGGAGCATTTTATGAAGTCCACTGCAGTGCTCCCTAGGGTGCCCGGTTGGTGTCCTGGCATTTGAGGGGGACCAGTGCACTACAAATGCTGGCTCCTCCCATGACCAAAGGGCTTGCATTCTGTCATTTCTGAGATAGACGTCTTTGGTTTCCATTATCGCCGAAAATCAGAAACGACCAAGTCTAAGGATGACCATCTCTAAGGATGACCAAAATTTCAAGATTTGGGCATCCCTGACCATATTATTGAAACAAAAGATGGATGTCCATCTTTTTTCGATAATACGGGTTTCCCTCTTTCATATATTGTTTCCTTGATCAGGCCAAATTGATTGTACTATACCTTAGATTTCTCAGCAGCATTTGACCTGGTTGATCACCAGATTCTCTTGTTTCGCCTTCAATCAATTGGTATCTCAGATGTAGTGCTGAACTGGTTTTCTTCATACTTGCAAAACCACCAATATACAGTACTTTATGATAACATTTTTCCACCCTTTCAGCCTCAGTTCAGGCATACTGCCAGGGTCCATTTTATCCCCAACATTATTTAACATTTTCTTGGCTCCTCTCCTGACTTTAATTCAATCTCTTGACATGACCGTGTGTGTGTATATATTGATGACAATCAAGTACTTATCCCCCTGAATACTTGCTCTGCCACAGAAATTTCCACCATTAACCATAAACTTATCCAGATTTTGGATTGGTTCAAAGAACACAGATTAGTCCTAAACCCATACTATTCCAACATAAACCAGGTCCTACTCTATCTATTCCAATTCTTCTTGCTAACACTCCAGTGCCTCGGGCCAACACCATTCACATTCTCTGAATACTTATAAATTCCAATTTATCATTCTTCCCCCAGCTCTCTCAGGTCATTAGGTGCTCCTTTTACAAGATGTGACTCATCCACTCTATACGTTCTTTGATACTCCCATCTGCATTAAATATTCTAGTTCATTCATTAGTCATTTCGCAAATAGATTATTTTAATTATCTTTATAAAGCACTTTGTGTTAAAGACATCTGTTGTCTTCAGAATATTCAAAACACTGCTATTAGTTTGATATTTAGCTCCCACAAATACAAACACATCACTCCATTATCTTAAGGAAGCTCTTTGGCTTCTATAACTCACTGTATCAGCTATAAACTTCGATTACTTGTTTTGTTTTCAAAATGCTGCAAACTGGACAAGCCCTCTATCTTTTCCATCATCTCATCCTTTACTGCCCTGCACAAACATTGAAATCCACTCAACAAAATCGGTCAGTCATTCCAAGTTATCGAGAAATAATCACGAACATACTAGGCATGCCATTTTTAGCGTACAAGGCCCCCAACTTTGGAATAATCTTCCAATCCCTCTTTGTCCACAGACAGCACTTGACAAATTCAAATTAGAACTAAAATCTCATCTCTTCATTGATGCATATAACTAACGTCCTCCACATACTGATGGTTTCCCGGAGAATCTTGAAGATATATTCTCATGCCCCCCCCCCCTTTGTCCTATCTAATATTGTAGTTCTACCGTTTATCCTCCAAGTCATGGCTCAGTGTCTAATGTTTTTAATTTGATTTCTTTGCCTCTTCCCTCTCTCCTTTACCTTAGATTTTTAGCCGCCCAGAAAATTTCCCATAGGATGGGATAGTAATAAACTTGAAACTGAAAAAGAATTTCCAGGCATATTTGAAAATTCTGCATATATATGTAACTTCTTATAAACTCCAACAGGAAGTTTCTTTGGTATGATGCAAGGACTACAGTGAAAGTTAGCAGTAAATTTGAAAGACTGAGATCATACTCTGCATATCTGAGCATAGAAGTGAGATTCATTAATGGCTAAAGATGTAAAGAGAGGTGAGAAGACCTTTTTCAGATATATTGGAGAAAGGAAATGAGATAGGAATGGAATTGCGAGACTGAAAGATAATGAGAATGGCTATGTGGAGAGCAATGAATGTGCTAAACAATTATTTCTCTTCGGTGTTCATGGAGGAAAATCCTGGAGAAGGACCGTGGTTGGCTGCTGAGGGAATGTCTGGGAATGGAGTGGATACTGCGCTGTTTACGGAAGAAAGTGTTTTTAAACAGCTTGAGAATCTAAAGGTGGACAAAACTATGGGGCCAGATGGGATACATCCCAGGATACTGAGGGAGCTCAGGGAGTTCCTGGCGGGACCTCTTAAAGATTTATTTAATAGATCTTTAGATATGGGAGAGGTTTCCGGGATTGGTGACGGGCGGATGTGGTCCCTCTTCACAAAAGTGGAGTCAGGGAAGAAGTGGGAAACTACAGACCGGTAAGTCTCACATCAGTGGTAGGAAAAATAATAAAGTCACTGCTGAAAGAAAGGATAGTTAATTTTCTAGAACCTGACGGGTTACAGGACCAGAGGCAACATGGCTTTACCAAAGGAAAATCCTGCAAACGAATCTTATTGACTTATTTGACTGGGTGGCCAAAAAACTGGATGAAGGACGTGCGCTAGATGTAATCTACTTGGACTTCAGCAAAGCCTTTGATACGGTCCCCCACAGAAGACTTGTGAATAAGTTGAAAGGGTTGAACTTAGGACCGAAAGTGGTGAACTGGATAAGAAACTGGTTGACCGACAGGTGGTAAATGGAATCCGCTCGGAGGAAAGAAAGGTAAGCAGTGGAGTTTCTCAGGGGTTGGTACTGGGAGCTATTCTGTTTAATATATTTGTGGGAGATATTGCTAAAGAGTTGGAAGGAAAGGTGTGCCTTTTGCGGATGACACAAAAATAGCCAATAGAGTGGATACCCTGGAGGGAGTAGAAACGATGATAAGGGATCTACGAACCTTAGAAGAACGGTCGAGGGTCTGGTAGTTCAAATTTCATGTTTTTTATTTGCAGTGCTCAGTATAATGCTGTAGTGCCTTATAACCATGTGTTACGGAGTGAGCATACAGCCGCCAAGCATAAGAGCACTGACCCTCCCTTCCTATCCAATCTGAAAAAGCATTCAAATCTGTGCTATCGATAATAATGATGTCATGAACAAAACTGTTTCACTTATCTTAGCTGGTTAGATAAATGCATGGTCTGTTGCT
The DNA here is from genome assembly GCF_901765095.1 of Microcaecilia unicolor. Taxonomy (NCBI): domain Eukaryota; kingdom Metazoa; phylum Chordata; class Amphibia; order Gymnophiona; family Siphonopidae; genus Microcaecilia; species Microcaecilia unicolor. Next base: position 134,936,376 of record NC_044035.1, on the reverse strand, counting down.
ACTCTGTGTCACCCGTGTTTTGGTGCATAGTGATTAAAACTCATACTCCATCACTATTCCCAACGTGCAGCCACGTTTTACCCTCTGGGCTTTTTCAAGGGAATGTATTCTAAATCTATCAAAAAAGGCTACAAACATGTATATATAAGTCTGATATATCCTATGTTTATATAACAAAGCTTGAATTTATTTCTACAAAGATTCACGACTAAAATCTATTTTAAGGCTCACCGGGAGAGATCTCTGTGCTCGCTCCTCCCTGCTGCTATGAACCAGGTGCTTGTGAATCACTCTTGTTTTATACGTCACCACTACAGCTGTTAAATCTGGTGGTGATTACGTGGTCATGTGAACCAAGTGCTAAAATTAAAGGGACAACCACTCTATTTCTTTATTTAAACCCTTGGGGTGTACCGTGTCAGGCTCGCCCAGTGGAGATGTAAGCCCTTGTTCCCGATGGAGGAGGATTCCTCACCGGGCTGTCAGCCAACCCCGAGTTTCCCCTGTGCCCCCTCCGTTCCCCAGGGGTTGAGCCCCCAGGTGCGGGAAGCAAACAGCAGAGAGAACTGAGTCCAGAACAAAGTCCACGGGGCACGGCTAAGAAATGGGCAAAAGCAGGACCAGGAGCAAACAGTGGTCATGCCAGGCAGCAAGCAGTAGCAGATCCAGGAACAGGCAAAGATCAATACCAGGCAGCAAACAGTAGCAAGTCAAGGATCAGGCAGAGGTCAATACTAGGCAGCAAACAGTAGCAAGTCCAGAATCAAGCAAAGGTCAAAACCAGGCAGCAAATAGTCGCAAAACCAGAAGCACTGCAACTACCCAGGAAACTGAATAGAAGCCGAAGCGTGGAAGGACTGGAGGCAGGGCTTTAAATAGGACAGGAATTAGGCCCAAACATGCACAGCTGTCTTCAAGATGGCTGCCCCCACTGGAGACGCCCGCAAGCCCAAATATGGTCTTCCTTCCTGAGGCTGCCCAGCTCCAAGATGGCCGCCCCATCCTAAGGCGCCCACCTCTGAGATGGCCACCCTATCCTGGAGATGCCCAAATCCAAGATGGCCGCCATATCCTCAGATGCCCATACCTTGCGTAAACAGGGAACATGACATACCGTATCCCATAGGTATATAAATCTTTGTTCATGTTGTGTCAATGCAGCTGTAATGTCTCCACCCCAGCTGCATATTTTAGGTCCGATTCTAAATTCCCTTTGGTGGACCAGTGTGTAACTAGTGGCGCTTCTACTTTGTTTGTCTGTATGTTGATTAACTTTCCTACGTGTTTGACCAATATACCACTTTGAACACAGACAACAGATAACATAAATCGCTTGAGATGTATTGCAATCTGTTTTTGATCTTAAGTCAAACCTTCTGCCAGTAGCGGGATTGATGACACTATCCACTTGCATTGCATATATACAGTAAGTGCAATTTTGACAATTACTGTGTCCTCTTTCTCCTGGTTCTAACGGGATGTCCCTATGTCTAAAAATAGATAAGAGCTCTCCCATATTTCTGGCTCCCATATTTCTGGCTCTTTTGTAGGCTATACAGGGTCTATTTTTAAACTGTGGGTGAAGTTGTATAACCGACCAGTGTTTTTGAATGATCTTATTGATTGCAATATCAGTTGATGAAAAAGGTAAAACACACTGTAGTGTCTTGTTGGATTCAGTACTTCCAGGTCGTGATGCTAATAACCAGTCTGAATGAGCATTTTGCGCTATCTTGCGTGCATGTTTTATCACTGTAGCAGGGTACCCCCTTTGCTTAAATTTATTTGTCATTTGTTGGGCATGGTATCTAAATGACTTATTTTTACTACACAAGTGCTTGACACGAAGAAACTGTCCCACTGGAATACCGTTCTTGAGTGGTCTCTGATGGAAACTTGAATAATGTAGTATCGTATTTCTATCTGTAGGTTTTTTGAATAAGGATGTCTGTACCCTTCCTTGATATAATGCAATGTGTACATCCAGAAAATCTGCTTCTTGATAACCAATACTGGAAGTAAATCTGATGTTCGGATCACTGTTGTTAAGGGCCCTCAGAAAATCTTCCAATTCACTCAAACTACCATTCCAGATTAGAAGTATATCATCAATGAATCGTTGTCACATAGTAACTTTAGCGAAATATTGTGAGGTGTATATATGAGTTTCCTCAAACTGTGCCATCTCTAAGGTCGACCTAAATGTTGTGATTTGGGCGTCCCTGACCGTATTATCGAAACGAAAGATGGACGCCCATCTTGTTTCGATCTACGAACTAACCATCATCTCTTTGATAAAATTTATTGAAAGGATCAAAACACAGGAAGTCCACACACACTGTTAGTAATGCATCAATACATTCTCTTCTGAATTCTCATCCCCCTTAAATTTTACCACATTTATACCTTTATTCACAGAAAAATGTTATACCGAATGTTCTCCTACTATTGTTTTGTAGCCCTATCAGTTTCCCGTTGTTTCTTTCCATTGTTCCATTGTTCTTTTCCATTGTTCTATTCCCTTAATGATACTCTGACTTTGTCTTCGCATAACTCCTCACAATGTAATCCATAACCGAGTTGTAACAAATTGTATTTCCATCATTCACAATGTATTGTAAGCCACACTGAACCTGCAAATAGGTGGGAAAATGTGGGATACAAATGCAATAAATAAATAAATAAATAAATAAATAAATAAATAAAACACAGGTTTCCCCGCCCCTTCGCGGGGCTATCCTGCAAGTACGGCCTCATGAAAACTTGGGCGCCGCGTTCGATTATGCCCCTCAATGAGATCTAGTCATGTGTCAATATACCATAGAGGTGGAATAGTTTATGAAAATATAAAGAGCCATACAACGGGATTTAAAAAATACCAAAAGTGGACACAAAAGTGTGCGGATAAACCGGGAGAGAGTGCTTGAAAAAAATGAGTGCAATACTGATAAAAATATGTAAATGGAAATGTGCATATTCACTGGGTGCACAATAAGAATCACATCAAGTCTTCCTAACACAGCTCCAAACCATTTACCCCCCCCCCCCTCAAAAAAAAATAATAATCAAAACTACAAGTGAACCCTAAGGAAAAAGAACTCTGAGATATGTAGTATAACGAAGACATGGTGCAATACAACAAAGGTAAGAAGTACTGGGGGATATTAAAATGGAACAAACCCTCCATGTAACGTGGAGGGGCATATTCGAATGGGGCGCCCAAGTTTTCCTGAGGGCGTCCTCACAGGATGTCCCCGTGAAGGGGCGGGGAATCCCATATTATCGAAACATGATGGGCGTCCATCTTTCGTTTTGATAATATGGTCGGGGACTCCCAATTCTCAACATTTAGGTCGACCTTAGAAATGGTCTTGGACCTAAGTATGACATCTGAGGCTGGCATAGAGACTGGCACAAAATATTTTTAAGATGTTTTTTGAGGATGAGAGGGGATTGGTGATCACTAGGGGAGTAAGGGTAGGTCATCCCCAATTCCCTGGTGGTCATCTGGTCATTTCGGGCACCTTTTTGTGCCTTATTCATAATAAAAACAGGTCTGGGTTTTAGTCTTGGACGTCTCTGCTTTTTTTCAATTATAGCTCAAAGGCGTCCAAGTCTTAGGAATGCCCAAGTCACGCCTTCACCACGCCTCTGATACGCCTTCCCCCACCTCAGATTTGGACGTCCTTGCGACGGACTTCCGCTAGAGACGTCCAAAATCAGGTTTCGATTATACCGATTTGGACGTCTCTGAGAGATGAACATCCAAGTGCCGATTTATGTCGAAAGATGGACGTCCATCTCTTTCGAAAATGATCCTGATAGTAAACTACTGAGCTCCTGTTCTCCTAAGAGCCACTGCTGGCCCATATTTTGTATTCAAAGATCAGCAGACAAATTTGATATGCTCATTAAGATTGCTTTTATTAAATCAGCATGAATTTTGATGGCAAAACAGTGTTTCAAATTAATACAAGAATTTATCTTTTGAAATCAGAATGATCACCAATTTAAATGGAGAAGTAACAATGCTTGATTCTGATTTATGGAAAGAGGTGTTTCAGTGTTGATTTTTCACTTCTTTGATCCACCTGAGCATTGTTTCTGCTGGTCTGTGTTTTGACATCCACCTGGAACAAGAGCCACAGAATTAGTAAATATACCCAACCAAACTTTCTTGGGCTCTGTGTACACTTCATAATTTGGATGAAAACATAGAATGCAATTTTCCACAGACAGGGATAAAGATCTTCTCTGAGCAGTGTACAACACTTTTTTTGCACATTACACATTATATATTGCCTTGTTTCTACTCTCTTTATTTGCTGTCTTATTATTTGATGTTCTATGCTTCTGGGAATGAAACATAAATCTAGAAAATGTAAAGAAAAACTATTATATAAGATAATGCACAGAACATCAGTCATTGTTCCTTCATATAGGGGGTCTTTTACAAAGGCGCTATACTGTTTTTAGCACTCACTAATCATTAGTATGTGCTAAACGCTAGAGAGGCCCATAGGAATATATGGGCATCTCTAGCATTTAGCACATGCTTATTTTTAGCATGTGCTGAAAACACTAGCACGCCTTTGTAAAAGGACCCCATAATGAATATTAAAATAGTAGCCCAGCGAATGGAAGCTGATAAAGACTACAGTAACCTATTCAGTCTGCCCAACTTAGATCCATCCATTTTGTACTAGATTCTTACAAGTTAGGTGCGGTTTATAGAATAACGCTTAGCGCCAGGAACCATGACTACATTTAGGCGTGACCATTTACACCAATGAAAACCTGGTGTAAATCCCTGTGCATAAATTGGATGCAGATTCCCCCCAATTCTGTAATGTGTGCATAAATTGCAGGAATGTCCAGACCCACCCTTGACCATGCCCCTTTTTGGATCCGCGTACTACAATTTACAAGGACCTCTTTATAGAATATGTGCTATCAGACAAATTAACCACTCGAAGTGGAGGAACACTCAATCCCTACGAGCGTCATATTTGTGAACAAGCGTCTCCCTTGGATTCTTTTGGAAGAGCCAGTCTATTCTACTCTTTGGACTTTCATTTCTCTATCAGACAAATTAGCCATTAGAAGAGGGAGGTCTCTATCAGTGGCCTATTAAAAATGTAAAAAAAAAAAACTAGTTAAAAATTAACACAAAACAAATGTTTATTGGTTTAATGTATATAGAGAAATATACACTCATGCTGTGTTATTAAAGGGAGTGCTGAAATGTTTGATTTTAAAGACTCCCTCTGTATGTTATTCTCCAGAAACTGAATTCCTTAGAAGATGCATCTTTCTTGTTACAAAACAAACTTGGAATTGGACATAAATTTCCCAAACCCAATGGATTATATTAATTGAAGAGAGTCCTGAATTATCTCTTCTGATTTTCAACGAACATTTTTGTTACTAAATTATTTTCTTAGTTAGGTGTAGTTTGTAGAATATGCTTATGTGCCATTCTTGCGACTAAACGTTAGGTGCACCCATTTAGGCCACCTAAAACCAGATCTAAATACCTGCGTCAAACTTAGGCACAGATCAGGTATATTCCATAACAGAGCACATAGGGGTCCTTTTACTAAGACATGGTAAAAAGTGGCCTACGGTAGTGTGAGTACGTTTTTTGGGCCTCTAGGAAAAAGGGCCTTTTTTAAGGGGCTGGAAAATGGACGTGCACTAAAATTTTCAGCCTGAAATCTTACCGCCACCTATTGACCTAACGGTATGGGCTCATACAATACAAGTGTGTTGACCAGTCAGCACGTGCCAACTGCCAATTAATGCTGGAAACACTGCATGTGGTAGGAAATTAAAACAAAATTGTCCCAATATTATGGGCCAATGTCAAATCCGAAATTACTGCCAGGGGCGCACTAGCTTGGTGGTAATCTCATTTTGTTATGTGCTGCATGTGCTTAGAGCCTACCACATCTTTGTAAAAGGCCCCCAAATTTTCTTGAAATGCCCACAACCCAACCATTCCACGCCCATGGATGGGTCTTTTTTTCGTCTGTGTGCATTAGAATTTCCATACACCACATTATAGAATATGCCTAGAAAGTTGTGTGCTTACATTCTATTTAAAGCCAATTAATGCCACTAATTGGTTGTTAAGTACCAATTATCAACGCTGATTGGCTTGTTAATCAATAAAGTTGTGTGTGCAATTTGGCCATGCAGCCAAATTAGTGCATACAACTTTAGGTGCCATTTATAGGTTTTGGGGGTTAGTGCCTCTACCATTACCACATGCTGATTTTCAGAGTATAACCACAAATGCCCTTACCGCCTAGAACATGTATCTCCAGGTTTAGGTGCATAAGTACTCAATTAAGGGCATATGCACATATCTACCCCTGTTAAGCTAATATTCTATAAAGGAAGTAAATGCCTTTATAAAGTAGGTGTTTATGAGTGCAGAATTATAGAATTACCCTCAAAGCGGACGTTATTGCTATACATAAAATCAAAATGTGGATCTTCAATGAGTCATGGCCAATTTATTAAAAGTACTGTTGAAATAATGAAAAATGCCATCATCACATTAAAAATATTGAGAGTATTTAAACCATTCCACAGAACGTTTGCAACTTTAGCCTGTTTCTGAGACTATTATAATTGTTATTATGAAATAAAAGATCATTACCTTGGCTTTTATTTTGGGATGAATTATTAGATCCACTCTGCGAGTTCTGTGAAGTTTGACCACACTGTCCTCCACCAGTGGAAGATGAGCTTGATTCTAACATGCAACAAAGTAAAAAGAGTGCTTATGTGATATTTTAAACTTTTCAGCTTCAATATAACTTAGTCGTTCATTCACAATTACCAGGAGATGTTGCTTAATATTGACTTCCTCCCATTACTGTGTTTATAGAACAGCCTGTCAGATATAGTTATATAAATGTCTTGCTGTATACATTTCCATAAAATGGTTAGATCATGGCCTGATTTATGTTCCTGAGTCTGTTCATGCTGATACTTTCTGATCATTCTGTGCATTTTAGTATCTTTTATGAAATTTTTGCTGTATTTTCTATCATGTATGCTGCTCTAAACAGCCCTATTTAAGGCTAGGATGGCAAAATATCAGTGTTAAAAAAAGTGCAGTCACCACAATAAAAGTATTTGGCCATACACTATCATTCCATTTGCAGCTTTGGGGGGAAGTTATCCATATGGGCAGCTGTTTGCATGTGTTACTCTACTGTTTACTATCTTTCAATACATAAATTGGGACCTGTACTAAAATATCACAAGTTTGTGAAAAATTAGTATGTTTTAATGATAGCCCATGTGGATAATTGCTCCCCTTAGCGTACAAGCACCATAATCTGGCCAGGTATCAATATTTTAGTGATAGATCAGGCTCCTTTCCTGTCAGGGATAGTAAGTGGTTTGAGATTAGATTGTCCAAATGTTGGTAAAGTTTTTTATCACATTTTTTGTTTCAATGGCTGGACCTGAGCATCAGAATAAGTTGCCATATGTTTGTTATGTATTTGAAAAACAAAATTGAAGTCATTCATTTGGGGGACCTTTTCCTAAGCTGCACAAGGTTCTAACCAATGTCTAATGCAGTAAAAACTGTCTAATGCAAGAGATGCTAAAGTGTTCTGCGTAACTCTGTGATCTGCACATGCTAAGCACATGGCATTAATTTTTTTTGTAATTTTTTGGGAAGAGGTGTGTTGGGGTGGATATGGGCATGGATGTGCTGACATTATCACTGTGCTACTTGGCTATTGTCCATAACATGGGATGCCTTAGTGCTTCCCAAATAGGATGAAGTAAGTGCTCCCACCCTAACTTTTTGAAATAGCCGTGTGCTCTGCCAGAAAATGAAATAATAGAAAAAACCAAATATACAGCCAAACTAGATATGGGCTTAGTATATGGCAAAGAGGGGCATAATCGAATGGAAACGCCTATCTCCATGGGCGTTTATCTCCGAGAACAGGTCCATGAAGGGGTGGACCGAACTGTATTTTCGAAAAACATGGACGTTTATCTTTTTTTGAGCTGGGCGTTTTTGTTTTTCAGCGATAATGGAAACCGAAAGCGCCCAGCTCAAAAACGAATAACTCCAAGACATTTATTCGTGGGAGGGGCCAGGATTCGTACTGCACTGGTCCCCCCCCTCACAGGCCAGGACGTAAAACAGCTCCCAGGTGCATAACACCCTTCCCTTGGGTGTTGAGCCCCCAAATCCCTCTCAAAAACCACTGCCCACAAGTCTACACCATTACTATAGCCCTAAGGGGTGAAGGGGGGCACCTACATGTGGGTACAGTGGGTTTGGGGGCGGTTTGGAGGGCTCCCATCTACCAGCACAAGTGTAACAGGTGGGGGGGGGATGGGCCTGGGTCCACCTGTCTGAAGTCCACTGCACCCCCTAATAACTGCTCCAGTGACCTGCATACTGCTGCCAGGGAGGTGGGTATGACATTTGAGGGTGAAAATAAAAAGTTGTGAAACGGCATATTTTGTGGTGGGAGGGGGTTTGTGACCACTGGGGGAGTCAGGGGAGGTAATCCCCGATTCCCTCCAGTGGTCATCTGGTCATTTAGGGCACTTTTTGGGGCCTTATTCGTGGAAAAACAGGGTCCAGGAAAAGTGCACTAAATTCTCGCTAAAAACGCATGTTTTTTTTCCATTATCGGCGAAAGGCGCCCGTCTCTGATCGGCCGATAACCACGCCCCAGTTCTGCCTTCACCACGCCTTCGACACGCCCCCATCAACTTTGTCCACATCCGCGACGGAGTGCAGTTGAAAACGTCCAAATTCGGCTTTCAATTATACCGCTTTATTCGTTTTTGTGAGATAAACGTCTATCTCCCGATTTGGGTGACAATATAGGCGTTTTTCTCTTTCGATTATAAGCAGGAAAGTCACACAGAAGGATGAGCTAAGCCCATTTCTAAGCGCTGCTTAGTAAAAGGGACTCTTAGTTTGGCATTTTCCCATGGCTCTTGTTGAAGATCCAACTTAAATGACTGTCGTAGCTTATATTTGAAGCATATGGATGTCTCAAAACGCCCAAATAGACACCCATGTACTTGAAACTTCCAAATCCTGATTTTGTAAAGGCAGAAAAGGTATATCCTACACTGCAGTATGTTCAAATATCAAGGGGATGTTTTGTAGGTATGTTTTGGTCAGCACCAGAGAGGGTCCAAAATCAGGATGCCCAACAGGCATAACCAAACAGGAAGAAATTTCCAAGCTAAAACGAAGGACCTCCTAAGTAAGACCTCTTTCAGTCACATTCAGGTGTGGGGGTAGTTTGCCTGTTTCATTTGAGGGGGGGGGGACAAAGGGTGGGGCTTGGCACATTAGCATAATAATTTTCATAGATACGTATTCATTATAACTTTACACAAACAATATCTATCTCTACCCCTCCATGGATCCAGTGTCTATCCCAATCTCCTCAACCCTCCCATCACAGAATCTGTCACTCTACTCCCCCATCCAGCTTTTCTTCACTTTTTTGCTTCCCTCTCCACCTCCTCCTGGCTCTGGAATCACTCCTCCCTGTCCCCCTCCCCCCATGATGCAAAATGTTTTTACCCTAACTGTAGGTGTGCCATTTTCCTCTCTCCTTCCATCTCCATGAGGTCTGGTATGACTCTCTACACCTCTCGCCCTGCCTGCAGTCCTCTACTCTTTCAGCCCCCACACCGGCATTGTATCTCACCAATGAAAACTCACGGCCTTCAGCCTGCCCCGGAAGTTCTTCTCTGTACAGCTTCCTGCCTATGTGGAAACCAACAGACGTCATTGTACAGAGAAGGGCTTCTGGGGCAGGCTGAAGGCAGAATGAGTTTTCATTGCTGAGGCTGCCAGCGGATGGAAGATCGGAGGACTACAGATAGGGCGTTGTGGAGGGTTGGTGGATAGTGATACCGGGTGTCATGAGGTGGAAGAACAGAGAGAGAGAGGAAAATAGAGCGGCACTGCAGCAAGCTTTTTTTTGGGGGGGGGGGGCTTCAACTAAAGGCAGTTCACTTGGGGAGGCACTGGCCCCCTCACCCCCCAAACTACATCCATGCATTCAGGGTATAAAAAGGTGCTTTGATTGAAAGCTGACCACTGGAGGGACTGAAGCATGATTCCTCCTTAATCCCCCTCTCTCCCCTGAAAGTGAAACTGAAAGGGGATACCAGGCAGCTTCAGGTAGTAGGGGCAATTTTTAGCAAAATAGGAAATAAGCCCGAGGAGTAATCTAGTGGTTAGTACAGTGGACTTTGAATCAAGTAGCCCAGGAACTTTAACTGCTTTATTTTTTTCTTTATTGTGAGTCCTCCAGAAACAGAAAATTACCTACTGTACCTAAATATATAAGCCACCTGCGAGCATGAAGACTATTTCAGTGGTGTACATCCAGGTACGGTATGTACTATTATGTTCCTCGAGGGCTCTCAATTACAAAATAAAAGTGTGAATTTGAACCTGAGTTCCTTGATTTAATTGCCACCCTACTAACCACTAGGCTGCCCCTCTGCTCTGCAAGGATATCCATGTGGCCATTATTCTAAGAATGTTGCATACAAGTGTCATTGTCCCTGCTTTTTGCTGTTCATATGTTGGATGTTCCAATTTCTAATTTAGCTATTCATGCAAACATACTCAGCACATGGGCATCCATCTCAAATATTTTTGAACAAGGAATCCTGATGTATTTCCTATTGGAAAATATATGTGAGATGGACATCCATTTTTCCAATTAAAACATTTTAGAAGGATGTGGAAATGTAAAAAAAAAAATCCCATTTTGTTTCATGAAATTTTTGTCCTGAAATGAGAGGAAAAACATAATATTTTCCCTGAATCAGATTGAATGTGCACTTTTCTTAAAGACTGCATACTTCTCAGGAAGTGTGCACACTCTTTCATGAACAGTACAGACACCGTGAACGAGTGCACATTGTTTCTGACTGTTTCTACAATGAAAAAAAAAACAAATTAAAACAAACAAAAAAGAAAAAATAAGAAACTAAACTAAATAACCAAATGAAAAATGTAGGGTTCCACACCCCTAGAACTTTCAACTGTTCTGAATGCCAGTACTTCTAAAGATATCCAGCAGTTTTTGAAAAGGCTTCTAATAAATATTATTGTAATGAATTAAAACTTACGACTAGAGACTTGATCTTTCTGTTGGCAGGAGTTGTTAGCTACAACCTGAGAGCTCTGTGAGCTTTGACTCCCCTGGTTTCCACAGCCACTGCTCTGCCTAGTTGTAGATGTTTCTAATGGTGCAAAATAGAACAAAATTAGGAGTTTAATTCTTTTAGAAAAAATCAAACTATTGTATAATTATACTACAGCAAGAGACCCTCACTGGATCCACCGGAAGGGTGGAAGGCCAGATTTTAGGACTCAGGCTGTAAAAATACCAGCTAGGTTTAAAAATCTATGACTGGCTGCGCAAGGACTTGCTTTTCCTGTAAGTTAATATGTGTCCCCGCTTGGGATCCATCCACTGGAATAGTGGTGGGTCAATTTACATACCTTAAATAGCTAAAACAACTGAAAAAGTACTGACTAGGCCAAACAACAAGAAAGTGATTTAATATTTGAGAATCTGCAAAAAGCAGGTCTGAACAATGAGTCCTGACACAAACTGGTACAACTGTCACTTTAAATCAGATGAACAAAATGGAGTCTATTAGTTTTGTATAAAAGGCTACAGAGGTTATACAGAGTTCTTAAGATGGTGTGAAAAGTATTGCGACACAGACAGATGTGGAACTGTTATCTCAACGCTTCCCAAAACATGCTGATAAGACTGCGTGGGAAAGTATCATCTCAGAAATTGAGAGCTAGGTATCTCACCATAGACTTCTATGGAGAGGTTTGTGTATAAAAGAGGGGACAAATTGCCATAGCTTTGGAATTTTCCCCAACGCTTCTGTCAGACGGCAGGGCTCTGTCCGGATGTACCCAGAATCTGTCTGCTGAATGTACCTGATTAAAGTCTGATGTGCAAATAAAATCCTTATTCCAAATGATGATTTGTGGGCTTAACTTAATGATGAAAGGCTGTAAGTATAAATGCTTCTGCTGTATCAGGCTATCACTCGCTGCATTATATAACTTGTAACCTAAATCCAGTTTGTCATAAGGCTGGTATCTGTTTCTTGCCAGTGCTGAGAGGCGGACTAATGCGGGTCTCTTAGGTCTAACGTCTCTCTCAGTGGCAACTCCTCTTAGAACTTCACAACCCCCTGATTGCCCCAGTTCTAGGGCTATTCAGAGATGGAGTCAGATTAAGGTCATTTAAGCCTTCTTGGGGGGGCTCGGGACCCCTTAATTCTGAACACTATTAATTATACTCAAAAACCACAATGGTGCCCTTATACTAAACCGTGGTAACATTTATAGTTACTGTGGCTTAATGGGGGAATATATTATATGGAAGCTATATACATTGGGGGTTGAAACAAGACTTTTCTTATGCTGGGCTTTGTTCAAATGGCAAACATCCTGCAGTAGCTGGCCACAGTTAATTAGGGAGCATTTACTGGTTTCTATTTAGGAGAAGCTAAGTGCCCCTGTAGTAACTATGCATTGGCCAGTTAGCACACAGTAGGTATAACATGCTAGCTGACTATTTTTTCCATACCCGGTCTCTGCCTCTGACATGAAAATTCAATAATGCACAGTTTAATGTGGCAAACTACTATATAAGTACATAAGTATTGCTATACTGGGAAAGACCAAAGGTCCATCAAGCTCAGCATCCTGTTTCCAACAGTGGGCAATCCAGATCACAAATACCTGGAAAGATCCCAAAAAAGTATAAAACATTTTATACTGCTTATCCCAGAAATAGTGGATTTTCTCCAAGTCCATTTAATAACGGTCTATGGACTTTTCCTTTAGGAAGCCATCCAAACCTTTTTAAAACTACGCTAAGCTAACCGCCTTTACCACATTCTCTGGCAACGAATTCCAGAGTTTAATTACACGCTGAGTGAAGAAACATTTTCTCAGATTCATTTTAAATTTACTACATTGTAGCTTCATCGCATGCCCCCTAGTCCTAGTATTTTTGGAAAGCGTGATCAGACTCTTCACATCTACCCGTTCAACTCCACTCATTATTTTATAGACCTTTATCATATCTCCCCTCAGCCGCTTTTTCTCCAAGCTTAAGAGCCCTAGCCACTTTAGCCTTTCCTCATAGGGAAGTTGTCCCATCCCCTTTATCATTTTCGTCGCCCTTCTCTGCACCTTTTCTAATTCCACTACATCTTTTTTGAGATACGGCGACCAGAATTGAACACAATATTCAAGGTGCAGTCACACCATGGAGCGATATAAAGGCATTATAACATCCTCGTTTTTATTTTCCATTCCTTTCCTAATAATACCTAACATTCTATTTGATTTCTTAGCCACAGCAGCACACTGAGCAGAAGGTTTCAAAGTATCATCACCGACAACACCTAGATCCCTTTCTTGGTCCGTGACTCCTAACGTGGAACCTTGCACGACGTAGCTTTAATTCGGGTTCCTCTTTCCCACATGCATCACTTTGCACTTGCTCACAATAAACGTTATCAGCCATTTAGACGCCCAGTCTCCCAGTCTCATAAGGTCCTCTTGTAATTTTTCACAATCCTCCCACGATTTAACGACTTTGAATAACTTTGTGTCATCAGCAAATTTAATTACTTCACTAGTTACTCCCATCTGTAGGTCATTTATAAATATGTTAAAAAGCAGTGGTCCCAGCACAGACCCCTGGGGAACCCCACTAACTACCCTTCTCCATTGAGAATACTGACCATTTAACCCTACTCTCTGTTTTCTGTTAACCAGTTTTAATCCACAATAGAACACTACCTCCTATGAAACACTACTATGAATCCTCTTTATGCAGTCACATGGCAGCCTGTTTTCACACATTAACCATGCATTAGGAGTTAACATGCTTTAGCAAAGGGGCCAAAAATGTCATATTTCTCCTGTCATTTTCATTTTAAGATGAATAAATGTACATCCTGGTCCATAAGATCTGAAACTAGGATTAAGAACTGAATTATTGCAGGGTGCCACCAGACTACTGGGTCACTGGGGCAACCCATAGTCATGACATATATCACTAAAATGCAATTATGAACCTTTCATGTTCAGTGAAATTATAGTGTCAGTTTCTTGCATTAAAGGTCACTCAGAAGTGTTATAGTTTCTATTAAAAAATTACGACCAGAGACTTGACTCTGTGAGCTCTGACTCCATTGGTTGCCACAAGCACTGCCCTGGCCAGTTGATGATGTTTCTAATGATTAAGAAACAAAGAGAATTAGAAGTATGATTCTGTAAAGGTTTGATATTTTCTGCTTTAAAATGTCAAGAGCATTCATTATTTCCTGGAATTTGCCCTTCTCCCTCTTCCGTTTTTAATTTGATCCAGGTTAAAAAAATCCATCATAACTGCAATGCTTAGTCAGAAACCACAAACCTCAATTCTCTCTGTAGTCTGATGAGTATTCACCCTGATTCTGGACAGTAGAAGGGTAATTATTAAAAGGTCGCTTAAATTTCGGGGCCAGAATGCTGAGCGCAGAATGTGTGCAATTGCCATTGCAGAAGACTATTGCAAGTCTCCAGTTACCAGCCTAAATTTGAGCACAAACACTTATGCCAGCCAAATGGCTGGTGTAAATGTTCGCTCCAATCTATAGGCAGTTAGGCATATAACCGGAAGCTTTCGATAACTCACAAGAAAAACACCAGACACGCCCCTGACCCACCCATGCCCTTCCTAGGTCCATGCTTTCTTGCAGTTGCACACTCTGGAATTTCCACACTCATTTTATTACATACCAACTAAGAGCATATTTTCTTATTACTGCCAATTATGCTAATTCAATTATAGTCAATACTTGGTCATTAATGCCAATGAACATTTTGTTAGCTAATTAACTTACATCTGCAACTACCCTAATTTTATAACTTGTGCCCAACTTTACGTGCTGGTCACAAACTTAGGCATGTGACTTTATAAGATTAGGTGGAACTATCCTAGGTGGCAGCATTCAATGTTAAGGCTGTACAAAGAAATTGAAACTAGGATTAAAAATTGAACAATGGCCTCTCACATAATCACCTTGAACTACTACTGAAAAAGGTATGAGCAATACGCTACATGAATATAGGTTATGGGGTCAACTCTTGGTCATGACGTATATCTCTAGAAATAAACTATCAACCCTTCATCTTAAGTGAAATTAAATTGTACTATCAATTCCTTTCATTAAAACATTTTCACTGTTCATGAATGCAATCTTCTCCAAAGAACAAAGAATTATTCTATGAATACAACACCTCTAAAAATCACACAATAGTTTCTATGCAAAAAGTATAGTAATGAATTAAAAACTTACGACTAGAGACTTGATTTTTCTGTTGACATGAGCCAACTCCAACCTGAGAGCTCTGGGAGCTCTGACTACCCTGGTTTCCACAGCCACTGCCTTGGCCAGTTGAAGATGTTTCTAATGATACAGAACAGACGAGAATTAGAAGTGTGATTCTGTAAAGGTTTGATATTTTCTACTTGAAAAAGTCATGAGCATTCAGAATTTCCTGGAATTTACCCCTCTCCCACATCACATTATTAGCTTGTTCCAGTTCAACAAATCAATCATAACTGCAATGCTTAGCCAGATGCCACACGTCATAATTCTCTCTGAAGTCTGATGTGCATGCACCCTGAAGCTGGACAGTAAGTGTCTGGGTGATAGGTGAGTGTCCCTCCTTTCAGGAACTGTGAACAGGTTGTCTAGAGGAGCTGAAACTAGGATTAAAAAAGGATCTATAGTCTCCCATGTAGCTGTGTGCTACCGTGCTATTAAAGTATGGGGCCAACCATAGGTCATAATGTGTATCACTAAAAATAAACTAAGGACATTTCATATTAGGTAAAATTAAATTGTATACCATTGCTATTGGTGAAGCTGTAACCCTTGGCTTGTTTAAGATTTAGGATACAGTGAGACCTGTCAGCAAGTCATTAGGGGAGTGACTGGAGGACCCGGAAGAAGCTCAGGGGGAAAGATTTGACCTTGGTTGCCTGAGGTCTGAGCTACCTATAGCCCCCTGCCAGGTGACCCATTGCAATTAAGGTGGTTCCTGTAGCACCAAAACCAGTAGATTGGATTCATAGACAATAAGCTGTTACACTGCATCAGCTATTTGAGAAGCCAGAAGCTTGGCAGATTGGGGAGCCAGGCTATAACCGGGGCTTAAGTGGAATGCAGTCTACCCAGGGTTGAAGTGAGACCTTTGGGGTGGCAGACAATTATAAGGAGTCTAGCATAGATGGTATTGAAGTACATCGGGAGTGAAATCCACTGGGGTTCCATCAGGCCACAGGACATGCATAAGGATTTTGCACATGCATTAACCCAGGAAAGACTATTGCTTGTGACCATTGTGAAAAGCAATTATGAGTTAAACCTTGACTGTATTAAGATCTATGTAGTGAAATCATCAGTTATCTAGTTCAATACATGTTCTAGCTATTCTAAATCCTCAGAATGTTGTGTGGTTTCTGAGTGGATAAGTTAATGGGTCCTGGACCTAAATGAGTACCAGTCTTTTGAGCCCCCCCAACCTGGGATAGTAGGCCTGGGTTACAAAGCTACACTGGCTCCTTATCAAATTTAGGATTCGCAACAAAGTTCTGATGTGGATTTCTAAGATCAATAGTAATAATACTCCAGTCGTTTTGGCTGCTAGCTTGTAGATATATGAGTCAACTAGATCTGTTTGGTATTCCATCTTTTCATTCTATAAAGTCGGTTCTATGTTCCATGTCCAAAATTATGGAAATCATCATTGTGAAATAAAGGGCTCCTTTTCCAAAATGGTGCTACTGATTAGTGGTTCACTGAACACAAAGAAACCGATTCACTTTTCATGGGCTTCTTCACAATCAGCACATGCTAATCAGTAGTGCCACTTTGTAGAAAGAGCCCTAAATCTTTCATGGTTTTTAAAAAGGAGCTAAAGACTTCTCTATTTCAACATGCTTTTTTGGTACAGCTTAGATCAAATGTAACTGACATAATTGTGCTATATTTCCTGATGACAACTATTTATATCTTTGCTTGTTTGATTTGTGTCTGTTTTTAGTATTAGATGCTTTTTAATGTGAATGTTTTATTGTATTCTGCCTAGAATTGTAGATCATGTGGGTTATAATTTAAAAAAATATATAAATAATTGGAATAAATTATTCCTTGCATTGAAAGTATTGCACTCTTCATGAAGGTAATTGTCTCCAAAGAAAAGAAAACAAATAACTTTATGAATATAACCATCTCTAAAAATAACACTGTCATTGTTAAATATTTCCTAAGGAAAAAGTATTGTAATGAATTAAAACTTACGACCAGAGACTTGATTTTTCTGTTGACAGGAGCCAACTCCAACCTGAGAGCTCTGGAAGCTCTGACTGCCCTGGTTTCCACAGCCACTGCCCTGGCCAGTTGAAGACGTTTCTAATGATGAAGAATAGCATGGAATTAGAAGTGAGAATAAATGCTTGAAAATGCCACAAGCATTCACAAGTTCCTGGAATTTGCTACTACCCTCCCCCTCACCCCCACCCCCCCCCCCACCTCAACATTTCTAACTCCAGTTTAACAAAACTATCATGACTTTTATAAATACTGAGAAGCAACCATTCCCTCTATGATCTGATGTGCATGCACCCTAAATCTGAACAGTAGGTTTCAGGCTTTGAGAGATATGTGGGTCTCCCTTCCTCCCAGGAACTCTGAACACTACCTCTGCTGCATTCCAATTTCAGACTGTCCAGAGAAGCTGAAACTAGGATTAAGAAATAAAATATGATCTTCCACATAACAGTGTGCTGCCATACTAGTGGGTAGTCAATTGTAGAATCATTTTTCCTTTGTATTGAAATGTTTTTATAGTTCATGAAGACATATCTCTCCCAAATATCATATAGCATGTTTTAAACAGTGTCTAAAAACATAAACTGTTTTGAATTAAAACTTACGTCCAGAGACTTGACCTCCACAGCCACTGCCCTTGCCAGTTGTTGCTGTTTCTGATAATACAGAATAGATTAAGAAATTTAATTCTCTGAGACTTTACTATTATCTGCTTGAACATTTCATGAGCCTTCATTTGCTATAACATGAAAATTTCCTCAATTTTTTGTTTTGACCCATGCAGGCAAGCCATCATAGATACAATTTTTTATCATAAACTGCAGACCATAGTTTCTTCTGGAGCACCCCTGAAGCTAGACAGTCACTGTTTCAAGGATGGTTAGGTTTCTTTCCCAGAGACCACACATGCTATCCACAGAGGCTGAACCTAGACTTGCAAACCCAATCTAAGTCTCCCATATTGAAGTACGCCACCCTGTCACCAGATCATTGGTTTGATTCCAAATCAGAGGAAATACAAAAATTAATGATCAGTTTATCATAATAAAATACAACTTACGATCATAGCCTTGACTTTTGTTTTGGCATGAGTTGTTGCTTTGATCCTGTTGGTATGTTGTCTGCTGATTGCACTGGCTGTTACCACTACCACCCTTGGAAGACATCTTTCTTTCTATCTGTCTACAGTAGTGCAAAGGAAGAAGTGTGATTGTGTGAGTCTTTGATCTGGTCTGCATAAATATGCCATTTATATATACAAGTAGTGCTCCTCCCTTTGCTAAAATGGCATTGCGTGTGTACTGGTGGAACCAGTAAAATCAAATAGGAGTTTAACTTCAACTTCATAATTATGATAATCCTCTAATAATTTTCTGTCTTACAGGTAAGGTAGATATCACTTAGCAGAATTTCTTATTTTAGTTATGTGCCATGACGTGGTGTATATTTAACATATAAATTATACCTTGTCATTATTTTTTTTATTGATTCATTTTCCAGATTTGAGGCCTATTTACCAAACCAGAATTGGAGCATAATTTTACAAAGTCATTTTCAGGCATATTTGACAATATACACATGTATAATTATCATTATAGTTATGTTGATATTTCAGTAGTAGTTCAAGGCCAGTTACATTCTTATAAAATTACCCTATGCGTACACGTACACATAATGAAAATGATGTGTATCCGTGTATATGAGTTTGGTATAGGCATGATCTGTAGCCAAATTTGAGTACAGTACGATCAGAATTCCACTTTATTTTCATATTTTATAAAATATGCACTATGACATCTATTCTAGGCATTTATGTTTATACCTGCTCTCAAGATGTTGTAAGTGTAAGTGGGTTCATTTTCCCCCATGATTTCTGCAGGATGTCTCTTTTTATTGTATAAGTGACCCTATTTCTGAAGCAGGTGGACATCTCAGAATAGCCAAAAATACATCCATTTGACAAAAATATCCACATCACAATTTTTAAAAGGCAGAATTTCGTAACTTTATACCGCAGTTTGTCCAAATATCAAGGATGGGGGGTGTTGCAGGTGTATTTTGGAAGGGACTAGGGTGGGCTCAAAATTAGGCTATCTTTCAGTGATAAACGAATAGGAAGAAATGTCCAAGGCAAAAGAGGATTGTCTAGATCTGTATCAATTTTTTTGTATTTATTTATTTTAATTACATTTGTACCCCATGCTTTCCCACTCATGGCAGGCTTAATGTGGCTTACATATACAGGTACTTATTTGTACCTGGGGCAATGGAGAGCTAAATGACTTGCCCAGAGTCACAAGGAGCTGTGCCAGAAATGGGAATTAAACTCAGTTCCTTAGTTCCCCAGGACCAGAGTCCACCACCCTAACCACTAGGCCACTCTTCCACTCCAGTCATGTCCAGGGTACAAAAAGGCACCCTGATTGAGCCACTGACCACTGGAGGGCTAAAGGCATGACCACTTCTTAATCTCCCAGTGGTTATCAAACCCCTCTCACGCCCCTAAGAAGTAAAAGTGACTGTGGATACCAGGCTCTATGATAGCTTCAGGTATTATGACCATTCCTAATAAAGCAGCAAGTAAGTGTAACAAGTAGGCTAGGGTTAGTGCTGTAGTCTTTGAACAACGGGACCCAGGTGTAACTCCCAATTGAACTCCTTTATTTCTGTACAAATACATGAGTTGTCCTAGGACATAGAAATACCTACTGTACCTGAATTTATAAGACAACTGCCAGCGTGATGGCTATTCTAGTGGTGTACCTTTATGTGCAGTAGATTTTTAAATGTTTCTTGAAGGCTCACAACAACATGTGTAACCCAGGTCTCAGGTGCCAGCTCATTTCTCCAACTGACCTGGACCACAAACCTTTCACACTACTCTTTTCTGCTCTCACAACTCACTCTCCACACTTCATCCAGACCCTTTCGAGCTTGGGTGCAAGCCATAGCTGGGCTTTATCTGAAGTAACTTAACAGTCTGGGAGTAAGCTCTTCACTCTCTCGCTCTGTATCTCAAGGAATACTCTCCACACCAATGAATTGTCTTTTATGCAAGCTTTACTGAGCTCTGCAACAGGCAGTTAATCCAAACTCCATAAATCCTTCTGTACTCAGCATTTGGTTTAAGAGGATTTCTGTCTATACAAGACTATTAGAAATAGTCTTATCTACTTATTAAACAACTTCTTATAGCAATTCAGAACTATGTAAAGCTATACAACTCCTCCAGTCCATCACCCATAGCCTTTGGTTGTCACCAGCAAACTCCTCCAGGATCAGACCTCTTTATCTATCCTCTCTTCCATATTTGCACTTCACTGAGCTGCACCCTCTGGCCTTGAACAGGCTGTTCCCTGTTCCTGCTGATGAGCTTGGCTCCCTTTGCCCACCCAGAGTACTCCGCTCAGTTACAGCCTTTGGCTGACAATAACTTCCCCTCACTTCAGCCTTAGGTTATCTGGCCGTTCCAGGATATCCCCTCTGCTCCTAGGGTCCTGGCGGAGGTGAAGGCAACCAAAGACAATGTGCTCAGACAAACAGGAACTTTTATTACTTTCAAACTCACCTCTACTGTCATCTACCAGAACCATTTCCCTCTGCAACCTATCCCATGAACCCATCCCCTTGTGTTGGATCCTTTCACTCCTACAATCTCAGATGACTTTGCACAACTCCAGGCCCCTCCCCTCAGAGACTTTGGAGCATTCTGTCAGATGACTCTAGTTATCCCCATTGTAATGGAGGATTGCAGGGGCGTGTCAAGATGGCGCCGAGAACGGATGAAGTGTAAGCTGCTCCGGTTGGCTTGATCAGGGATAATAAAAGAAAAAGGTTTCTGCTATTAATAAAATGCCACATTCGAAGAGAAAAGGGATGCTGAGGTTAGTAACCCCCGCCTGCCTCAACCTCCTCCCTGATTCAAACAAACCTGGAGCGTTTCTTCCCCGGGACTTCCCAAACAGTAGGGGGATTGGAATCCGCTACGGCTGGAACTGGGGAAGCGGACCAACCCCTGGAGAATGAAACATCTTTCTCCCCTCCATTAACATCAACGAAACCTCCGAGTCCAGCGACATTAGCAAACCGAGAGGCAATCCAAACAGACACCGGAAGTGCGACCAAAGGAAAGCCCAGCGAGGAACTTGGATTGCTACAGGACTTGCTGAGATCCAGAGACCAGGGGTTTCCTGAGTCTCTGAGAAGAAACTCGGAGGTGAACCTGGAAAGGATGTGGCAGAAGCTTCTTGAAATGGACTCAAGCTTGCAGAGCTCCTCGAGAGAGGTAAAAGCTTTAAATGTTAAGATCGAAGGACTGAAAGACACTGTAGAATTGGTTAAACAGGAATTGACTTTGAAAGTTTCAACTTTACAAAATGAAGTAGAACAAGTACAAGAGTTTAAAGCATCAGTGGCAAAAGACAATACAGAGATCCGAAGGAAGATTGAGTATATAGAAAATTATAATAGAAGATTACATCTGCGCTTCTTAAATTTTCCTAAACTCCCTGGGGTAAAACCGCTTGAACTGTTTCATAGATTTCTAACAGAAAATTTAAAAAGTTCCTCAAGAAGCCATTCCTCCAATTAATAAAATTTATTATATACCTAATAAACCCAAAGGAGTTGAAGGTGATAGAAAAGATATGGGAAACGCGGACATTGATGTGGATAAAATCTCAGCAATTTTAGAACAATCCTTGGAAAATGACACTGGAAGAACAACAATGATAGTTTCCCTTGTCTTTGAGCAAGATCTGAACTTGATTATGAGATTATATTTTAAGTTTGCTAATTTCCAGTTTGGAGGTGAAAAAATCTGGATTTATCCGGACATTACTAAAATAACACAACAGAAGCGGAAAGCTTTTCTCTCAATGAAGATAAGAACATTAGAATTAGGAGGATCTTTTTTGCCTGCTTATCCTTGCAAATGCATAGTGAGGTTGAGACAGATAAAATATGTTTTTTATTTACCTGAGCAGCTGAAATCCTTTCTCGATTCAAAACAATTAAACATGTAGAAGAATTTGGGAATAATGACGTCTTAAATTTGTTTGTAGTATACTTTATAATCTTCCCTAATTCCTACCCCCCCCCCCCCCACCAGATTGTGGTCTAAGAAAGCTGTATATTTTGCTTAAAAAGATGATATTTTTCATTTTGTATTATTGGCTGTATTTCACTTGACAGGTGTAAACTGTTTAGTTATTGAAAATGTAATAAATAAATAAATAATAAATAATGGAGGATTGCACATATACCCTGGGATTCTATATATGGCTCCTTAATTTCCGTGCGGAAATTGAAGCGTATTTTATAGTAATAATAATGTGCATAACTTAATTGGTTTGCACGCACAACTCGCTAAGCATATTCTATAATGTGGTGCGCCTAAATTCTAAGTTGCATAGTTGAAAAGGGGGCATGGCTATGGGCGGGGTATGGGTGTTTCTAAAATCTATGCACATTGTTATAGAATACACCCACTCTGCAACTAATTTAGGCATCAGGATTTATGCCAAGTAAAACATGGCATAAATGGCTGTGACTACATTTGGTTATATAGAAAGGCGCTTGTCGTTATTCTGTATACCGCGTGGAAATTTAAGCCTATTCTATAAAATCTAGGTATACTTTACAGAATTCTGCTTAGGCATATTTTTTTCTGCGTGGAATTTTCAGGCACCATATATAGAATCTAGCCCATAATGGAATTAAGGTGGGATTTGTACCTGGGTCCTGTTGTTTAAAGTCCACTGCATTGACCATTAGGCTACCCCCTCTGCAGGGACATCTGTGTGGTCATTTTTGTACAATTGATGCCAGACAGACATTTTTGTGCCTGCTTTTCTGTCATTCATATTTTGTATGTTTCACTTCGAAAAATGGCAGTTCATTTTGGACATTTTCAGCGCAAGAGTGTTCTTCTGATATATTTTCAAACAAGAAACCCCAGTGTTTGTCTGGTCTTTGTTAAACCTTTCTAATGGAAATTGATTGCTTTCTCTTGTTTCTAATGTTTTATATTTGCAAAAAGTCAATTAAAAAATCTTGAAAAAAAATGGCCATTTTGGGGTGATATTATCCCCCAAATTCTATAAAAAGTGCTAAAGATTGCGTGTGCAATTTAATTGAATAACAAGCCAATTAACACTGATAATTGGCTTCTTAACAAGCAATTATTCATACTAAATTGAAATCAATATATGTATGCACAAATGTTATGCACATGCCAAAAAAGTAGGCACAGAAATGGGAGGGTCATGGTCCAATAGGGGGCGTTACTTTCATTTATGAGTGTTAATGAATAAGGTGGGATCCTCGCCTAATTTAGTCAGAGGCATTTGTACCACATTTCCATTTGTGTAAATGGCCACACCTTGTAGACAGATCTTGCAGACAGCTTGTCTGTGTGCTTTTTGGGTCAATCCTGACTTGGACATTCTTTCAAAATTGCCCCTCCATGTGTCTTTATAATTTAGGCTACAAATAGGTGCCTTGTTGCACTTCACACATTTGTGGTGTAGCGTATGTTAATGTTACAAACAGTGGGATTTATAGTAATGAGATACAAAGCATGAATATGCATGCAAGATAGCTTTTTATTATGAAAATGAAATAATGTGGACTGCAGTGAACAAAATGGTTGTGGTAATTTTCTATCCCAAGAACACTTGGCTGCAGAACCGTGGCCCAATGTTCCAAAGTCACTTCATATAGGGACTAGGTAGAAATATTTAGCTTTCCCTCAAAGCTCTACTTTTGACAGAAGCTCCCCCCCCCCCCCCCCCCCTCCCATGGCCTTCTTTTTCCATAAGCCCCTAATGGATTTCCAAATCTTAGCCCCCAGATAGTTCTACCTGTTTCCTAAGTCCCTCCACTCCCACAGGCTCCCCAGCCTACCTGGCAAATCCCAAGGGGATGTAATGGGGTCAGAGCAGGAGTAATATCCATTCACTCTTCCATTGCCCCAGGTACAAATAAGTACCTGTATATAATATTTAAGCCGCATTGAGCCTGCTATGAGTGGGAAAGTGCGGGGTACAAATGTCATAAAAAATAAAAAATT
This sequence comes from Microcaecilia unicolor, assembly GCF_901765095.1. Classification (NCBI taxonomy): domain Eukaryota; kingdom Metazoa; phylum Chordata; class Amphibia; order Gymnophiona; family Siphonopidae; genus Microcaecilia; species Microcaecilia unicolor. The sequence goes on along the minus strand of NC_044035.1, from coordinate 134,911,841 downwards.
CTGGTGCCAGAGTCAAAATAGCACCAGTAAACCCCTAGTGTTAGTCTCACAGTATTACTACTAGGATTGAAGATATATAAGAGCAAAATGCTTATCTGGGCGTCACAATTGAATATCTAGGTTTTCAGTGGCACCAGAAAATTATGTGGTAATAGTGTACCTATATACCTAACTGTATCTACATACCTAACTGAGCAAAGTTAGTGCTGTCTTTTCTGTGGTCCAGCTTGTCCAGTTAGTGAGGCAGGCATTGGTACTGAAAATCATCAGTGCCTACATAACTTCCAGGATCATCCTGACTCCACCCCCAGACTGCTTCAGGTTTGTAGCACTGACCCAGACATTTAGGCCAGGATTCTGTAAATGGTGCCCAAATTTGGGTGCAGAAAAATATTGAAATAACAATACAAAGTATGACATTAATTAGAATTGAAGCACAGACCTGTCTAAGTGTATTCTATAATGTGATGCACATAAATTCTAAGTTGCATAGTTGGAAAGGGGACATGTCTATGGGCATGGAATGGGAGGTTTCTCAAATCTATGTATGCTGTTATAGAATACACCTGGTCTATGTGTAACTTAGGTGTCAGTGTCTACACCAAGTTTTATTTGGCATAACTGCCAGCTACTAACTTTAGTCATGCGGATAGGTGCTCAGTGTATTCTATAAATCACATGCTGATTTTTTAGGCGTGATAGAATCTAGTCCTAAATGTGCCTCCGAGAATGTTTCACAGTCCAACTAAAAGCCATGTCATGGAAGATGAGTTGCACTTTTAGCTAGGCTGAGGAGGAAAACATTTTTGATGGGATAATGTGGTTTGAAAATTGCCCTTGGAGATGTCATCATCTGTTCCATTGATAATGCCTGAGTCATCATCCAGGTATTTATTCTATGAGAGCGAGTCCTGATGGGAGCATATTGAAAATAGGTTAGTAATTTTCTAGCTCAGCAGCTGCTGAATGTTCTTACCAAAGGACTCTGAACTAGTTTATGAAATCCTTAAAGGCTAAATTCACATCCAATGAAGGCAATAAAACAATTCTTGGAAAAATGTATTTACTGGGTCAAGTGAACAAAATATTTGCAGCCTACATTTGAAATTTTCAAAAGAGAGGCCCTGATTGTACTGGAGAAGTTGAATAACTCTATTACACCAGCATTTAGGTTATTCCCCAATATGTGGTGCATAATACTTTGTTATTATAAATTTTGCATATATTAATCACATTTGCCACTTTCAGATATCCATAATTACTCACATTCTGTTACTGATATCTTGAATAAAGTGGAAGAAACACATGGAATATGATTGAGGCAGATGTTAGCACAAACTAGTAGCAAGAAATTGATAATTGATAATATAATTTTAAAAAGACATATATTTAACTGGATTAGGGTTGGGCTTGAAATTTGGGGCCCCAAGCAACTTAGGGGTCCTTGTACTAAGTCGTGTAAGTGCTTATGCACGTCCAATGTGTGTCAATTCTGAGTTACTGCCCAGCTACCGCATGGCCCAGGCAGAAATTTCATTTTTGACGTGCGGCCCATACACTCATCAGAAAATATTTTTATTTTCTGGCGCGCGAGCTGTAATTGGCATTTTGAGGCACGTTGACCATTACCACTCGGTTAACACGTGAGACTTTACCACTAAGTTATTGACTGGCGATAAGGTCTCAGACCCCAAATTGACGCGCGTCAATTTTCATTTTGCCGCATGTCCATTTTCAGCCTCCCCAAAAAGACATTTGTTTGCAGGTGCACTGAAAAATGATCCTGCGCACAGCCCAAACTCGCACCTATACTACTGCAGTTAATTTTTCAGCATTCCATTGCCAACCAGCTGCTCAGCTCTAGCTCCACTGCTGCCATTCCTTCTTTCATATACTCAGTATACAGTACCTGTATCACCTTCAAGTGCACTCCTCAAAAAATCTTTACTGGACCTTACTTACTTTGGTAACTATCATCCCATCTTTCTCCTCCATTTTGCATCTAAGATACTTGAACGTGCTGCTCACCTGCACTGACTTGACTGCTTTCAATTCAAGCCATTCCTGATCCACTATAATGTGGCTTTCACCTTCTTCATTGTATACAAACTGTCCCTGACAAAGTCTCCAGTGACCTATTTCTGGCCAGATCAAAGGCCTTTACACAATTCTCATCCTTCTTGACCTATCTACTGTTGTTGACACTGTTGATGACAATGTACTCCTCGGCACGCTGTCTTTACTTAAATTTAAGGGTTCTGTTCTGTCTTGGTTTTTTTCTCATTTCTTCCATTGCACTTTTATTACAAGTTCAGATGGATCCTTTTCCACTGCTACCCTACTATCAGTCATCTGGGCTCTTTCTTGGGACTTCACCTCTTCTTTTCTCTTCTGTTCTCTTCATCTTTCCTCGGTGCTTTCATCTCCTCCCATGGTTTTCATTACCATTTTATGCTGATGACTCCCAGATATATCTGTACACCAGAAATTTCACCAGGAATTTAGTCCCAAATCTTAGCCTTACTGTCTGGTATTGCTGCCCGGAAGGCTCGCCACTATTTGAAAAATAATATAGCAACTAGGGACCTTCTTATATTTTCCCTAAATCCATCTATTGCCGTCTCCCTTTCAATATATATCAAACACACATTTTTCTCTCTCTATGACATCACCTAAATTATTCACATTCATTCTGAACACACTAGTAAAATCCTTATTCACACTCCCATCATTTCTATCCTAGACTATTTCAATTTTAGTCCTCATTGGTCTCCCATTGAATCATCTATCTCAACTTCAATCTATTCAAAACTGAGCAGCTTGACTTATATTCTGCCACATATAGACATGTATACTTTTCACATGGACATTTAATGTTAGCTGCAATTTCTGTAGTTTGGATGGTAATTTTATAAAGACGTGCAGTAGGGGGAGGGAAATCTAGCATTCAAATATAGGTACCAGGAAGACCTGCACAAAGTGCCAATCCTATAAAAGTTGTTTAATGCTGATTCCGTCACCCAACTTTGAGCACAAAGACATATGGCTGCTGAAAATTTTGGTTGTTATAAAAACATAAATAACAAAATCAATATTAAGCTTGCACCATAGGTTGTTTTTAAGCTACTAAAGGCTGCTGGCATGACTGGCCTCCAGCATTGAATGTCTGGATTAGTGCTGCAATCGTGAGGCACTCTGGAGGCAGAGTCAGAATGGTCCTGGAAGTTATGTAGACACTGGTGATATTCAATACCAGCATTTGCCTACCTAACTGGACCAAGTTGGACCACAGAAAAGGTAGTCCTAACTGCCCAGTTAGGTATTTAGGTATAGTGCTGAATATCAACAAATCATATAATTTTCTGGTACTGCTGAAGATCCACATATTCAATGCTGGTGCCCAAATAAGGCCTTTTGATCATATACAGCATCTTTAATCCTAGTGGTAATACCATGAGACTACTACTAGGGATCACTGGTGCCATTTTTACCTGGCACTAGAACAGGGAACTGTGAATGGGGATTACTCGTGTTCAGAGGGGTGATATGATAGAAGTCTACAAGATAATGAGCAGATTAGAGAGGACAGATGTGAAGCATTTGTTTACACTTTCAAACAACAACAAAACCAGGGGACAAAAGATGAAGCTAGAATATGGTAGATTTAAAACAAATAGGAGAACATTTTTCTTTACTCAGCGTGTAATTAGACTCTGGAACTCGTTGCCGGACAATGTAGTGACAGCAGCTGGCCTTACGGAATTTAAAGGGGGTTTGGACAGATTCCTGAGGGAAAAGTCCATTGTACATTATTAATTTTTTTTTCGGGGGGGGGGGGGGGGGGTTGCCAGGTTCTTGAAGCCTGGATTGGCCGCTGTCAGAGACAGGATACAGGGCTTGATGGACCCTTGGTCTTTTCCCAGTATGGTGGTGCTTATGTACTTATGATCTCCTCTGGATTTGCCAGGTTTGCCAGTGGAGTGGGAGTGGAGGGACTTGGAGAACAGGTGCAGCAATCAGGGTGCTAAGACTTGGGGGGCCATTAGGGACTTCTGGAAAAAGATGATCATCTGGAAGGCTTCTGACAAAAAGGGAGCCATGAGAAAAGGCTAAATACTTCTACACAGCCCTTTTAAGAAGTGTCCTAGGAGCATTGTGCAAAGGCAGATTTTTCTATCCCAGTATTGCTGGAATGGTAAAATACCACTAGGTTTTGATCACTGCAAGCCATAATATTTCATTTACAAAATAGTAGGCTATTTTGCATACATAGTCATGCTTTCTTCCTCAGTATTATACATCCCAATGTTTCTAATATTAACATACATTACAGCAATATAATATATGTTACTGCTTAATAACACATATTAAGAAGCAAATAACAGAGGTTAGGGTCAAATCACACTGTAATAAATCCCTCCCCAAAGTGTAGTACTACATGTTAAGGAATATGTAATGCATGCTAAAAGCTCCATACCATCTACTACTGAAAAGCATGAGGCCAATCTAATAATAACATTATTCATTTTATATTCATATATTGTCAAGTATGCAGGAAAATTATACCCCAGATCTAGTTTGGTAAAAAGGCCTCTAATCTGGAAAATGATTCAATCCAAAAGAATAAAGAAAATGCATAATTTATACATCACACACGTCATGGCAAATAATTGTATAAGAAATTCTGCTCTGTGATATCTACCTTAACTATGAGACAGAAAGTTATTAAAGGATTATCATAATTATGTAGGTGAAGTTAAACTCTTAATTGATTTTGAGGGCTCCACCAATGCACACGCAATGCTTATTTGGCACAGAGAGGAGGCTACTTGTGTATATAAATGGCTTGTTCATGCAGACCAGACCAAAGACTCACATAACTACTCTTCTTCTTCTGTACTACTGTCGACTGATAGAAAAAACATGTCTGCCAAGGGTGGTAGTGGTAGTAGCCAGTGCAATCAGCAGACAACATATCAACAGGATCAAGGAAACAACTCATGCCAAAACAAAAGCCAAAGCTATGATCGTAAGTTCTATCTCATTATGATGCAGTGATTGTTATTTTTTATTAGCTTTGCAATTATGTTTTATTTCCTATAAGATAGAAGATATTTCACTTTTAAACAAATTCTTACTGACTTGGGGTCGAACCAATGACCCATTGACAGGGTGGCACACATCTATTTTGAGGACCTGGACTGGGTTTGCAAGTCCAGGTTCAGCCTCTCTGGATAGCATTTACAATCTCTGGGACAGAAATCTAACCATCCCTGAAACAATGAGTCACTAATTGTGGTCTGCTACTTGTGAAAAATAATTGTTATATGGTTTGTATGCATTGAAGCAGAATTTTAAGATAAAGCAAATAAAGGCTCATAAAATATTCAAGCATATAACAGCAAAGCTTCCGAGAATTTGATTTCTTATCTATTCTATTCTGTATTATCAGAATCAACAGCAATTGGCAAGGGAACTGCCTGTGGAGGTCAAGCCTCTGCACGTAAGTTTTAATTCAAAGTTTATTTTGTGTACAGACGCTGTATAAAACATACTGTGTGATCTTTGGAGAAGTTTGCTTTTATGAACTGAGAAAACATTTTGATGCAAGAAAAAATGATTCTACCATTGACTACCCAGCACTGTGACAGCACACTGCTATGACGGAGAGCTTAGCTCAGTTCTTAATACTAGTTTCAGCTCCACTGGACAGCCTGAAATTAGAATGCTGCAGAAGTAAAGTTTAAAGTTCCTGGAAGGAAGGGAGACCCACCTATCTCTCAAAGCCTAAAATCTACTGTTCAGATACTGAACTCCAGGCAGCAGACAGAATTGTTGCTCCTGAGTAAACATTGTAGTCATGATGGGTTTGTTAAACCGGATCAAGTTAAAAATGCTGGGGGGGGGGGGGGGGGGGAATTCCAGGAAGTTTTGAATGCTCATTACATTTTCAAGCATTTATTCACACTTGTAATTCCGTTGTGTTCTTCATCATTAGAAACATCTTCCATTGGCCAGAGCACTGGCTGTGGAAATCAGTGGAATCAGAGCTCCCAGAGCTCTCAGGTTGCAGTTGAATCCTGTCAGCAGAAAAACCAAGTCTCTGGTCGTAAGTTTTAATTCATTACAATACTTTTTCCATAAAAACTATTCAACAATTATTGTATGATTTTTAGAGATGTTTCTATTCATAAAATTATTCTTTTTCTGTTCTTTGGTGAAGATTACCTGAACAGTAAAATTGTTTTAATGCAAGGAATAATTTATTTCATTTATTTTTGTATAAACACAATTATATCCTAGTTGATCTACAATTATAGGCAGGGTACAGTAAAACAGTCACAATAAAAGCATCTAATAGTAAAAACAGACAAAAGTAAAACTAACAACTATAAATGTTGTTATCTTCATGAAATATAGCACAGCTGTGTCAGTTATTTTCAATGAAAGCAGTACTAAAAGCTTGTTGAAATAAAGGGTCATTTTACTAAGCTGCAGTAAGCACTAATACAAGTTTACCACAGCAAAAAAAGACCTTTTGTGATAGGCATGTGTTTCCCATCACTCTAAGTGGGCTGTGTCAGCATTGCTGTGTAGCTTACTAAACAGAGAGGATATTGCGGAAGGGACACACATTGATAACCATGTGCTAAAGGGAAAATTAGCTCTTGGCCATTAAAATAAAAAAAATAGAAAAAGCATCCATTTTACCCATGCAGTAAAAATGGCCTTAGCTTACTGGAATGATCTCTATATGGACATGCTAAGGACACTTTTTACTTGTTTGATAAAAGGGCCCCCGTGGACCTATTTTACCAAACCATGCTAGTAGTTTCTGGTGCGGTAATGCTGACAAAGCCCAATCACTTTGAGTAGACTCCTTCGACATTGTCATGTGGGAACCCCTATTGTGGCTTGATAAAGGAGGCCCAAAATATTTTTCTTGTTTTTGTAAACTGGAAAAGATTTAGTACTTCGCAAAGATGATAGCAAGAAGTTTCCACAATTTCAGACCTGGAACATAGAAAATAGTGTTCAATATTCAATCAATTTTACAGAATGAAAAAAAGGAATATCAAGCAGATCTAGTTGGCTTACATATCCGTAATCTAGCAGTCAAAACTACTGGAATATTATTATTGATTATCTTAAAAAGCAACATCAAAATTTTGTATCAAATCCTAAATTTGATAGGAAGGCAGTGTAGCTTCACTATACCAATGGTATAATTTAATTTCACCTATGATGAAAGGTTCATAGTTTATTTTTAGTGATATTTGTCATGACCCAGGGTTGGCCCCATATCCCAGTAATGCAACAGCACACTGCTACATGGGAGACCATGAAACAAAAATGAATCCTAGTCTCAGCTCTTTCAAGAAAGGAAGGGGAAACCTACCTATCATCAGACTGCAGATAGCATTATGATGTGTGGCATCTGGCTAAGCATAGCAGTTATGATGGGTTTGTTAAACAGGAACAAGTTAATCAATGAGAGGTGGGAAAGGGAGAAAATTCCAGGAAGTTCTGAATGTTCATGACATTTTCAAGCAGAAAAAATAGGACCTTTACAGAGTCACACTTCTAATTCTCTTCTGTTTTGCACCATTAGAAACATCTTCAACTGGCCAAGGCAGTGGCTGTGGAAACCAGGGCAGTCAGAGTTCACAGAGCTCTCAGGTTACAGTTGGCTCCTGTCAACAGAAAAATCAAGTCTCTGGTCGTAAGTTTTACTTCATTGCACTACTTTTTCCATAAAAACTATTAACAATTATTGTATGATTTCTTTTAGAGATTCTTGAATTCTAAAATTTGCTCTGTTTCTTTTCTTTCAAGAAGATTGCCTTCATTAGCAGTGAAATGTTTTAATAAAAGGAATTGATAGCATAATTTTATAGTTTAGTTCTAGAGATATACATCATGACCAAGGGTTGGCCCCATAACCTGGTTGCATGGTAGCCCACTGCTACATGAAGACCAGTTTTTAATCCTAGTTTCAGTTTCTCTGGACAGCCTGGACATGGAATCCTGCAGAGACAGAGTGTACAATTCTTACAAGAGACACCAGCAGCCTATCATTTAAACCAGTGGCGTAGCCACAGGTGGGCCTGGGTGGGCCGGGGCCCATCCACTTAGGGCTCAGGCCCACCCAACAGCAGCACATATTTAGTGCTAGCTAGTGGAGATCCCAAACTCTGCCAGCTGAAGACCTCCCCCTGATGGTGCTGCAATCACTGCTCTCCACTTCAGCAGTCTAAACTTCCTAAGCTGCTGATACTGGCCTCATCGTATTGGGGGGTGGGGGGTGGAGGAGAACACTTGGTGCCCACCCACTTCTTGACTAGGCACACCCAAAATCTGCTGTCTGCTATGCCCCTGATTTAAACAATTAAACCTACTACCTAATTCTATACAGTTGTATATCCAACTTTGAGACCAGCATGAAAACTTGCATGTGCAAGTTATAGAATAAGGGTAGTTATGCATATAACTTAGCTAATGAGCTGCTAATTGGCTTTAATGACCAATTATTGGCTATAATTGTAACCAGAGAAAGGCAATATGTCGAAATCCCATCACCTTTCCCTTTCCCTCATCTTGTGTTATGTCATTTTAAATTCAAAAGGATAGGGGAAACATGAAATTTTGGGGCCCTTTTACTAAAATATTTTAAACTCTTAGGGGGCTGTTTACAAAAGCTTAGCTCGAGTTATCTGCAGCAGGGCCCATAGGAATAAAATGGGCCCTGCTGCAGATAACTCGAGCTAAGCTTTATTATATCAGAGAGGTTAATGTGTGGTTAATGCAAGAAGATAGGCTACCATGAAAATGGATTTTGCAGGTGTTTTCCTGTTTTGGGGCATTAAACTTCACATTACTGAATTTTTTGTTAGGGACAGAGAGTGGGTGTGGAATTATTAGCCAGCTAGCGCATTATACTTACCGCATGCTGACTGGCCAATGCACAGTTAACACAGGATCACTTGTTGCCTCCTGTAGAAGCTTACACATTAACTGTGACCCGGTACTGCAGGCTAATTGCCAGCTGAATGCAGAACCAGCAGAAGAAAATCCTGGTTCCACCCTCAACGGGTGCTCCATAAAAAGTGCAGCTTACACGTAGCACGTTCCTGCATTAAATCCTGCAAATTCCTGGAAGTTGTGAATGCTCATGTTTTAAGTGTGTTCTATTCTCTATCATTAGAAACATCAACAACTAGCCAGGGCAGTTCCTGTGGAAACCAGTCCAGTCAGAGCTCTCAGAGCTCTCAGGTTGTAGTTGACAGCTCCTGCCAACAGAAAGGTCAAATCTCTGGTCGTAAGTCCAATTCATTACAATAATATTTATTAGAAGCTTTTTAAAAACTACTGCGTATCTTTATAGGTACTAATATTTAGAGCAGTTTAAAGTTCTAGAGGTGTAGAGCTTACATTTTTCCATTTGGTTTAGGTTCCCGTCTCATTTATTGGAAATTTTGTTTAGGTTTTTGTTTTGTGGAAGAGTTGGGTAGTTCCCAATCTTAGGGCTTCTTTTACTAAGCGGTGGTAAGCCCAAGGCGGGCTTACTGCTTGCTATACAGGACGTATCATCAGGCTACTGCAGCAGCACTAGGAGTGAGAAGTACTGCTGGGCTTCTGCGTTAGCCCCACGGTACTTCCTTTTTAGCGAGCGGTAAGCCTGCATTGGGCTTCCCGCCGCTTTGTAAAAAGGGCCCACAGTGATCAATGTGGGCTACTATTAAGACATGTTTCATTTCTACTAACTCATACTATTTTAGTACAGGTCCCATTTTATGCAATGAGACTTAGGGGCCTTTTTACTAAGCTGCGGTGAGCATTAATGCATTCTTACTGCAGTTTAAAAGCTAGTACAGCGAGACATGCTCAGGCATCTCGTGGTAGTTTTGTGACCTGTGTGTGTTACCCAAGTGCTAAAAATAGATTTTATTTCTTGCACTGGGGGGGGGGGGGGGGGGTGTTTGGAGGGTAGAGAGCACCACTTGCTTACCGATTAGTGTGTGGTTTGCGCATGAGCCCTTACTGCCTAGAAAATAGGTGTAGATAAGCGTTCATGCACTAATGAGAAAATTAGCATTTGGCCATTAATAGACATTATGGAAAATCAACCATTTTACTGCTATGCTAAAAATAGCCTCAGCACACACGAAAAACCTGCATTGTGGATAGTGCTGGCCATTTTTTAGCTTAGCTTACTAAAGGGCCTCTTAGTTACTAATAAGTGGAGTTAACAAAAAAGTAACACATCTTAACCATAGTCCACATTGATAACTCCCCCTCCCCAAGTTGCATAGGGAATTATAGTGTATGACCAATTACTTTTATTGCAATGTCTATGTCTGTACTCTATTTTTTAAATATTTTTTAACATTGATATTTTGCCCTCCCAGCCTTAAATGGGGCTGCTTTGAGTAGCATTCATAAAAAAACAATACAACAAAAATGTACTAAAACATAGTAAATTGCACAGACGTATCAGAAAGAATCAGGAGGAACAGACTCAGGAGCACCAGTCAGGGAAGCAGTCATTATCTGACCATTTTATAGGAATGTAAATAGGACTCTTGTGTAACTGTATCTGGCAGGTTGCTCTATAAAAACAGATATGGGAGGATGTTTTAAAAAAGAGCAACATCTCCTGGCAATTGTAAATGAATGGCTTTGTTATATTGAAGATGAAATGATTAAAATATCACAAAAGCACTCTTCTTACTCTGTTGTTGCACATTAGAATCAAGCTCATCTTCCACGGTTGGAGGACAGTGTGGTCAGACTTCACAGAACTGGCAGGGTGGATCTAATAATTCATCCCAAAACAAAGGCCAAGGTAACGATCTAAAGTTTTACTTCATGGCAATTATCAGAGTTTTATAAATAATGTAAAAGCTGCTGAAGTTCTTTGGATTGGTTTAAATTTTAGAATACACTCTATCTTTTTAATGTGATGATGGCACGTTTCATGATTTACGCTGTACTTTTAAAAATAGGCCCTGACCCAGTAAAAATCTACACTTTGAAGGTAGTTCTTTAATTCTGCACGCATATTTGGATGCCTTCTTTATAAATACTACTTTCCTTTATTTATTTAATTTTAACATAACAGGGTAGATATGTGCATATGCACTTAAGTGAGTACCTATGCCAGCCATTGAACTGGTTTAATCACTTGCACCTAAATGATAAAGATCTGTAATTAATATAGTATTCTATGTTATATATATATATATGAGTGGGAACCTTAACCATGCTTTACCCAGACACACCCAAGTGTATCCCATCTGTTAAGCGTGCACTATGTAAGATATGCACATAGTTATAGAATAGTGTTTAGGTGAAATTGTGTCACATATGTGCATATGTGTACACATAAGTGCATTTATGTCAGTAATCTAATCATATATGTTCTTAAATGTTAGAACCTATTTTACAGAATTACCCCAGTCATATTAATCTTTTTATTGTTTTATAGAGCAGAATAACATGAAATAATGCAGTATCAGAAAATAAGAAGAGATAATTTAGGGCCCATTTCAAATTCAATTTATAGAGAATAACATGCAGAGAGAGTCATTAAAGTCAATTATTTCAGCACTAATTAAAAAATAAACATAAACATTTAGCATTTGCTTTATATGTTCATTTTTTAATTAGTTCTTGCTATTTTACCCCCAAATTCTATAAAAATCATGAGACAATTTGCACCAATATTGTGATAATTGGATTCAATTAAAATGTATATGTAGAAACTTAGGTGTGGGACAGAGAAATTGGAGGTCATGGGTGAAATTTATATCCCATCAATCCAGCAAACAAAGAGGCCTTTTATCTGAAGTATGGCATAATAGGGGCTTAACATGCTCAAAGCCTAAATTAAGAGGTCCTTTTATCAAGCAGCAATAGGGCTACCATGCAGATAACACATTGCAAAACAGTAGTGTTTCTGAGTTTGCCATGTGCCGTATCTCTTTCAAGAAAATAATTTTTATTTTGTAATGCGTGGAGCATGGAGTAGGCATTCCTGACGGATATAGGGCAGCAAGGACACATTTCCACATGCTGCCTGATTACCTCTGGGATAGTGCATGAGCCCTTACTGCCTACTAAATAGATGGTAGTAAAGTCTTAGGGGTCCTTTTACCAAGCTGCAGGAAAAAGGGCCCTGTGCTAGTGGCAGGGGCCATTTTTTCCATGCACCAGGGCCCTTTTTACCACAACAGGTAAAAAGCCCCCAGACATACATGGCCATGCGGTAAGAGAACTCTTACTGCATGGCCATGCAGCAGGGAGCCTTTACTGCTATCCAGGCAGCAAGCTGTGATGCCCGATTACTGCTGGGTTACCGCCACTCAAGTCATTTCCAAGGTTTTTCTTTTTCCCCTGGAAATGGCACACACTTGCGGCAGGACTACCGCCAGCCAGGGGCGTATCTGCGTGGGGCCTCAGGGGCCTGGGCCCCCGCAGATTTCGCCCTGGACCCCCCTACCGCTGCCAACCCTCCCCCTCCGTTGCTCGCCTACCTTCGCTGGCGGGGGACCCCAACCCCCGCCAGCCGAGGTCCGCGTCCTCCTGCCGCTGCCGGCTGCCTTTGGTCCTTTCATTCTTCCATTGAAGCTGGCGCCGACGAAAGTTTCTTTTGAGTCTGACGTCGCTGCACGTTGTACGTGCAGGACGTCAGACTCAGAAATTGTTTCTGAGTCTGACGTCCTGCACGTACAACGTGCAACGTGCAGCGACGTCAGATTCAAAAGAAACTTTTTCGTCGGCGCCAGCTTCAATGGAAGAATGAAAGGACCAAAGGCAGCCGGCAGCGGCAGGAGGACGCGGACCTCGGCTGGCGGGGGTTGGGGTCCCCCGCCAGCGAAGGTAGGCGAGCAACGGAGGGGGAGGGTTAGCAATGGCAGCGGCTGGGGGGAGGGGGATCGGCAATGGCGGCGGCGGCGGCGGGGGGGGGGGCTATAATGTGCCCCCCCTCTCTGGCCCTGGCCCCCCCTACCGCCGCAGTTCAGATACGCCCCTGCCGCCAGCAGCTGCGAAGGGCCAGCGGTAGTCCCGGAAAAGCAAACAGTAAGCCCACATTGGGCTTACCAGTGCTCTGTAAAATGGCCCCTTAGGTAGTAAATAGCCATTTGCTAATTTTGATATTAGCACACGGCCATTAACAACTTAAAACATGCTTTTTTTCCACCATGGTAAAAAGTGGCCAGGCACAAAGCAATCCCACATACCAATACTACTGCAGACCATTTTTTTACCATGGCTTGGTAAAAGAGTCCCTCAATGTGGCAATTTTTTTACTGAATTTTCAACAGTTTTTATTTAGGTTTTGTGCTAATGTTCTCATTAGTGTGCGCTACCTGTGAAATCATAACGCGCTAGCTGGATAATGCTTCCTTGCTCACATTAAGCGTATTCTATAATTGGTGCCTAGATTTAGGCACCGATTATAGAATATGCTTAGTTGATATTTCAACACCTAAAACTACGGGCATACATTTACACCAGTGAAAACCTGGTGAAAATCCCAGTGTGTAGACTTAGGCGCACTGGGCCATAATCTATAATTACGGATGTAAATTTCAGAACACGCATGAAATGCCTAGTTTCCTGCCCATAGCCATGGCCCTTTTGCCTGCGCACATTAGAAGTTTGGTGCACTTTGTTACAGTATACACTTAGTGAGTTGTGCACCTAAATTCTAATCACTGCCAATTAGTGCTCATTTTTTCTTCTTAAGTGTTGTCATTAGCGCTCATTAGCTTGTTAAGCTTGTTATAGAATCTGCTTTGATTTTGGCATGGATCTCTAGGCAGGCTACATAGAATCACTACGTAAATGTTTTGCAGTAGCCCATTTTCCCATGCTAAATACATGTTAAGGGCTTAACACCCTAAAGAGATGAAAGAAGCCACTGTAGAATGTAGAACATTCCAAAGGAGTTTTGCACACTGTTCAGAGGAGACCTTTATCTCTTTCTGTGGAAAATTCAATGATACTACTCTCTCCTCCCCTCATGCTGGTAAATCACTTGTCAAATAGAATTAGAATTGCCAAAATTGGACATAACAAAGCTAGAATAATAGGCAGTTTATTATTTCATTATTTTCTTCTTTCTTAAACTTCAATATATTAAATGTGTTAATGTCTTAAGCCCAGGAATGCTTTTACGTTTATGGTGGACATCATACATCAGTGAATTGCATTACATAGTTTCATCTAAAAAGCAAATAAATACATTTCATAAACCAATACATTATTCATACGTAATCTTTATATTGGGGATGGAATATTAGGAAACCTGTGAAAATGTGATCCACTGTGATTTCACTAATTTTGTGGTTCTTGTTACAGGTGGATGTCAAAACACAGACCAACAGAAACAATGCACTGGTGGGTCAAAGAAGTGAAAATGCAACACTGAAACTCTACTTTCCTCAAATCAGAATCACGCATTGTAACCTCTTTGTTTAAATTGACAATTGTTCTGATTTCAAAAAAATAATTGTTAATGTTAATTGGAAACTTTCTTTTGTCATCAAAATTCATGTTGATTAATTATAAACAATCTTAATGAGCATAGCATATTTGTCTGCTGATCTTTTAATACGAAATAAAGAACAACAGCGACTCTTAGGGGAAGAGGAGCTCAGTTGTTTGCTATAGACGTTATTCCTAGAGGACGACCAAAACTGATTTTTTTTTTTCAGTTTCAGTTGAAACCGAAACTGCCACCAAAATTGTCCAAAAGCTATTGGCCAAAACTTATCAAATGGGTTCAGCCAAAACACAAACCAAAACCAAAAACTCAAGTTTCATTGTATGAATGTGAACCAGTGAGGGCCACTGGGGATTGTCAGTTGTGTGCATGTGAACCAGTGAGGGCCACTGGGGATTGTCAGAGCTTGTAGTCTGCATCTCTCTGCTAAATTCACAGTATCCAAGCCAGAATGTACTAATTTAAATAATAAAAGACCATAATATTACCTCCAAGCAAAATAGCCTCCACACATATATACAGTAGCTAATAAAAATTAAAACTAAAAGCCACCGTGCTATGACAAAGAACACAAAGAGAAGCCCTCCCCCCTCCCAGGAGTACATTACAATCATTGAAGGTCAAGTGGTGTAGTGAAGGCAGGAGCAATGCCCCAGTCATGACAGCCATTTTGAGAACACAGCTGGAATGGGCAGGAGTAACGGGGGTTATTGCTTGCCCAAATACACGTCTAGACCACCAGGGGCTGTAAGATAGGCCCAAGGAGCCTATGGGTGCATGGAGAGGCACTCAAGGAGGTCCAGAAGGAGGGACAACTTCTGCTTGTTGGGGTGGGGGGGGGGGCGGAAAGAAATGAGAGAAAGCACAAATTTTCAATTTCTACTGAACACTCAAGGATATTTTTAGCTGAAACTAAAATCTTGGATGAAAATTAAAATAATCATTTGGCTGAAACTGGACAGAAAAAGGATTTTGGGCTGGTTTTGGCACTGTAACCAAAACCAAAATTTGGTTGTCCTCTAATTATTCCTAGGAACCACAGAAGTAGTGCGTAGGTTCTTCATCTTAAGTACATGTGAGAACAACTGGTGGTTACATTGAGCCATGGGGCTACAATGTCCACCTCATTCATGGATATTTGGTAGTACCTACTATGTAGGTCCAGAACAAAGAATCATTGACTCCAAGTTAGAGAATCAAGGGCATCTTCAATTTATAGGGTAGTGTATTGGTCAGGTGTGGACCTAGACTTGAAGGTGCGATAATCAACACTGAATTTCACTGACCCATCCTATTCCTCATAACTACAAAAGGGGAAGTGTTAGGGCTGTGGGACTCAGAGGTAATCTTTCCATGCATGAGTTCCTCCAGGTATCTTCTAATATCAGCTAAGTCACCTGGATCAGTCCTCGGACTTTTACCAGAACAGGATGTCATCGGTAAGATATATGTGGCGCTGTACACACTTTGCGCACTGTACATTCCATTCTGATAATGAGAACATGTTGACTTTTTGTTCCAGCTTTTGCTATAATGGGAATAGCAGCACTGGTATCTGAGATTCAAGTTGTGAATCTAAGCATACTAACATCAGAGTCTCTAATTTATGGGCTTCCCCAAGAAAATATTGGGGAAATTCCACAGGTACCATTATATATTCCTCATAAGGACAACTGTAATTACTTATATCCCTCAGATTTAGCTCCTGCAATGGCTGTAGGGGATGTATGACAGTTGTATGGAGGAGTATCCTAATGGTTAGTGCAGTGGTCTGAGAATCAGGGTAACTAGGTTCAATTCACACTGCAGCTCATTGCAATTCTGGGCATGTCACTTAACCGTACCTTGCCCCAGGTACAAAATAAGTACCTATGTATAATAAACTGCTTTGATTGTAACAACAGAAAGGCAGTATATCAAATCTCATCCCCTTTCCTTTAATACCATATATATCATTGGTAAATGTAAATGAAATACCATATTAGTTTAACATCACTTGGCCTCTGAACTGTTTATCCAAACTTAGTTTAAAAAGTTTCTAATCTGTTTTGAATAGATTGGGAGAAGATAGTATTTTTGTCGAGCTCCACCTGAGTACAGTGGCTGATCTGAGGTACTCGAGCCATGACTTCAACTGATGGTATTTGGCAGGATAGTCTTTGAGTTCCAGGAGAGGGCTTGTAATAATGTTCAGAAGCAAAAGCAACCACCACAATATAAGTAGCTCAGAAATATTCAGAAAATTTTCCTTAGGATTGATTAATATGGACAGCTTTAACATGAAACAATTGTTCGCAATTGTTAAGTCGCTTATAACGTCACCAGATAACTTAAACTCTGGATTGGAACAACCTCTTACTGTTAATCAATTGGCTATATACTTTCAGAAGAAAATCTGTAATTTTTGATTTGCTGTTTCTTATGTTGACTTACCTTTTGACACTCCTTTGGAAGATAGTATTCCAGTAGACTGAATTTGGAGTGAGTTCAACCTTATTTACAAGAAAATATTTTGAACCTATTTAAGAAATATGTGTCTTCTTACTATGTTGGATGTCTATCCATCAAATTTTATAAAACGCCCCCCCCCCCCCCCCAGCACACACTTTTTCTTATTCAGTTGGTTTTTTTGACAATTTGGGTGAAATAGTTGTTACACCAATACTAAAGGATCCAAAACAACCTAAAGCATGCAGAGGCCGATATTCAAAGTGATTTATTTGTTTGTTTGTTGCATTTGTGCCCCACATTTTCCCACCTATTTGCAGGCTCAATGCGGCTTACTGAGTACATTGGAAGAAACATCTCCCGCCATTGACCCTGGTAGGGCTACTAATCCTCCCTCAAAGCCACCTGTGCTGCTGGCCCCCTTCAGAGATGCTGCTGCTGCCTCTGATTTCTCCCCCCCCCCTTCAAAACTGCTGTTGCTGTCACTGCTGCCGCTGACCTTTGCTTCCCAAAGAGCTGCTGGTGCTGCTGACACGCCTCCCCCCACACACACACACCGAAGAGCTACTGGTGTCACTGGGACCCTCCTGAAAGCAGGAAGCACTGCTGGGACCCCCTCTCAGTGCCTCTGGTAAGAGTTGGAAAATTATCAGACATAAGCAGCTGTGCTGTAAACTCTCTCCCTTAATGAAACCGTACTGCAAAAGGAGGAGAGAGTGAATGGCTGCATCTTGGGCTGGTTCCTCTTCCTATGTCTGCCTGGAGCTGTACAGCCCCGCAGTTCACATGATATCATCACGAACTTATCTCAACCTACACCTTCCCAACTGCAGAGGAATTAGATACAAGACCTACTATGCATCCAGTTTCTCGTTCTTGGAATGCTCTACCAAGATCTATCCGAACAATCAACGACTACTTACCCTTTAGAAAAATGTTGAAAGCTCATTTCTTTAAGCAAGCCAAGCCTACTCTAATGACCCAACTTAATCTTAATAGCCTACACTCCAAATCTGTCCTGACACTGATACCGACCTCTTCATTGGTTATACCTATCCCACCTCCCCATTCTCCCTTTACTCATCCCAACCTTTTCTTCTCCATCTCTCCTTTACCATATCCCTCCTTACCCCATTTCCCCCAACCTATCCTATCCTATCCTGTTTACCTTCCCTTATCCTAATCATACATTATTAAGCTTCACCATTACTATGTTTTATTACAGTTTGAATTTTTTCTCTCCTTATAAGACTTTCCACCTTATAATTGAAAGAGAAAAATGCCTAGTTTTTGACCCAAATCGGGAGATAGACGTTTATCTCACAAAAACAAATAAATCGGTATAATGGAAAGCCGATTTTGGACGTTTTCAACTGCACTCCATCGCGGAAGCGTACAAAGTTGATGGGGGCGTGTCGGAGGCATGACGAAGGTGGAACTGGGGCGTGGTTATCGGCCGAGGAGAGATGGGCGCCTTTCGCCGATAATGGAAAAAAAGTATACGTTTGTAGCTAGAATTTAGGGCACTTTTCCTGGACCCTGTTTTTTCACGAATAAGGCCCCAAAAAGTGCCCTAAATGATCAGATTACCACCAGAGGGAATCGGGGATGACCTCCCCTGACTCCCCCAGTTGTCACTAACCCCCTCCCACCACAAAACATGATGTTTCACAACTTTTTATTTTCACCCTCAAATGTCATACCCACCTCCCTGGCAGCAGTATGCAGGTCCCTGGAGCAGTTGTTGTAAGCGAGATACCCCCCCACCTATGCCTGTAGATGACGTAAATAGATCAGGAAACTGGGAAGCCAGATGTTGATAGTCGTGGCGACTTCCCAGTTACCAGCTCACAGGCATGAGGGGCAAGCTACAAAAACTAACCTCGTCGCTAACCCTCTAAGGATGAGCGAGGAATTGAAACTAAATTCAGGATTTTACCTCCTTTTGTGGACAACAAAACACAACTTCTCAAATAAAAAGTAAAACAATTTAAAAGATTTATTTATAACATGCTTCAATTGTATGCACCGTTTTCTCTCCAATCATGTCATTCCTCATTCTTATAACCTGAAAAGTATCACCAAAAATTTCTATAATTTTATAAGGCTGCTCTTCCCACAAATCTTGCAATTTGTGTCTCCCGGAGAACCCCCGTCTCCTAGGTAACACCCAGTCCCCCACTTGGAGTGCACAAGACATCTGTGAGGAACCTCAACCAACATCCTCTCTTGTGTCTGGGGAAGATATGTAAACTCCAGTTGACTTGCCTTTTGATTAGGGACGTTTCAACTACTGGACCCTGTCCGGTCCCACTGACAAAATGATCAGAATGAGTAAGATCCCCTGTCCCAGTACTCTTTTTCAGCTCTTCAGCCTCAGCCTCTGGGTATACCAAATCTAAAACATCCACTTTTCCCGGATCTTCATCAGAACCTGTCCCAACCAGAAGTGAGCCATTAAAGTCTCTATGATTTAGTTTTGCAGCTTCTTTTAGGTCATCTTCTTTTCCCAGGTTTTGTGCCTCAAGTTTCCGGCGACTCTGTGCCAACGCCTGCTGCCAGACCTGTTCCTCGCTCTCACGTTCCAGAACATACTGCCGCAGCCAGTCCCTATCACTCTGGGAACTTTCAGGGGTGTCGTTTCCTTCGTCCTCATCCAATTCTTTGTCATGCCACCAAATATAGAAGGAACTTGCTCAATTTCCTTTGGCATAGAATTACCCAGCCTTTTCTGCCTCTCTTCCTTTCCATATCCAGTACCTGGAATACTTGTTGGCCTCTCCTCTTTCTCACGTCTTCTAGACTGCAGCATTCCCTTCTTTCTCTTTTCCAGCACAGCTGCAACCACCTCTGGTTCACTCTTCTGGCTAATTTTCCTGGAGGCATATACTAAAAAAACTTCTGACTCTCTCCTAACTTGTTGGCCTTTCTCTCCCAATATCCTCTTCGACATGACCGGTTTTATTTGGCCCACGCTCCCCTGCAGCTTCACTAAACCTTCTGGTTTTCTGGAACTGACCACATGTCTCGGAGAAATCTTTGTCAGGATTCCAGCAATTTTTACTGGCTCTAGGGTGAAGCATGAAAAATTTTTAAAAAGACCTTTTAGGTGTTGTAAAATATTCATCCCGATAATTCCTGGTGTAGAGACCTTCTCCACTTGTCCCTCACGGAAATTATCCTTGACTATAAAGAAACAGCGCTTGGGAATCACCTGTCCCAGACACTCCACATCCACTTCAGTGTATCCCAGCACTGGGAGCTCGGTACCGTTCACTGCTACCAGAGTCAGTCGACTGGCATCTTTTAAACAATCAGCGTTTTTAAAGTTTTTATAGAAGAAACTAGCCAAGAGAGTAGACACATTAGACCCAGTATCCACTGTGCACATGGTCTCAACTCCCTCTATTTTCGCCTTTAAGAGTGGGCTTGGCCCAATCGCTCTCTCTCCAAGCAGTTTTTCCTCCTGGGAATCTTCCTGACTCTTTGGTTTCTGTAACCGTATCACGGTCTTGGAATCACTCTCTCTTGAGGGACCTGCCACCTCCGCTCTCACGTCCCCATTCCTCTGACCATTACCACGGGCTCATTGATCTTTCAGTTCCCTTCGGTCCCCTCCAGCACCAGCATGAGTCACTCGTTCGCTCTGACAATAGCGCGCTATATGTCCTGGCTCCTGGCACCTGTAGCAAATCACATCCCCTGAAGAAGTCCTGGCAGCACTTCGATTCTGGTTATAACTCATATAACCTTCACCAGAGCTGGGATATCTTTGACTGTTACGTTCTCTCCTTTGTCTTTCCCATTCCGCTTCCTGTCTCTCGCACATCCATGCGAACATGCTGGTTATCTGCTGCAACAATCCTACCGTGGCAGGCTCCTCAGCCCTGCTGTGATCACCGGCATCATCTCGGTTTCTTTGCAGAATTCTCTTGGGTGCTTCCCAGGGGGCCAACCCCCTTTCCTCTCCGGCCCACCGAATAGCCGCCTGCATCAGTTCCGCGAACGGCATCGCTGGGTTGTCCTCGCTCCTTTTCATGATCTCACGTTTCAAGCTCTCGTCCCGTAACCCGATCACAAACTGTTCCTTTAAAGTCTCATCTGGGTTCCCCATACGTCTCCGATCCCTCTTCATTATTGACTCTAGTTTCTCTTGTAGCTTATAGGCAAAGATTCTGATCGTCTCTTTTTCCCCCTGGCGATAGTTATAAAACTCTTGGATTCTTAAACCCAAAGCCACCTTGTCACCGTACACCTGCCTCAGCAGATCATAAATTTCATTAATGGAACAGTCCCTCGGCAGGGAATACTTGATGGTGTCCAGGGCGATCCCTCTCAGATGGTCCCTTACAACCTCAACTTGGTCTTCCACCGGAACCCTTAGAATCCTCAATCGCGATTTCATCTTTTCTATCCAGTCCTCAACCTTCAGGTCTTCGGGTCCCCTGGGAAACCCACAAAAATCCGGCATGGTTCTGTCCTGGGGTATCACAATGGTGTGAGTTAGAATTTGAGGCACTGCCCGACTTCCTGAAGCCTCTCCGTCCATCTTCTGGATTGACTGGGGAACTGGATGCACCCCAGAAACAAAAATCCTCCGGAACACACAAATGCAAGACCGCCCCAAATAAATCACAACCCCACGGCAAGATATGTAAATTTTATTGAGCCAGCCAAACTCGGTCAATTTTCTTCTAACGGAACTCAGGAACCTGCAATAAACCCTCCAAATTCAATGTTATTTATAAATCAGTTCCAATTTACCCCTTTTTGTTTCCCCAAAATCAGGCAAAATCCTGCCGACTAAGCCAATTGTAAGCGAGATACCCCCCCACCTATGCCTGTGGATGACGTAAATAGATCAGGAAACTGGGAAGCCAGATGTTGATAGTCGTGGCGACTTCCCAGTTACCAGCTCACAGGCATGAGGGGCAAGCTACAAAAACTAACCTCGTCGCTAACCCTCTAAGGATGAGCGAGGAATTGAAACTAAATTCAGGATTTTACCCCCTTTTGTGGACAACAAAACACAACTTCTCAAATAAAAAGTAAAACAATTTAAAAGATTTATTTATAACATGCTTCAATTGTATGCACAACTACGGTAGCATTAATGAATTCAGAAAAACCTAACTAGACATTTTATGTAATATGAATCAATGTGGTGTCAGTATCCTTATGTCACCTCTTTGTCTCCCTGCAGGAACTCTTGCAGCATACAGAAAATATATCAGATAAGTACTTAAGTTTATTTCCTAAATTCCCCAACCAAAATAAAGTTACTTTTCTTTTTTTTTCCAACTATTAAGTGTAGAATTTCCCCTGTAAGAAATTGATTCTTTGTGTTTTTTTCTCCTTTCTTTCTTTTCCAGGTACCCCGGATCAGCTGTCTCCTCAGGTAAGTATTTAAATGAATTGTTTGTTTTCCCACAGAATAACCTTCACTTAACTGTCCATGAAAATTTTGTGTTGTTTCTCTGGAAATCTGTCTTGCGTTGGGGCCCTGGAACTGATTCCTCCGATGTCCGGTTCTGTAGCTTGTCTCCACTCTACGTCTTCACTCTACACCTCACTCTTAAAAACTTAAAATGGGAATAAAACCCTCACTCCCTAACTCATATGAGTTTTCCCTATCCTAGATGGGTTTAAATTTTGGATCATAAAACTGTGGCCGGTTTCACTAAAATAAAGTCAAATTAATTTTCCCTATGTTCTTTTAACCTAAGCTCCATCACTGGTTCCCTATCTATAGAGGAGGCACACCCAACTCTTCAGGAACCCATATATCCTCATTCAACTCAAACCTTTCTCACAGCTATTCTCCCCTTCCCTGACAGGTTAACACCCCATTCACTCTTTTCCTCAATCCTTTGGAACACCCCTTTCAGACACTTTAGGTACACATTCACAATTCCCCTATTCCTCTCACTTACCCTTCATTCACCCTTTAACATTCTCATTCTCCCACATTCATTTCTTAAATTTTCCTTTAATTCCCTCCCTTTTCTCACAAACTCCGCCAGCACTGCACACACACACCTTCTCGCCTCGCTGTCTTCAGCCTCCTCTGACCACAGCCAACTCACCGTCTCCTAGGTAACGGAACTCCAGCGCAGAATTCCGCTCCCCCTCAGCCAATCAGACTCACCCTCAGAATTCTGAGAAGCCCAACTGTAGCCCCATTTTACTTTTATTTTTCCCATAGACTTTAATGGAAAATTACTAAAAATAATAATTTAACCCCAAAATTTCCATCAAAATGTCCCAAATTTACACACACCACCAAGCACTACTTATATTCCTGATCTATGAATTTATTTTTCAAATTTAACCCTTTTTAATACCCGCCCCACAATATTTACCCCTAAAATCCCCCAAAAATCCCCAAATTATTTTAAACCCACCTTAAAATTTCCTTACCTTCCCCTCTACCTGCTACATCGAATTCAATTTGTTAACCCTTTCCTAACCCCTTCAAACTAGCCCCCCTCCAAAATACCCCCTAAAAATATTTAAATTTAAAAACTAACCCACCCCAAAAATCCAGAAAAATTCCCCGATCAAGAATATGTAAACCAAATTTAAATTGAACCAATCCCTAAATTTTAAAAATCAAAAACCATATTTACACATTTAAAAAATAAATACATTACAATTTCGGGTAAAAAAAACCCTTACCTGTACCTGGATTTTCTGCTCACTCGAACCCTGCCCTCGGTTCCGGTCCTCGTCGTCCTGGTTCAAAATCGGAGCCAAAAATAAAAAAGCTCCGAAGCCAGCCCAAAATTTAGGCCCCGGCTTCGGCCTACTCGTAGAAAAAAATCGCGTTGCCGGTTCGTGCACGCGCACGCACGTCTTCTTTCACGCCGGCACTCTTCTCCTCCTCTTCTCTTAGAAACATCGCGGCGCCGCCTTCCTGCCGCTCCCGCCACCTATCCCAAGCGGTCCAGTAGAGCCCGAAGACACCGGGAGTGCCCGGTTCGTGGCTACACGTCCGGGGACGTGCTCAATCGTCCCCGGACCTACAAAACCGACGCGCTGCCTCCCGCAGCGCCCCTCCTGGCACCAACTCGGCCCCCGAACCCCGGAGCAAAACGGCCCTAAAACAGGGCCCGAAGACCCACCAAATTTGTCCCGCTGCCTGCTGCAGCGCCCCTTTAAACACCGGGCCCCGAATCGACCCGAAAAACCTCCCCAGCTTCCCTAACGGGCCTGAAATCTGCCCCGAACCTTCAATCCCTCCCCGGACTCCCAAATTTATAATGCTGCTTTTCGCAGCACCCCTTCTCGGGCCCAACTCAGCCCCGAATCCTCGGAGGTCTGGGGCCCCAGACTGGACCCCGGGTAAGTTTTTTTTCCTCTTTCTCTTAAACCCTAGGTTACATTGTTAGGGGGTGCAGTGGACTTCAGGCAGGTGGACCCAGGCCCATCCCCCCCTACCTGTTACAATTGTGCTGCTTAATGCTTAGTCGTCCAACCCCCCCAAACACACTGTACCCACATGTAGGTGCCCCCCTTCACCCCTTAGGGCTATAGTAATGGTGTAGACTTGTGGGCAGTGGGTTTTGAGGGGGATTTGGGGGGCTCAACACACAAGGGAAGGGTGCTATGCACCTGGGAGCTCTTTTACCTTTTTTTTGGTTTTTGTAAAAGTGCCCCCTAGGGTGCCCAGTTGGTGTCCTGGCATGTAAGGGGGACCAGTGCACTACGAATCCTGGCCCCTCCCACGAACAAATGCCTTGGATTTATTCGTTTTTGAGCTGGGCGCTTTCATTTTCCATTATCACTGAAAAACAAAAACGCCCAGCTCACAAATTGTCGAATAAAACATGGACGTCTATTTTTTTCGAAAATACGGTTCGGTCCGCCCCTTCACGGACCCGTTCTCGGAGATAAACGCCCATGGAGATAGACGTTTTCGTTCAATTATGCCCCTCTTTGTATTTCAAATTACTATGTAAGCCGCATTGAACCTGCAATGTGTGGGAAAGCGCGGGGTACAAATGTAATAAGTAAATACATAGTACTGTGAGGTGTTAGCCACCTCCGGTGATGAAACAAATACAGAGTGATGTTATAGAGAATGAGATATATGCTTTACAGACACATAAGAGAATCGAGAGAAGAAGAGTTATATAATGTTCATTGCAAGTTTTGGTTTCGTTGTGTTGCTGAGTTCAGGCACTTAAGTTGGATCAGTAGGGTGTGCCTTCTCGAACAGATCGGTCTTTAGTGATTTCTGGAAGTTGAGGTGGTCGTGCATTGTATTTATGGCTTTCGGTAATGCGTTCCATAGTTGCGTGCTTATATAGGAGAAGTTGGACCTGTAGATTGATTTGTACTTGAGTCCTTTGTAGCTAGGGTGGTGAAGATTTAGGTATGTTCGTGATGTTCTGATTGTGTTTCTGGTTGATAGATCTATGAGGTTAGTCATTTAACCCAGGGCTTTGCCATAGATAATCTTGTGGACCAGGGTGCAGATTTTGAAAGTAATACATTCTTTGATTGGGAGCCAGTGCAGTTTTTCTCATAGGGGTTTGGCGCTGTCGCATTGGATTTTCCAAATATAAGCCTGGCTGCTGTGTTTTGAGTAGTCTGTAGTTTCTTTATGAGTTGTTCTTTGCATCCCGCATAAAGTCCATTACAATAATCAATATGGCTTAGTACCATTGATTGTATCAGGTTGCGGAAAGTTGCCCTCGGGAAAAATGGTTTCACGCATTTAAGTTTCCACATTGAGTGGAATATTTTCTTGATTGTAGAGTTAACTTGGGTCTCGAGTGTAAGGTTTCGGTCAATTGTGACACCAAGGATTTTCAGGCTGAGATGGGGAGGGTGCAATCTGGGGTGACTAAGTTTGTAGGTATATTTGTGTTATATTGGGATGAGAGGATAAGGCAGTGTGTTTTTTCTGTATTGAGTTTTAGTTGGAATGCGTTTGCCCATGAGTTCATGATATGGAAGCGGAGGTTGATTTCGTTGGTGATTTCTGTCAGATCATGTTTGAAAGGGATGTATATTGTGACGTCATCTGCACAGATGAATGGGTTAAGCAGACAGAAGTCTCTCCTGCCCACTTAACTCACCTGTTGCTGCCCAATCACCGATATTCAGCAGCATTAAAGTGGGGAGTGCCGCTAAAAATTGTCTCTGACCAGCCCCCAAAAAGTGGGCCAGTCAGGTGTGGGCCAAGGGGTGGCATGGGAAAAGCAAGGGCATATGTGGGAGTCGGCAATAATCATCCAAGGCCTGCATAAGGTAAGTGAGTGAAGTTAGGACAACTCAAAAGCTTTTCTAAATTCATCCACTTATCTTTATGTGGCCCCTAGCTGAATATCGGGCCAGGAATCACATAAGTTTCTTTTCCCTCTCCCACAGCCCCCCCTGGGCACCCGTCCCCAACAACATCTCCATTCTGTCCACCTCCTGGGCAGCCCCCCCCCCCCCCCCCCCCACACACACCAACAACAACGTCCCTCTGGCAGAAGCACTCACCCTCACTTCCCGTTCAGGATAGAACCTTCCCTTGGGGCCTACCTGACCTCCTTGGTGGTCCAGCGGGGCATTGAGAGCAGGACCAAATCCACTTCACTCCTGCCCCTAGCAGCAGCTTCTTGAAAATGGTTGCTGTGACTTCTTGTGGTACTTGCAGTACCATGAGGATAGTGCTTGGGCTTTAACAATAAATTCCCACTTTCAGAAGAAACAAAGGATTTCTGGTCATATTGTGACAATGGAAAGAGGGAGGGGGAAAGGGGGAGGGGAGGGAAGAGGGCAGTAATTCAGACAGCTTCGGACTACCCCTCCTGAGGAGCAGGCCCGTGCCATATTAGCATAGGGCAGCACAGGAGGGGTGGCAGTGCTAAGCTGCAAGCAAGAAGTGGGTAAGCAGGGATGGGCAGCTAAACAGAAGGAGGGACAGGGAAGGCTAAGAGCGGGCAGACTAGACAAGGGGGATAGGTAAGAGAGCCAATCAGAAAAAAAAGGGGGGTGGTGGGATTAGAAGCAGGGAAGTTTAACGGGGAAAAAAGGAGGCAAGGGAGAGGGGAAGGGGGAGGGGAGGGAAAAGGGTCGCAACGACCTGTGGGTCATTTGGAGCATGATGCCATCTTCTTTATAATTTACTAGATTCTACATGTTCCTTGTTCTTGATAGTGACAGAGACATAGCTTAAGGACATTGATTTTCCATCTTTCACTCCAGACCATGTATCTTTTCTAGTAATTGACCACAAAAGTGGGGAGGGGGAGTGGCAATTTTATTTATTTTATTTTATCATTATTGTTTATCATTTATTTATTTACTATACCATCTCTTATTGCATAGCAAATCAGAACAGTTTACATATCAAAAAATATACAAATAACATATGACATAATTTAAACTATGAACTCCATTGTATGATAGGACAGCACAGACACAACTTCCATACTGAAGAAGACATAGACATTCAG
Organism: Microcaecilia unicolor; assembly: GCF_901765095.1. Taxonomy (NCBI): domain Eukaryota; kingdom Metazoa; phylum Chordata; class Amphibia; order Gymnophiona; family Siphonopidae; genus Microcaecilia; species Microcaecilia unicolor. The sequence continues at coordinate 134,884,427 of NC_044035.1, read as the reverse complement.
TGCAGCAGTCACACATCTCACATCAATCCTACTTTATCTCTAATAATTCATATCTTCTATATAATATATACGCCTTATTTCTAACCTGACTGGTTTCCTACATAAGCAATGTTATATTTCAAAAGCTTTCTCGTCAATAATGTTTTATTTCAAAAGTTTTCAAAGCTTTACAAAAAAGCTATTAGTTTATGTGAATTAGTGGAATAAGTATGTAATTTTAAAATTATGATTAAAGCATATTGTAATATTTGTATATTTTTACTGTAATCCACATTGAGCTGAAATGTAAAGCGAATATAAATGTTCTTGTTAAATTAAATTAAACCTAGCAATGGAAAGTGCCTATCATAATCAGATCTTAATTGACACAATGGTGTGTACAGCTATATTACATGTTTCAAATTCCATGGAGCAAATTGATACCAATGTAACTGTTTTAACAGCAGTGTAACATGTTCATACCTCCTGCCCCCATAATCATTCTAGCTGATGAATTCTGGATCACCTGTAGTATTCTGCATTGTGACCACCACACGCAAATAAAAAGCATTGCAATAGTCCAATTTCATTAAAAATCAAACATTGCACAACTATCTAAAAATCATATGTACTCAGCATAGGTTTCAGCTTAATAAGCATTTGCAGCTTAGCAGAAGATGATCTCACAACTTCTCCTATCTGTTCCTTAAAAAAACAAATGAGAGTCCAAAATAAAACCAAGACTTCTCATTTAAGTCTTCAAAGGAACAGATGCAGCATCTAGGAGGAGGAATCTCGTGATTTGTGCAGCGGACTTGGGGGAACTGAGTTTGATTCCCACTGTAGCTTCTTATGACTCTGGGTAAGTCACTTAACCCCTCCATTGCCCCAGGTACAAATAAGTACCTGTATATACTATGTAAACCGCTTTGAATGTACTTGTAAAAAGCACAGAAAGGTGGTAAATCAAGTCCCATTTCCCTTTCCCAAGTGTACACTCACTGCTGAAACCAAGTTTAATTCCCAGTGCCCAATTTGACCGCAACCCCTTGGTATTCTATAACACTACACTCAAATTTTAGGAATGCCCCTGACCTGCCCATGCACTCCCAATAGCCACACCCCTTTTTGGGTTGCACACTATGGGACTTGGGCTCACTTTGTTATTGAATAGCACATAGGAAGATGTGTGCACCAAACCAAATTGGAGCTGATTAGCATGCAATTGTTGGCAAGTTAGCCATATATTTTTGAACGGCATCCAAATATCAGTGCCCAATTTTGGACACCATAGCACCATATATAGAACCCAGGGGTTTATGTCTCCAGGTTTTGGATTCTTTACATGATGATAAAATCTCTGCATTCTCAGAAGATACTCATTGAATTCTTGATTGTCTTTCCCCTTAAGACCCTCTTCTACATACCCATCCAGCATGCAACCCAGGTTCTCTGCTCAACTAAGTTCAGAGGCTGGTGCATAGAGCTGAAAATGCATAAAGAAAGGATAATCATGTTCTAATTTCCAGCATTATATATCTCTTCACAAAGCAGATTAAGAGGCCCATTTTCAAAACACAAAAACATTTCAATAACAGCATAGAGTGGCATTTAGAAATTTTTCTCCAATTTGCAATTTTCAAACTCAGATTTGAGATGTTTTTCACTGCAGTTTATCCAAATCACAAGGGGGGTGTCTTAGAGGTGGGATTTGGGAGTTCCCAAAACTTGGGTGTTCGTCTGCCATAATGGAACAAAGCAAAAAAGTCCAGGGCTAAAAGTTAGATGTCACAAAAAGGTACCCTAAATGATCAAATGACCACTGGAGGGATTAAGGCATGATACCCCTTTCATCTCCCAGTGGTCAATGACTCCCTCCTACCCCCAAAGACAAACAGTACATACCAGCCTCTATGATAGGGTTACCATATTTGCGGAGACAAAAAAGAGGATACAAAACAATAAAATTCTACCCCGCCCATGACCTGCACCTCACCCTGCGCCCCTCCCTGCCCCATTCCCATCCCTACCCCCACCTCCACCACACCATGCCATGGCACACAGTCACCTTGACCCCCTCCCCCCCCCCCCCCCCCAAGAAAGCCATATTCTATAAGCAGTGAAAATACTGGTAAAATACACAGAAATGCATTTTCTTGCATTTCTGTGTATTTTACCTTTTCCTTATTCTGCTAAACAGAAATTTAGAAAAAGATGTAAATTTTCAAAAAAGCAAACATCAATGAGCAGCATGTCTCCCTTTCCTTTCCCTCTGCTCCATGAGCAGCATAAAACCCTCTCTTCTCTATCCCCTTCTATCTATGTGCTATATTTTCTCCTTTTCCCTCTCCCCTTGTATGTCCCCCTTACCAATCTTTTTTCCAGCCCCTTCCCTCCCTGCCCCATGCTCAATTCATCTTTCTTACAGCTCCTTCCCTCCAGTCACCCACCCACCTGTGGGGACAAAAATGACCCTACATGGAAGTAATATGTGCAGCACTACATGGTACATGGTACTGTCCAGCTTTTAAAACTGAACTTTAAAATTGCAAACTTTGACCAATTCCATCTTTCCTTGCTGAAGTCTGTTGCTCAGGGCCTTTCAGTATTAAATATCCAAGGACTGCTGGAAATTGCTTTGGTTTTAATTTGTACAGCGCTGCGTAACTCTAGTAGCGCTCTAGAAATGTTAAGTAGTAGTAGTAGTCGTAACTGAGCTAATATAAATGGCTGGAGAAGCAGAGTGCAAGAAGATGTGACTATGAAACACATTTCTTCAGTCTGACCTTTCTGAATACAAAGAACTCTATTTGAATTTTACCCACACCCTTTTCTTAATCTCGTTTCCCATCTAGTCCTGCCTGATTACTCTTTCACCTATCCACCCTTGAGATAGTCCAAATCCCTGTTTACTTACTGCACATGTATTAATTTGCTTCTTGAACCTATTGTAATTTTTGTTATATTCTGTACATTATTAAGTTTTATTCACTTTATTTTTGTTTGTAAGTCACATTGAACTTGAGTCTGTTTCGGGTTAATGTGGGGTATAAATGTCATGAATAAATTAATAAATAAATATGAATAGTGCATTCTCTGCTCAGAATGTCTCTGTTCTGAATGTTTGGGTTCCATGAAGCACTGACATTCAATGTAGTGCCAGTGGGACAATAGTGTGGCCCTTAGAGCTACAACATGTGAGCCAAGCATGTTATTACGCATTGACAAAAAGAACAGGTACACGTCATCTCCCAGCTGAAGTTGGGCTCTTTTTGGACTGTAAGAGAGGCTGAAAACTATGATTAGGTGGTTGCTGTTGGATTCCATCTGAAGTGTGGCCTGCATCTATGTCTGCTGACCTGACTGAGGAACATCCTGCTATCTCCTGGATGTCCACATCATCCAAGATCGTATGTTTTGCCCTGTACCTTTGTTTAGCGTGATAGCTTTATAGAAACGGGCTGCATTAAGAGCCTTAGGGGGATGTGTGTTCACTTTCTGCTGTTTTCATGATACAGTCACTGCTCTTTCATAACATTTTCATTTCCATGCTATTCTGCTGCTATTGTAAATAAAAGAGCACCCTTTATTTTCATAATACCCTTGGCGTGGAGTTAGTTCTTTATATTATTTAGGCGAAGTGGGCTTAGATCTAAGGATAAAGGGGAGCACATTTGCTTCTGACACTTCCCTCACTAATGTTAGTTCTGTTTGGGACCCATTTGTTTCAGAATTTAAACTAATGAGCTTATTTTTGAAAGAGATTGACAGTCATCTTCCGACACAAATCGGGAGATGGCCAGCGATCTCCTGATCTCGGCCAAATTGGTATAATCAAAAGCCGATTTTGGCTGGCCCCAACTGCTTTTCGTTGTGGAACCGGCCAACCTTCAAGGGAGGGTACAGAAGTCGGGATGGGGGCAGGGTGGGGGCAGGACGAGGGCGTGGTTACGAGATAGCCGGCTTTACCCCATAATGGAAAAAAGATGGCCGACTCAGGCGAGCATTTCGCCAGCTGCACTTGGTCCACTTATTTTTAGGTCCAAGTCACAAAAAAGTGCCCCAATTGACAAGATGACCACCAGAGGGAATCGGGGATCACCTCCCCTTACTTCCCCAGTGGTCACCAACCTCCACCCAAAAACAATTTAAAAAAAAAAGTTTTTTGCCAGCCTGTATGCCTGTCTGAAATGTCATACCCAGCTCCCTGATAGCAGTATGCAGGTCCCTGGAGCAGTATTTAGTGAGTGCAGTGCACTTCAGGCAGGTGGACCCAGGCCCATCCCCCTTACCTGTTCCACTTGTGCTGGTTAATGTTGAGCTCTTCAAAACCCACCCGACACACACTGTACCCACATGTAGGTGCCCCCTTCACCACTTAGGGCTATGGTAGTGTTGTACAGTTGTGGAGAGTGGGTTTTGGGGGGGGGGGGGTTGGGGGGGTTCAGCACCGAAGGTAAGGGAGCTATGCACCTGGGAGCAATTTGTGAAGTCCACTGCAGTGCCCCCTAGGGTGCCCAGTTGGTGTCCTGGCATGTGAGGAGGACCAGTGCACTATGAATGATGGCTCCTCCCATGACCAAATGCCTTGGTTTTGGTCGTGTTTGAGATGGGCGTCCTTGGTTTCCATTATGGCCGGGGACGACCATCTTTAAGGTCGACCATCTCAACATTTCGGTCGACCATCTCTAAGGTCGACCTAAATGTTGAGATTTGGGCATCCCCGACCGTATTATCGAAACAAAAGATGGACACCCATCTTGTTTTGATAATAGCGGTTTCCCCGCCCCATCACCGGGATGTCCTTAGAGATGGGCACCCTTAGAGATGGTCATCCACATTCGATTATGCCCCTCCATGTATATATGAAAAGGGCACATTTGACTAATACATACTGTAGTGAGAATTACAAAGTATTATGCATCAAAGTGGGGAGTAGCCTAAAAACTGGTATAATTGGGTTATCTATCTTCTCCAATACAGCTAGGGCCACTCTTCTGCCATATTCAAATGCAAGCTACAAATAATTTATTTACTTGACCCAGTAAATATATTTTCCAAGAACTCTCTTATTGACCTGATTGGATGTGAACTTAACCTGTGTAGATTTCATAAACTAGTTCAGAGTCCTTTGGTAAGAACCTTTAGCAACTGTTGAGCTTGAACATTACTAACCCAGTTTTACAATGCTGCTTTCATGACTTACTTTGAAAGAATAAATACTTTAATGGAGGCATGCAATTTCCAATGATGAAAAAGACATTAAATCGTGACAAACAGATGTTAACCTGGATAATGACTCAATATCATCAATGGAATCGAAGATGACAACTCCAAGGGTAATTTTCATACCAGTCTAACTTCATTAGAACAAATTCATATGAGTGATATGACATGATTATGCCATCAAAAGATTTTCCTTCTAAGCCTTACTAATAATGCAAGTGCTCTTCCATGGCATGTGCGGTTTTAGTCAGACTGTGAGATATTCTCAGAAGGCATATTTAGTGGCTTAGTTATCAACATGAGTTATCATTATGATGTGTTATTTTACTGTTAACCCAGTTAGTAATTTCTAGGTCTTATTGTATAAAATGAAACCTGTGCTAATATAGCACAGGTTAGTGGTAAAATAATATGTCTATCATTAGCCCACATTGAAAATGATGCCCCTTAGGTGGCTGAGAGAAATAACAGGTATTTTATGTTATAGAAATTATGTGATCTATTTTACGTTTGTTGATCTCCTGATCATAATAGCATGTGTAAGCACTTGTGTTATTTCTATCCATGCAGGCTATTCCAAATGTACCTCTATCATTTATTAGTTATATAAACTGCCAACACCAATGTACTCAGTACCACACAAGTTACAGCATATGATTAAAATTGATCAGCTGAAAACTACTTCCAATATAAGTTTGAACAAAAGGATATTGAATGAACAGCTCCAGGTCACAGAGTGAAATGTGTTCTAGAGATCCAGGTCAGTTCTCTGGATTAGAAGCTCTCTCTTCCAACACCTAAGTAATAATTTCATGGGACACACTTTAAATAATACATAAATAATGCAGCCTGTAAAGTTATATTTATATCTCTAAATACTTTGTTCAAGGAAAACAAAGTTTCAAAGTTTGAAACTGCAAAACATTGCACACTGCTGTCTTTTGATCTATTTTGTCCTATAGGAAAATGTCTGCAGGAGTTTAATTTTACAAAAGATTTTTGTCCTGTAAATCATGATTTATAAATGTAAAATTTACCCGAGGAAGTACATGTAAATAGTAATTTCTGGGATAAGCAGCATAAAATGTTTTGGGATCTTGCCAGGTACTTGTGACCTAGATTGGCCACTGTTGGAAACAGGATACTGGGCTTGATGGACCTTTGGTCTGTCCCAGTATGGCAACACTTATGTACTTATGTAAAGTACATATGATGTCAAGACACTGTGTACTTCTATGCGACTCTGGCATAGGAATGTCCAAGAGTGAAGCTTGGGCACAGCATAGGCAGAGTCAAGATCTATATAGATTGACCCAAATATGCAGAAATGGCCGGATTGCTTTTAAATGGTGCTCAAAAATGGGTGCTGAAAAAAATTGATGCTAAGCATGATTCTATAATGGGTGTGTGCTCTTTATAAAGTAGCACTTAATGCCAATTTCTGTGTCCTACATTTGGGCGCCAGACTTATGCCTGCTGAAACCTGGCATAAATGCTGGTGCCAAGTTGGGCATGCTGACCCCCCTATTTCATAAGTACAAACACAACTTTTTGGAATGCCCCGTGATATGCCTTTACCCCTCCCATGTCTGTGCCCACTTTACAGATAAATGCCATGGGTGTTAGGTGCTCAGCCTTATGGAATAGTGTGCAGCCAGAGGCGCACAAAAATTCTGATGGATGACAATTAACCTCAATTATTGCCCACTTAAAACCACACTGAAATGACTGGCTGCCTATATTCAGTGGCACTTAACCAGGAGCCAAGGAAGTGACTTGAGAAGAGGTGTTATTTGAGTGTAGTGACACTGCCAAAATATAAGATAAGCTGCTCATATTTTTAACAGATTGACGTAGAGACATATCCTTATAAGAATCAAACTGATATAATGAAGGGTAGAAGTGAAGAGAGCGTGGAATGGAAGTAAAAAATATTGGTGAGGTTATAAAGAAAGAAACAAGAAAGTCGATCTTAAGCCTGCGGCATAAGTTGTTTCTAAGCTGCTAACAGCTGCGGGTATAACCGGCCTTCGATACTGTTGAATTAGTGCTACAACCATAATACAGTCTTGGGATAGAGTCAGAATGGTCCTGGAAGTTCTGTAAACACTGGTGATATTCAGTATCAGTACCTGCCTACCTAATTGGACAAGTTGGACCACAGAAAGGGGAGTCCTAACTTTGCCCAGTTTGGTATGTAGGCACAGTGCTGAATATCAACTGTACCCACCTAATTTTCTGGTGCTGCTGAAGACCCAAATATTCAATGTTGGTGCCCAGATAAGGCCTTTTGCTCTTATACAGCATTTTTAATCCTAGTAGTAATACCGAGAGACTCCTGCTAGGGGGTCACTGGTGCCAGTTTTCAACTGGAACTAGAATTTGGAAGTGTAAATGGGGTTACTCCTGCTCTGACCACATTGTATCTCCTTCGGATTTGCCAGGTTTGCCAGGGGAGCCTATGGGAATAAAGGGACTTGGGATACAGTTGGAGCCATCAGGGTGCTAAGAATTGGGGGGTCATTAAGGACTTCTGATGGCCATTGGGGAGGCTTCTGACAAAAAGTCAGCTTTGAGAGAAGGCTAAATAATTCTACCCAGCTCCTTTAAGAAGTGTTCTAGGACCATTGCATGGAGGCAGTGTTTTTCCATCCCATTGTTGCTGGAATGGAAAAATACCACTAGCTTTTTGTTCACTGCAAGCCACATTATTTCATTTACAAAATAGTAAGCTATTTTACATACATAGAGGGGCATAATCGAACGCAAACGCCTATCTCCATGGGCGTTTATCTCAGAGAACGGGTCCATGAAGGGGCGGGCTGAACCGTATTTTCGAAAAAATGGACATTTTTGAGCTGGGTGTTTGGTTTTTTTAGCGATAATGGAAACTAAAAACACCCAGCTCAAAAACGTCCTAATCCGAGCCATTTGGTCATGGGAGGGGCCAGGATTGGTAGTACACTGGCCCCCCTGATATGCCAGGACACCAACTGGGCACCCTAGAGGTCAGTGCGGTGGACTTCAGAAAAAGCTCCCACATGCATAGCTCCCTTTCCACGGGTGCTGAGCTCCCAACCCCCTCCCCCAAAACCCACTACCCACAAATGTACAACACTACCATAGCTCTTAGGGGTGAAGGGGGCACCTACATGTGGGTACAGTGGGTTTTGGAGGCTTCCCATTTACCAGCACAAGTGTTACAGGTGGGGGGGATGAGCCTGGGTCCACCTGCCTGAAGTGCACTGCGGTACCCACTAAAAGTGCTCCAGGGACCTGCATATACGCAGGCCTCTAGGATTTGTTGCTGCTGTATAACATTGGCACACCAGTTGACACCTGAAGACTAATCTCTCCGAAAACGTCTTTTATTGGAATAAGCACGTTTACTCACAGTTAACTGCACAGGTTGTGCCCCACTGGCAACGAGTCTCCCTGGTACTGAGATTAGCAGTAGGTCAGAGCTGGCAGAATGCTGTACAATGCCCTATTTCAGCCACATTCAAGGTAAGAACTAAGTTGTCTAACGTGGCTAACACAGGAAAGGGAACTAAAATTGGCTTACAAAAATGGCCACTACCGCATGGACTACAACAGGAAACACAACAGGGCACACTCAGGCCCAGTAGGCAAGGGGAAAATCACCATGGGAGAAGAGCCTACCAACTACCAACATCATGAAACTGTAACACAAGCTAATGAAATCACGGAGCCCAATACCCTACACCCACCACAATGCAATGCTGATGTGACCCTGTAGTGCACCCGAGAGCCACATCTGACCCAGGGAAAGGCTGTGAGAGGATCGAATACATTCTGTTCTCATGGAGGTGGGTACGGCACTTGAGGCTGGCATACAGGCTGGGAAAAAAGTTTTTAAAGTGGGTTTTTTTTTGGTGGGAGGGGGTTAGTGACCACTGGGGGAGTCCGGGGAGGTCATCCCCGATTCCCTCCAGTGGTCATCTGGGCAGTTGGGGCACTTTTTTGGGACTTGTTCGTGAGAAAAAAGGGTCCAAAAAAAGTGACCCAAAATCGCGGTAAAAACGCCTTTTTTTTCAATTATCAGCTACAGACGCCCATCTCTCCTCAGCTGATAACCACGCCCCAGTCCCGCCTCTGATATGCCTCCTCCTCCTACTACTACTACTACTACTTAGTATTTCTATAGCGCTGCCAGGGTTACGCAGCGCTGTACAAGTTTAAACATGGGGAAGGACCGTCCCTGCTCAAAAGAGCTTACAATCTAAAGGTTACAAACTATGTAGTCAGTGTAGGTATCATGAGTAGGGAAGGCGGTTATGCGCCAAAAGCAAGGGAGAAGAGATGGGCTTTGAGTAAGGACTTGAAGATGGGCAGGGAGGGCGCATGACATTTGGGCTCGGGAAGGCTGTTCCAGGCATATGGTGATGCGAGGCAGAAGGGGCGGAGTCTGGAGTTAGCGGTGGTGGAGAAGGGTACAGATAGGAGTGATTTGTCCTGAGAGCGGAGGTTACGGGTGGGAACATACGGGGAGAGGACACGCCCCCTTCAACTTTATTCGTTTCCGCAACGGAGTGCAATTGGAAACACCCAAAATCGGCTTTCGATTATACCGATTTGGGCGCCCTTGCGAGAAAAACGCCCATCTCCTGATTTGGGTCGAAATATAGGCGTTTTTCTCTTTCGATTATAAGCTGGACAGTCATGCTTTCATCCTCATTATTATATATCCCACTGTTTCTAATATTAACATACATTATGGCAATGTAATGTATGTTACTGCCCTTTAACACATATTAAGAAACAAGTAACAGAGGTTAGGGTCAAATCACATCTTAATAACTATCCCCCTCCCACCCCCCCCCCCCCACCCCCAAAAGTGTAGTTCTACATGTTAAGGAATATGTAATGCATGCTATAACCCAAGCTCTGCACCTACTGCTACTGAAAAAATGTGAGGTAGATCCAAATAATATTAATCATTTTACATTCATATATTGTCAAGTATGTAGGAAAATTATACCCCAGATCTAGTTTAGTAAAAAGGCCTCTAATCTGGAAATGATTCAATCCAAAAGAATAAAGAAAATGCATAATTTATACATCACACACGTCATGGCAAATAATTATAATAGAAATTCTGCTATGTGATTTCTACCTTACCTATGAGACAGAAAATTATTAAAGGATTATCATAATTATGTAGGTGAAGTTAAACTCTTAATTGATTTTGAGGGCTCCACCAATGTACACGCAATGCTTATTTGGCACAGGGAGGAGGCTACTTGTGTATATAAATGGCTTGTTCATGCAGACCAGACCAAAGACTCACATAACTACTCTTCTTCTTCTTCTGCGCTACTGTAGACAGAAAGAAACAAATATGTCTGCCAAGGGTGGTAGTGGAAATAGCTGCTGGAGTCAGAAGACAACATCCCAACAGAATCAAGACAACAACTCATGCCAAAACAAAAGCCAAGACTATGATCGTAAGTTGTTTTTCATTATGATGCAGTGATTGTTAATTTTTTATTGCCTTTGCAAGTGTATTTTATTTCCTATAAGACAGAAGAGTAATATTTCACTTTTAAACAAAATCTTACTGACTTGGGGTAAAACCAATGACCCGTTGACAAGGTGATACACATGTATTTTGAAGACTTGGACTGGGTTTGCAAGTCCAGGTTCAGCCTCTCTGGATAGCATTTGTGGTCTCTGGGAGAGAAACCTAAACATCCCTGAAACAGTGACAGTGTGCATTTGCTGCAGAAGGACTTGTGGTCTGGTTTGTCTGCATGATCCAAAGTAAAACTTGGACTAGAATTTCAAGATAAATAAAGGCTCATAAAATGTTCAAGCAGATAATAGCAAAGCTTCAGAGAATTTAATTTCTTATCTATTCTATTCTGTATTATTAGAAACATCAATTGGCAAAGGAAGTTCCTGTGGAGGACAAGTCTCTGGACGTAAGTTTTGCTTGTATTGCTTGCTTATCAACTTGTATGGCAAAGTGCTATTGGTTCTCATAAGGAGAGTCTTGTGCAAACACTGTATTTCTCTAACAACACCTTAGGAAAATGGAGAAAGAAAACTTCTGAGCTTCTTGATGAGAGTGTGAGCGTCACTGCTCTCAAAGCATGAAACAGTGACGCTCACACTCTCATCAAGAAGCTCAGACATTTTCTTTCTCCATTTTCCTAAGGTGTTGTTAGAGAAATACAGTGTTTGCACAAGACTCTCCTTATGAGAACCAATAGCACTTTGCCATACAGGTATGAACAGCGGAAACACAACTCGTGTCGAGTCCAGTTTTTTTAAAATAAACTCTTGCTGTGAACATTTTCTGAGTCCAGTAGAGGTTTGTTTGGCATCATCCATCTTGTCACCTTCGCTATGTTCTTTTCTTGGTTTCTCCATCGCGGAGGTCCGCTTTCTTCTGTGTTTGCCGTTACTTATCAACTTCCCAGAATTTTGAAAGAATTGCAGCCATGTTTCAATATTTTGTACAATTTTCCTTTAAGAGATATTTGAAGACAATGCTTTTTAAGAGGTTTGTTTTGATGTGATTCCCAAGTGCATAACATGATTGATCTTTTTAGTTTTGTAAACCGCTTTGAACATAATAGTATTAGTGGTGTAGATCTAAAATATAATGTAATGCAATGTATAAAACATGCTCTGTGATCTTTGGAGGTTTGTCTTCATGAACTGCGAAAACATTTTAATACACAGTACTGTGTCAGACACACTGCTAAATTGGAGAGCATAGCTCATTTCTTAATCCTAGTGTCAGCTCCAAAGTACAGCCTGAAATTGGAATGCTGCAGAAGTATTGTTTAGAGATCCTAGAAGGAAGGGAGATCCACCTATATCTCAAAGACTAAAACCTACTTTTCAGATTGAGGGTACATACACATCAGACTGAGGGAATTGTTGCGTCTCATTAAGCGTTGAAATCATGATGGGTTTGTTAAAATGAATCAAGTTAGAAATGCTGGGGCGGGGGAGTAGTGTCAAATTCCATTAAGTTGTGTATGCTCATAACATCATCAAGCATTTATTCACACTTCTAATTCGGTTGTATTCTTCATCACTAGAAACATCATCAACTGGCCAGGGCAGTAGCTGTGGAAACCAGTGGAATCAGAGCTCACAGAGCTCTCAGGTTGGAGTTGACTCTTGTCAACAGAAAAATCAAGTAACTGGCCGTAAGTTTTAATTCATTACAATACTTTTTTCCCAAAGAAACTATTTAACAATTACAGTGTTATTTTTAGAGATGTTTGAATTATTGTTTTTCTGTTCTTTGGAGAAGATTACCTTCATGAATAGTAAAATTGTTTTCATGCAAGGAACAATTTATTTCATTTATTTACATTTAAAAGAAGATTGTATCCTACTTGATTTACGATTCTAGGCAGGGAACAGTAAAATATTCAAAATAAAAGCAACTAATACTAAAAACAGACAAAAATTAAAAAAAAAATATATAAATAATGTTGTCATCAGGAACTATAGCACAGCTATGTCAGTTATATTCAATCTAAGCAGTATCAAAAGATTGTTGAAATACTTAAGGGGTGTAAGCACTAACGCAAGCTTACAGCAGCAAAAAGACTTTTTGTGATCGGGTGTATGCACATCAGACTACAGAGAGAATTTAGACTGCAGAGAGAATTACGATGTGTGGTATCCAGCTAAGCATTGCAGTTATGATGAGTTTGTTAAACTGGAACAAGTTAATAACGTGAGGTGGGGAGAGCAGGTAAATTCCTGGAAGTTCTGAATGCTCATGACATTTTCAAGCCCACTCAAAAAAGGTTTCTCACAATATATAATTTAATATTTTTGTGGACCATCAAAACAGTGGGTGAAACATGTATAACGAGTATGAAAAGCAGAAAATATCAAACCTTTACAGAATCACATTACTAATTCTCTCTATTGTGCTTCGATAGACGAATCTTCAACCAGCCAGGGCAGTGGCTGTGGAAACCAGGGCAGTCAGAGCTCACAGAGCTCTCAGGTTGCAACTGGCTCCTGCCAACAGAAAAATCAAGTCTCTGGTCGTAAGTTTTAATTCATTACAATACTTTTTTCCATAGATACTACTGACCAACTATTGTGTGATTCTTAGAGATGTTTGTGTTCATAAAATTATTCTGTTTCTGTTCTTTGGAGAAGATTGCTTTCATGAGCAGTGAAAATGTTTCTATGAAAGGAATTGGTAGTGCAATTTAATTTCACTTAAGATGAAGGGTTGATAGTTTATTTCTAGAGATATACATCATGACCAATGGGTGGCCCCATAATCTTGCTATATGGTAGGACATTGTTCAGTTTTTAATCCTAGTATTAGTTTCTCTGGACAGCCTGGATATGGAATGCTACAGAGGTAGTGTTTACATTTCTTAGAAGAGAGAGATCAGACCATCATTTAAACTATGAAACCTACTACATAATTCTATAGTTGTATAACCAACTTTGTGACCAGCATGAAAATTTGCAAGCACAAGTTACAGAATAAGGGTAGTTACACATATAACTTAGCTAATGAGCTGCTAATTGGCTTTAAAGACCAATTATTGGCTATAATTTGCTTTAATTGGCAGTAATTGGCAATAATAATAAGTTATGCCCATAACTCCTTCTGTTCACCGCCGCTGCCTTGGTTTTCTCTCCTCACATGCTATTCTTGACCCATTACAATCTGGTTTTCGCCCTCTCCACTCAACTGAAACTGCGCTTACTAAAGTCTCCAATGACCTATTACTGGCTAAATCCAGAGGTCAATATTCCATCCTCATTCTTCTTGATCTTTCCGCTGCTTTTGACACTGTCGATCACAGCATACTTCTCGATATCCTGTCCTCACTTGGATTCCAGGGCTCTGTCCTTTCCTGGTTCTCTTCCTACCTCTCCCTCCGCACCTTTAGTGTTCACTCTGGTGGATCCTCTTCTACTTCTATCCCTCTGCCTGTCGGTGTACCTCAGGGTTCTGTTCTTGGTCCCCTCCTCTTTTCTATCTACACTTCTTCCCTTGGTTCATTAATCTCATCCCATGGCTTTTCCTACCACCTCTATGCTGATGACTCCCAAATCTACCTTTCTACCCCTGATATCTCACCTTGCATCCAAACCAAAGTTTCAGCGTGCTTGTCTGACATTGCTGCCTGGATGTCTCAACGCCACCTGAAATTAAATATGACCAAAACCGAGCTTCTCATTTTCCCCCCCAAACCCACCTCCCCGCTCCCCCCGTTTTCTATTTCTGTTGATGGCTCTCTCATTCTCCCTGTCTCCTCAGCTCGAAACCTTGGGGTCATCTTTGACTCTTCTCTCTCCTTCTCTGCTCATATCCAGCAGACCGCCAAGACCTGTCGTTTCTTTCTTTACAACATCCGTAAAATCCGCCCCTTTCTTTCCGAGCACTCTACCAAAACCCTCATCCACACCCTTGTCACCTCTCGTTTAGACTACTGCAATCTGCTTCTTGCTGGCCTCCCACTTAGTCACCTCTCCCCTCTCCAGTCGGTTCAAAACTCTGCTGCCCGTCTCATCTTCCGCCAGGGTCGCTTTACTCATACTACCCCTCTCCTCAAGACCCTTCACTGGCTCCCTATCCGTTTTCGCATCCTGTTCAAACTTCTTCTACTAACCTATAAATGTATTCACTCTGCTGCTCCCCAGTATCTCTCCACACTCGTCCTTCCCTACACCCCTTCCCGTGCACTCCGCTCCATGGATAAATCCTTCTTATCTGTTCCCTTCTCCACTACTGCCAACTCCAGACTTCGCGCCTTCTATCTCGCTGCACCCTACGCCTGGAATAAACTTCCTGAGCCCCTACGTCTTGCCCCATCCTTGGCCACCTTTAAATCTAGACTGAAAACCCACCTCTTTAACATTGCTTTTGACTCGTAACCACTTGTAACCACTCGCCTCCACCTACCCTCCTCTCTTCCTTCCCGTTCACATTAATTGATTTGATTTGCTTACTTTATTTATTTTTTGTCTATTAGATTGTAAGCTCTTTGAGCAGGGACTGTCTTTCTTCTATGTTTGTACAGCGCTGCGTATGCCTTGTAGCGCTATAGAAATGCTAAATAGTAGTAGTAGTAGTAGTAGTAGTGTACAGATTCCACATCATGCAACTGAAATGGGGCATGGACCTGGGATGGGCATAGGTGGGTCAGGGGCATATCTGGTGTTTTACATGTCTAACTGAGTACAGTTTTGTACAAGCATTTACACCAGCCATTTAGCTGGCTTAAGTGATTGTGCCTAAATTAGGTTAACAACTGGAGACTTATAATAACGTTCCCTAATGGCAATTGCACAACCTCAATGCTCAGCATTCTGGCACTAACTTTAAGTGACCTTTCAGATATTAGTTCCCTACTGTCCAGATTCAGGGGCTATGCACATCAGAATGCAGAGAGAACTGTGGACTGTGGCTTCTGACTAAGTATTAGTCACAATTTTGATGGCTCTGTTAAACTAGATCAAATTAACAATGGAAGCAGGGGGAAGGGGGAAGTCAATGCTCATGACATTTTTAAGCAGAAAATATCAAACCTTTACAGATCACACTTTTAATTCTGTCCTGTTCTGTATTATTAGAAACATCATCAACTGGCCAAGGAAATACCTGTGGAAACCAATGGAATCAGAGTTCACAGAGTCAAGTCTCTGGCCGTAAGTTTTAATTCATTGTAATTGTTTTTCAATAGAAACTGCATAAAGCTTCTGAGTGGTCTTTAAAGCAAGGAATTGCAACTCTAATTTCACTAAAGATCAAAGGTTCATAATTTAACTTTAGTGATACATGTCATGACCAGAGGTTACCCCAGTGACCCAGTGGCCTAGTCGTACACTGCTATATGGGAGACCTTAATTAAGTTCTTATTCCTCGTTTCAGCTCTTCTAAACTAGGATGTACATTCATTTGAAATCACATGGAAAATATTAACATTTCTCATGTTGTTTCATGTCATTTTAAAATCAAAAGGGCAGGGGAAGCATGACATTTTGAGGCCTTTTTGCTAAAGCATTTTAAACTCTTTATGAGGGGTTAACGTGTGAAGACAGGCTACCATGGAAAGGGATTTTGCAGTAGTTTCCCTGTTTTTGTACGTTACTGAAAATTTCTTGCAGGGACAGAGAGTGGGTGTGAACCATTAACCAGCTAGCACATTATGCTTACCACATGCTCAGTGACTAATGCACAGTTAACGCAGGATCTCTTGATGCCTCCTAAATGCGCAGAAGCTTACGCATTAACTGTGACCCAGTACTGCAGGCTAATTTCCAGTTGAATGCAGAGGCAGCAGAAGAAAATCCTGGTTCCACCCCCAATGGGTGCTCCATAAAAAGTGCAGCTTACACATAGCACATTCCTGCATTCAATCCCGCAAATTCATGGAAGTTGTGAATGCTCATGTTTTAACTCTGTTCTATTCTGTATCATTAGAAACATCAACAACTGGCCAGGGAAGTTCCTGTGGAAACCAGTCGAGTCAGAGTTCACAGAGCTCTCAGGTTGTAGTTGACAGCTCCTGCCAACAGAAAGGTCAAGTCTCTGGACGTAAGTTTAATTCATTACAATAATATTCATTAGAAGCTTTTTAAAAACTGCTGTGTGTCTTTAGAGGTACTAACATTTACAGCAGTTTAAAGTTCTAGGGGTGTAGAACTTACATTTTTCACTTGGTTTAGGCTCCCATCTCATTTATTGGAAATTTTGTTTAGGTTTTAGTTTTGTGGATGAATTAGTTCCCAAACTTCAGTTCACATTCTTGTATTAGGACTGGAATAGTGTGGAAGTAACAATTATTTATTTCATTTATATACCTCTGTATATATTAGAAAGCATTGTACAATAAAGATGAATATACTTTTAAATTAAAATAGCATAAACACATAACTTCAATACATTTAACACCTATATCAATTACAAAGGAAGACAATTCACTATAACATAGTAATTACATGTTAAAAAACAAAAATACAAGTACCATCAACTAAATGAAGAAAAGAAAACGAATAACACATTAAAACCATGTGGAAGGACATTTTTGATATGATGTCTCTCAGACTTTGGATGTTTTTCATTAAACGTCTCAAATCTGAATAAGAAATACAGCCATTTTCAAAACAGCAAAACATTTTTAGGGTGGAGGGGTTAAAAATGGCATATGCAAAATGTTTTTGTGCTCTGTGCATTCACGTTTTTGGTCCTTTTATGAAAAAAAAAAACTTCCAAGTGAAAAATGCACAAATTTCAAGCCATTGGGAACTGGTAGGATCTATGTAGCATTCTTAGTAGATTGGCAACCTAGACATCCCAGAAGTGCAATGCGGCACCCAAGGGGATACTGCTGTGAACTTCATATAAAAGCTACCAGGTACAAATTTCACCATTACCCCCTTATCTTGTCTTACCCCCTCCAAAACCCACTGCCCCCAACTGTACACCTCTTATGGGTGAAGGGGTTGCCTATATGTGGGTATAGTAGGTTTTTATCAGTTTTGGAGGGTTCATATTTTCCACCAAAAGTGTGACAGGTAGAGTAAGATATGGATCTGGGTCCCTTTCTCTACAGTCCACTGCACCGACTACTATACTACTCCAGGGACCTGCTTGCTGCTCTAATAGATCTGAAACTGTCATAGATACTGGTATCTACTGTTTCTTTCAAATCTTTGGGGGGTGGGAGGGGGTCACTGACTACTGGGAGGAGTAAGGAAGGGTAATACCTGATTCCTTCCAGTTGTCATCTGGTCTTTTAGGGCATCTTTTTATGCCATATTCTTTCTAAAAACAGATCCTAAACATTTTCATTTTGTTCTATTATGGCTATAAAATGTCCAAGTGTTAGGAATGCCCTAATCACACCTCCGAAATGCCCCTGAAATGCCTCCTTGTGATTTGGACGCACTGCAGACGAATTGCATAGATAAACATCTGAAAAATAATATTTGAAAACACCAATTTGGATGTTTTAAAAAGAAATTCAGCCAAATGCTGCTGCATAACACTTTTTGGATCAAAAATGAACCCCATAGTCATCTAGGTTGAATCTTCAATATGAGCCATGGGAAAATGCCAAAGAAAGGTGGTTATTTTAGAAGTTCTATTCTTGTTTTGGCTGTCTGAAAACTAGAATTTAGACAACCATATCGCATAGACATCTAAATCCCAATTACATGAAGCCAAGATATGGATGTCTAACACTGAAGTATATCCATATGCCAAGAAGGATTGGTTTGGGTGTGTTTTGGACAGGATTAGGAAGGGGTCAAAATATAGATGTGCAGCTCCAATCATAGAAGGAAAAGGGGTGTCCATGTCTAAAAAGATGGACATTGTTATTTAGACCTGGTACTTGGCACATCCAGGTAACAGAAATATGCTCTGACTGGGCAGCTGTTCATTGGAGGGATTAAGGCACGACTCCTCCTAAATCCCCCACAGGCTTCTGTTCCCTTTCCTCTCTCTTGAAAGTGAAAATGGCAAAAGATACTAGATTGTGTGACAGCTTCAGGTAATGTGGCCATTCTTAAGAGAGCAGAATGCAAATCTGAGAAGTTAGTGCAGTGGACCGAGAACCACGGGACTTTTATTTAATTATGAGCCTTCCAGGGGCAGAAAAATACCTACTATACCTGACCATATAAGACACCTGCAAACCTGAAGGCTACTGAAGTGGTATGTATTCAGGTATTGTAGGTATTGTTTCTGTTTCTAGAGGGCTCACAATTTAAATTTAAAAATCACATACATCTGAAGTTTGATTTGAACCCAGATCCCAGGATGCTTAACCCACTGCTCTCACCATTAGACTACCTATCTGCTCTGCATGGATGGCTATGTAGCTATTTTATATGGTGGACATTCCTATGCTGCTACATAGATGTCAATGTCCCATGTTTCTTTATTTATAATTTCAACATTTCAGTTTGTAAAATGGATGTTCATGTTGGACATTTCTAGCAGATGGACGTCCATCTCACATGTATTTTAGAGGAGGCTGTATCCTGTTCTAAAATACAAGGTGAGACGGACATCCATTTATGACTTGACTTGGATGTTCATGTTCTCAGTTGTGGATCCATCAATAAGTCTTCAATTATTACAAATAAATAAACAACAAATAGGCTTCTTGACAAAAGGCCAAAGACATTTTATTACAGAGCTGAAGCCTAGTCCCTGAAACAATATATGATCAAGTAGTTATCAAAGAGGCATAATCAATATTTTGAGCTCCTTTAGAAAGTGGCACTACTGATTAGTGTGTGCTGAACACGAAGAAGCCCATGGAAATTGAATGGGCTTTTTCACATTCAGCGTGCTGCTAATTAGTAGTGCCATTTCATAAAAGGAGCCCTTATAGAATGCAATCTCATATTTACTGGCAAGGAACCCAATCTATCTCTGAAAAGTGACTCCTACTGGCCAGATTAGGGTGCTTGTATACTAGGAGGCACAGTTATCAATGTAGGCTACTGTTAAGACATGTTTCTTTTTCACTAACTCATACTATGTTAGCACAGGTCCCATTTTATGCAATGAGACTTGGGGGGGGGGGGGGCTTTACTGAGTTGTGGTAAGCACTAATGCAAGCTTATCGCAGGTTAAAAACTGCTACCCCAGGGCATACTTAGGCGTTGCACAATAGTTTGGGGATAAGCTTGCACTTTCCATGTGCTAAAAATTGGTGGGGCAGAGAGTAGTTAGTGCAACTATATCACCTTGTGTTAACTGATTAACATGTGTTTAGCACGTGAGCCCTTACTGCTTAGAAAATAGGTGTTGGTACGAGCTCATGCATTAATAAGAAAATTAATGTGTGGCCATTAATGGGAATTATGAAAAATCAGCCATTTTACTGCCATGCTAAAAGTGGCTTCAGTGAGTTGGAAAAACCCGTACTGCAGATAGTGCTGGCCACATTTTACCACAGATTATTAAAAGGGCCCCTTAGTTACTAGTAAGTGGAGTTAACAGTAAAGTAATACATCTTAACACTAGCCCACATTGATAACTCCCCCCCATGATGCATAGAGAATTATAGTATATGACCAAATACTTTTATTGTAATGTCTATGTCTACATTCTATTTTTTTAAATATTTTTTTTACCATTGTTATTTTGCCCTCCCAGCCTTAAAACTTAGAGCAGCATACATATAAAACAATACAACAAAAATGTACTAAAACTTACCAAAATATTCAGAAGGATCAGAAACAATTAACATGAACAGACTCAGGGTGGAACACCAATCAGGGAAGTAGACATGATCTGACAATTTTATGGAAATGTAAACAGCAGGACTCTTGTATAACTGTATCTGATAGGTTGCTCTATAACAACAGTTCTGGAGGAAGTTAATATTTGGCAACCTCTCCATATCATAAAGGCACTCTTCTTATTCTGTTGCACATTAGAATCAAGCTCATCTTCCACTGGTGGAGGACAGTGTGGTCAGACTTCACAGAACTGGCAAGGTGGATCTAATAATTCATCCCAAAACAAAGGCCAAGGTAATGATCTGAAGTTTTATTTCTTAACTACAATTATCAGAGTTTTATAAATCATGTAAAGCTGCAGAAGTTCTTTGGATTGTTTTAAATTTCAAATACCCTCTATCTTATTAATGTGATGATAGCATTTTTCATGATTTACTCTGTACTTTTAATAAATTGGCCCTGACCCAGTGAAACTCCAAACTTTGATGGTAATTCTATAATTCTGCACCAATAATTGGATGCATAATCTATAAAAACAGTAACCCATTTTCCCAGGCTAAACACATGTTAAGGGCTTAATAAAAAGACCCTAAAAAGTTGAAACAACTCACTGTAGAATGTGGAAAATTCAAAGGAGTTTCATACACACTGTTCAGAGGAGGCTTTTATCTCTGTCTGGAAAATTGAATGATACTTTCCTACCCTGATGCAAATAATTCACTTGTCAAAATACAATTCAAATTTCCACAATTGGATATAACAGAGCTAGAATAATAGGGTTTTCCCCCTTTTATGACTGATTCCCTTTCTTAACCTCAGTATATTAAATTATATTAATGTCTCAAGCCCAGGAATCCTTTCATGGTGGACATCATACATCAGTGAATTGCATTACATATTTTCATCTAAAAAGCAAAATAAAATTAAATTAAAAAAAAACATAGGGAATGGAATATTAGGAAGTATGCATAGAATCCTTTGAAAGTGTGATCCACTATGATTCCACTAATTCTCTGGTTCTTGTTGCAGGTGGATGTCAAAGCACAGACCAACAGAAACAATGTTCAGGTGGATCAAAGAAATGAAAATGCAACACTGAAACTCACTTTCCACAAATCAGAATCAAGCATTGCAACTTCTGTGTTTAAAATAACAGTCATTCTGATTTTAAAAGCTTAATTGTTAATGTTAATTGGAAACATTGTTTTGTCATCAAAATTCGTGTTTATTAAATGTAAGCAATCTTAATGAGCATAACATATTTGTCTGCTGATCTTTTAATATAAAATAGAAGTCAATGGGGACTCTTAGGAGAATAGGAGCTCAATTGTTTGTTATGGATATTATTCCTAGAGGCTGCCAAAACTGCTTTTTTTTCAGTTTCAGCTGAAACCAAAACTTTCCAAAAGCTATCAGCTGAAACCAAAATTGCAGCTGAAACTCATCACCTGGTTTCAGAAGAAGCCAAAACTTCAAGTTTAGTTGTGTGAATGTGAGCCAGGAGAATCATGGGGGATTGCTAGAGCTTGTAGTCTGAATCCCTCTGCTAAACCCAAAATATCCAAGACAGAATGCAATAATTGAAAAAATGAAAGACCATAATTTTACCTCCAATCAAAATAGCCTCCGCACACATGGTCTAAAACTAAAAACCATGGTGTTTTCACAGTGGCTGATTTTGCCCCTCCCTCAGAGTCATATTTGATGTCATAACTTCACAGAGAGCTAATTCCTAAGGAGCTTTACATCCCAAATGTACAGACTTAAATTCCTACTAAAATTTTGTATCAAAGTATTTATTTTGAACACTGTACCATATAAACTACTGTGTTTCTTCATAACTGAATTATTTGCAATCACAGTAAAAAAAATGGCAAACAAAAAAAGATCCAAAGAGTAGCCTCCTTCCCCCCAGGAATACCTTACAATCCCTAATGGTCTAGTGGTGTAGTCAGGGCAGGAGCAATGTCCCACTGATGGCAGCCATTTTGAGAACAGAGCTGGAATGGGCAGGAGTAAATGAGATTGTTTCTGGCCCACCTACACACCTAGTCCACCAGGGATTGTAAGATAGGCCAGAGAGGCCTATGGGTACATGGGGAGGAAGTCAGAGAGGTTCAGAAAGAGGGGCATCTTCTGTTTGGTGAGGGGGCGACAAATGAGACAAAGCACAAATTTTCAGTTTCTATCGAAAACTCATGGTCATTATTTTTGCTCGAAACTGAAATCATGACGGGGAAAATCCACTGATTAATCTGTCTTACTGTTCTGGGATCTTGCCAGGTGCTTTTGACATGGAATGGCCACCGTTCAAAACAGGATACTGGCTTCTTGTGATTGTCTGGTAGGCCTGTATCAGTCAACCACATGTAGGCTCACCGTGAAAGCTGTTTTTTGCTAATATGTGAAAGTAAATGTAGTACAGAAATTGCAGAATGTTGTGGATGTCAGTGAAGGAATGCACATGCTTGCTGAGTCTCCATCCATTAACATTCTAATGTAGCTGTTTGTGGACAGTTGGGAGGGAAGTAACTGAGTGAGTGGACGTGTGCACCTTGAGGTCTCCTGACAAGCCTCCAAATAGTTTTAAATTTGATTCTAATTTTAACAGAGGTTGGCAGGAGATACCAAAGCACATGTGTGAGTGTATGAAGTTGATTTTAGCAATTCCAGTCTGGTAAGTGTATGAGAAGAGAAGTCAGAGCTGCTTGTGACTGTGGAGAGCCCTACAGTGGTTTAATAGTGGATAGGGAGAAATGGACTTGAGGCAGGGGGGCAAAATGGGGAGAGGGAGAGACAGACAGGGCAGAAGGCAAACTGGAGAGAGGGAGTCATGGACTCAGGGCAGGGGGAAAAATGTGGAGAGGAAGAGATGGACTTAGGGCAGGAGGCAAAATGAGAAGAAGGAGAGATAGGCAGGGCAGGGGGCAAATGGGAAAGGGAAAGATAGATTCAGGGGAGAGGGGAGAGGGAGATGTAGACTCAGGGAGAGCAGAGGAGGGGCAGAGTGACTCAGGGTGAATAGAGGAGGGGAAGAAGAGATGGACAGGGGAAGGCAGAGGGAAGAAAGACTTAGAGGATGGAAGGGGGGAAGAGAGAGAGATGTCAGATGAGGCTTAAGGGAGTGAAAGAGAGGGGTAGAAGGGGAAGAAGGAGAGATGTAAGACTCAGGGGAGCAGAAGGGAGGGAAGGAGAGATGTCAGCAAGGTAAAAGGGAGGAAGGGAGAGATAGACTCAGGAGGAGGGGTAGAAGGGTGATAAGCGGAGATGTCAAACTTGGGGGAGGGGAGGCAGGAGAGAGGGAACAAGGAGGTTTCATTAACAGGAGACAGCAGGAGCATGCTTGGCCCATTATCTGGCCTGAAACTGAGCTTATTGCCTTATCAATTATATTGTTTTGGGTTTACCAAGATGTTGGTGGCTGCATTGGGGAGAATGGAAACCTCCTTGGGTGATCCAACTTCAGCTTTGTGATGTCACACTGTCTCCTGTTCATCAAACCTCCTTGGGAGGGAGTAGATGCTAGGAATGGTGGATCCATGTGGGAGAGGCCATGGAAGGTTTGTCAAGGAGATGAGTGAGAGGAGGTGTAATCCGTTGGGTTGGTCGTGAGCCCTTGGGCCCTGGCCAAGGCCAGCAGGGCGCCGACCCAGGCCAAGGGGAGACCGACCCACCACCGCACACCCCAGCTACACAATACCCCCTAAGCTACCCCTCCCCCCAGTCCCTCAGAAAGAAGGGAAATAGGCATACAGGCAGGCCTCGCGGCCGAACCAGAACCCACGCAGACAGAGCCACTCGTGCGAGCCTCACGGCTGAACTGGAACCCAATCACACACAGGGAGGGGTGAAAGAACCCAGAGGGCCCCAAGATGCCAGACACGCGCTGAACACCAGCAATAGGGCAGAGGGGGAAACAAAGGACCAGAGCGGGCCACGCCCACGCAGGGGACTAGCGCAGGACAGGGGAACTAACACAGCAACCCCCCCCCACCAGGGTAGGAGCCCCAGGCAGAAGCCAGAGGAACCAAACACAAAAGGAAGGCAGAAAGCCCTTGCCTCAAACCCACTGTAGACAGAGGCACACAGAACACAAAGGGTTAAGCTTGTAGAGCCAGCAGAGAGAGAGTGCCATAAATCAACAAACAATCAGAGAGAACGCTTCCCCTCCCGAGAGGGAGTGGGGCCCATCCAACAAACACACTGGCAGAGGCAGGAATACAATACACACAGTACACAAAGGGTTAAACTCACTGAGCCAGCAGGCCGGGACACTGGGAAGAGAAATCCTTAAAACAAACAAAGGAGAACGCTCTCACTCAGCCCAGAGCCCCAGAGGCTGAGCAATGCCCAGCCCCCACTAAACAACAGAGCAGCTGACCCTGATTACAGAGCTACGTACACACACACACACACACAGCAGCAGCTAACCCAGAGGGAAGGAAAAGAATACTTCAATACAACACAGATCCCTGTCAGAACCTAGAGCACGTCCTGAGAGAAACCTATCAGGCTTTCCTGTTACTACCAAGAAGTAACGCAAAAGCAGAGAAAGTCCTCAGCTGCAGGCTAAAGTACTATCCCCTGACGTCAGCACAACCCCTGGCAGCCAATCAGAAGAGACGTCCCCCCCCTCCCCCTCAGCCAAACCGGCAGAATCATAACAGGAGGATACTGAGTACATGGTAATGGAGAGCAGATGAAAGATAAAAGGGAATAGGAGAATGGGAAATGTGAGAGGTAGTTGATGAGAGAAGGAGATAGAAAGTTGATAAGTAAATGAGATGTGAAAAGAAAAAGAGTAAGAGAGTGAAATTTGAGTAAACAGAGGCAGATAAGAAAAAAATGGAGAAAAGAATTTAGAGACAGGTGTAGTAAGGGAGGAGAGAGGAGAAATAACAAATGGACAGAGGCCACTGGAAACAGATTTAACAGAAGACAGGAAAGCAGAAAAGAGAAACTGGGACCAATGTGATGGAAAAATAAAAGACCCAGACACAAAAAGGTAGAAAAAAGTGTTTTATTTTGAATTTATTTACTAGAATACATTAGCTTTGGAAAGAAAAGAGAAAGAGGCATGGATCTGTATTCAAATTAACTACAAAACGGAACAAGCAGATCTGCTTGTTCTGTTTTGTATGTTAGCTTTGGGAAGTATGCATTGTAGATATTTATTTATTGTGTTCAGTACAAAAGGAAATACACTTGTTTTTGTTTCTCTAGTGTTGCAGTATATGCTGAGCTTAACTTCTTGGGGTTCCCAGTTCAATTTTTGCCTTCATATTTCTATCTCTAATTTGGGATCCCTTGTTCTGTATTTGCTGAGGATCTGTCTGTGTTTTGCATGTGACAGAGGTATGATATTTATTTGTATATAGTTTCTGTGTTGAGTTCTGTAGCAGTTTCACTTGTTCTGTATAGGACACTGTAGCAGCCCAACTTCTCTACCTAGAAAAGAACTCTTCACTTCCTATGCTTAATAAAACTCCCTGGAGGTGTGTTGGTGCTCTAGAACATTTGCAATGCTAACTTATATAGGTATGGTTGGTGCAGTTTAGTTCTTAACTTGGTTTTGAGTAAGGTATGGTAATTTTCTGAAGTGTTTGAGGAGAGGGCGCTATGAGTTAGTTGATTTAAGAAAGATGATAGAAACAAAACTGGCTAAAAATAGTTCTTTTAAGGATGTGAGTAGTCTGTTTGAAGACTGGAATAACAGTGTTAAAGACATGTTAGATGAAATTACCCCTTTTCAATCGTGTGCAGTATGGCACATAAATTATGTACCATGGTATGATGATCTCTGCAACACAACACAAGCAAAGTATGTAATGGACATAACACAACTCTTCCGTTGACTGCTCCACACAAACTCTTATTACCACAACACCACTTTGTATTTGTTCACACCGGAGTCTGCGAACGCATCTCCGGCACTATGTAAGCCACATTGAGCCTGCAAATAGGTGGGAAAATGTGGGATACAAATGTAACAAATAAAATAAATAAAATGATCAATTGAGAACGAAAAAGCAACAGGTTAGACGAGCAGAGAGGGCATGGAGGAAATGTCCTTGCTGTCCCACTTTAGAAGAGTATAATCTTCAGTGGTACTCTTATTATACATTTAGAACAAATGTTCAAAAATTTTATTATAATAAAAGAATACCTGAAGCCCCTTCATCAGCAAAAGAATTGCTTTACAGTGGTAAAGTCATTAGCACTAGTTACTAGTCAGCAATCAGTAATTTCTCCACAGGATTTTGCTATTGGTATTTGTCAGAAAGCTGACAAGATCACTTCTCAGTTTGAAAATAACCCTCTTCCTGTTGAAACCTATAATCCTTTAAGTGATGATAAATTGTGGTCTAAATTTGCTATAAATTGTGGTATCAGAAACGCAATTAGAAAAAATAATGACTGTCAATAATTATTTCTGTAAATTAAATTATCTACATCCTTCTGTTGTGAAAACATTAAAAGCCACGTTTTTACCTTTGTTTACTCAAATGGTTAATGCATCTTTGAAATTAGCAGCTGTGAAACCTTTGCTTAAAAATTCAAATCTTAATCAGACACAAATTGACAATTATCATCCAATTTCTTCATTACCTTTTTTTGCAAAAGTGATTGAATATGCAGTGTTTCAACAACGATCTTTTACAGCAAGATCAACATCAATTTGGGTTTCAAAAAGACCATGATACTGAAACAATACTAATATCTTTGTTAGGCAGTGTCAGGACAGGTTTTGATAAGGGTAATAAGTTTCTGTTAGTTACCTTGGATATTTCTGCAGCTTTCGATACCATTGATCATGCTATTTTGTTGAATCGCTTACAATCAATTGGATTATCTGGTTTAAATCTTTTTTGAAAGATAGGAAGTTCTGTGTATTTGAAGCAACAGAGAAATCAGAGTTTTTGACTTATTTGACAGATTTCCGCAGGGCTCCTGTCTTTCAGCTGTGTTATTTAATCTTTTTCTCCTACCCTAATGCACATTGTTGAGATGGCTGGGGTTGTATGCTGATGACATACAGTTTGTATTGCTTGTTGAGAACTCTTTTGAAGACACTTTTGTTAAATTGAGATTTTATCTTTTAAAAATAATGCAATGGATGGAGGGAAATTGTTTGAAATTGAACATTTCAAAAACTCAAATTCTTTTCCTTTCTGGTACAAAAGGAGTAAATTGTCCTAAGATTTTTAACATGGATTCTGCTAATATCCCCATTGTCCATCAGATTAGAAATTTGGCGGTGCTACTTGACACTACATTATATATGAAAAATCAGGTTGGAAACATAATAGCAAATGTATTTTATAAATTATGGGTTGTACGGCGTACTGGTTTCTGTTGAAAACTTTCATAAAATTGTCCAGTCTGTAGTTTGTCCATTGTTAGTTAATTTGTTAATGGGGATTACCGGTAATATGCTGAAGGCGTTACAAGTTGTTCAAAATGCTATAGCCTGAGTGATCAAAGGAGGTTTTTGCTATGATCATATTAGTCCAATCTTAAAATTGCTGCACTGTAAAAGTTTGTATTAAATTTAAAATTCTATTGTTAGTTTTTAAAATATTGAATGATAATATTTCACCAACTCTTAGTGCCACTCTAAGATGTTATCAACTTGCTCACTCTCCGAGATCATCTCAGAAACAGCTATTCGATGTGCCTTCATTAGGTTTATTTGGAAGAATGTAGATCATCTATTTTTTACATCAAACATCCAAAATTATGGAATGCACTGCCCATTGAACTTCATTTAATACAGAATATGGATCAGTTTAAAAAAACTTTAAAAACTCATTTATTTTTTCAAGCTTTTGGTTCCTTTGATGTATGATATTATTTTAATACTATGTAAATTCAATTTGCTATATGTTTTATTTTAATATAGTAATTTTTATATAGTTTGTTGAGCAAATACATAATGTTATTGTTTTGTCTTTTTATATTTTGTATGTGATTTGTTCCCCGCTTAGACTTTTATAGATATAGTGAGTTATAAATAAAGTTTTTTATTATTATTATTATTAGAGGGAATTCATCTTGCTGTCACTGATTTTGCACCAGAATTTGTGTGTTGAGTTGTAAAATGAAACATACTTCTGCTCTGTACCTCTTGTTCAGAGAGTTTTATTGGTTGATCTGGGAATACCCATATGAATGAATAATAATACCAATGTGAATAAATAATTACATACAATTGACTTCTCTGTGAGTACTTGTACTCCTTACTCCAGGTCTTGGAGGTGTGCAGCTAGGTCCTGGCAGCTGCCAGCATCAGAGAGCTCAACCCTTGTGGAATGAACTGGACATTTTTTTTTGTGTGTGGCTTGATTATTCCATTAGGTTGTTTGACTTTGATTTTATGTGTATATAATATATATATATATATATATATATATATATATATATATAGATTGTAAGCTCTTTGAGCAGGGACTGTCTCTCTTTGTTAAATTGTACAGCGCTGCGTAACCCTAGTAGCGCTCTAGAAATGTTAAGTAGTAGTAGTAGTATATATATATAGGTATTTATATCCCACATTTTCCAATTTATATTGTTTCAATATGGCTTACACAGAAAAGTGTTGTTACATTTGATGAAGTTGTCTGTTGATGAGGTGGGGATGTAAACTGATTATTGGTGAGAATGATAGCTGGAGGGGAAGATAATTAGAGGGGATGATTGTTAGAGGGGAAAATAATTAAAAGAGAAGACAGAGTTCAGATTAGTGACGATAATCAAGTTAACAGGGTACATTCAGGTTGATATGTTTATTTTGGTGATTCCCAGAATCTTCGTAAAATAATTTTTTTTGAAGAAGGATTTGATCTGGTTACAGAAAGTCAGGTAGTTGTTTATATTTCTTAGGGTCTTTGGTAGTACGTTCCAGCTTTTTGTGCATACAAATGTGAAGCTCGACTTGTGAACTGATAGACACCATAGACCCTTGCAGTTGGGGAAGTGGAGTGTTGGTAGTTCCCTGATTCCTTGCTGATGTTGCGTATTGGTAGCGTTAGTAGGTCTAGGGGGTTAGGCCAAAAATAATTAGTGTGCAAAGCTTTACTGTTATTCAAGCTTTTACTGGGAGTCAATGTAATGCTTGGAGCAGTGGGTTGGCTTTATCGAAGTGGGACTTTCTGTGAATTAGCTGAGTGGCGGTGCTTTGTGCAGTTTGTACTTTTTTTCAGGGTCTTTTCCTTGCATCCAGCATAGATTACATTGCCGTAGTCTAGGTGTGTTAAGGTTAGTGTTTGCACTAGCATTCTGAAAGTATTTCTTAGGAAATATTCTCTAATGTGTCTACGTTTCCACATCGTTTGGAACATTTTTGTGACTACATTCATTGTTTGCTGTTCGATGGATAGATTTCTGTCAAGTGTAATCCCTAGGACTTTCATGCTGTCAGATACCAGGTGGGTGAACCAATTTAGAGTGATGCTGGAGAAGGTGCCCTTGCAGTAGGTGGAAATGAAGATTAGGAATTGGGGTTTTTCTTTAATTTTAGTTTGAATGCAGATGCCCAGGATTCTAGAATGTTTACTCCTTGGTTTATTTTGGTTTCAATTTATTTTGTACCATTGTCAAAAGGGATGTATATCAATACATCATCCATCTAGATGAATGGATTGAAGTCTTTTTTTGCTAGTGTGGTGTCTAATGGGGTCATTATCATGTTGAGGAATATAGGGGATATTAGTGATCCATGCAGGACTCCACATTCTGCCATCCATGGGGTAATGTGGTACCCATCTTTACTTGGTAGGATCTAGAAGTCAAGAATCCATTGAACCATTTTAGTACTTCTCCTCCAATACCGATTTTGTCCATAAGTCTTAACAGAATTTTGAGATCGACCATGTCAAAAGCACTTGATAGGTCGAATTGTAGCAGTAAGATTTTCCTGCCTGTACTGATCTCTTATAAAGTTGGCTAGTAGTGTTATTAGTATTGTTTCTATGCTGTGGTTTGGCCAAAAACCAGACTGAGATTCGTGGCATATTGAGAAGCAGTTTAGGTATTCCATGAGCTGCTTGGCTACTGGGCCATCCATGATCTTGGTCCTCAGGGGCGTGGACGCAACCGGTCTGAAGTTCAAAGATTTTGATTTTACTTTTTTGCTGTTCTTTGGGATCAAAGCTAGGACCATTCTGCTCTTTTCTGTAGGGAATGATCCATTGGAAAACATGTATGATGTGTAAGATCAGATTTGGTCTATGAAATGTGCATGGTCTTCTTTCATCAGGTAGTTAGAGCAATTGTCTAGTATACAGGCTGCTGTTGAGAATTTTGTTATGGTATGATTAGTGATGTTGAATGTGGGAGGCGTGAATGATGTCCAGATTCTGTCCGCTACTATGTATCCGTGTTGTGTTACCATTTCCTCTATGTATGTGTCTAGGTTTCCATTGTCTCGTGTCAACTCTTTCTTTAGGTCAATGGTTTATGTATTGTCATGATTTTGTAATAAACTTAATTGCTTGGCTCATGTCAGTTTGCTGTTCTCTATCACTCCCAACCACTTTTCTTCCTGATTGTAGCTTAGAGGAGGGAGAGAGAATGGGACTCCGATTGACTGGGGGTGAGGGTGCCATCTCATCCCTTGACTCAAACAGCAGATTGGCTTGAGCCACCCCTGTGGCCTTTGTGGCTTTACAAACAAGTGGCAGAAAAAATAAAAGCCGAAAAGGCAGTGTTCAAACAAATACAGAAGAACACAACAAGAGGAACACAGACAAGATTGCCAACTAAAACTCAAAGTAGTAATGCAGGAAATACAGTTAATAGACCCGGGTTCAAATCCTACTTTAATTTTTTTGTTATTGTGAGCCCTCCAGAAACAGAAAAATATCTACTGTATCTAAATATATAAGCTACCTGCAAGACTAAAGGCTATTGAAGTAATGAGCATTCAGGTACAATATATATTTTTCTGTTCCTAGAAGGCTCACTATTACAAAATAAAAGTGATGTATTTCCTGCTGGAAAATACATATGAGATGGACATTCATTTTGGATGTTATGAGCTGGATGTCTCTATTCTAACTTGGATATCCTTTCAAAAATGCCCCTCTATGTTACTGTGGTGCAGACCTGATGAAAATATCACAAAGATTTTCTCTACCCCAAAAGATAATGCTTTATTCTAACTCATAAAACTTTGAGACTTTACAAGCAATATGGCTGCAGTAGGGTTCTCTGTCCTGTGTAGAGTCACTGTTGATTTGGAAATTTTTGTTTGTTTTTTGAAATGTGTTAGACAGTTTAAGAGCTTGGTTTCTGCTGAATTGCCAGAATATGTGTTGAAATCCTTCATCTCTAGAGCTCAATTTTCTGGCAGAAATGCCCATTTTTGTCTGCCTGCACAGAACAGGGGCTTGGAGAACATTCCTTATTAAGCCCCTTCTGCTTCACACCTCAGAATAGCATTTACTATCAGCAGGTTTACACCGCTAGCACTGTTCGCACAGAATTCACCTTTGGGTTCTTCCTCTTTTATCCTTTTTTTCCCTATATGTTGAGGAGGAGATTATATTCTCAATACTGGCACCTTAAATGATCATGAAGCAGTCTCATAGTATTTTTCCTTGAGTACACTTCATCCCCTGGTCTCGTAGTCTGCTATTCACTGTTCCCAACCTCAAGTACTGTTACCCATGAGCTGAGCAAAAGTCCTCCGCCTACAATCCTGCCAGTGGGTGGTGCTGTTTCACTATCACATTTTCAGTAGTGAGGCACAGGGAAGCTTCAGGGCTCCAAAGACCCTGCCTCTCCCTCTTGATTGAAAATATAATATTGAAACACCACCCCCCACTGGCTGCAATGCAGTTGGAAGACTCCCATTCAGCTTAGAGGGAACAATGCCTCACTGAACTTGAAATTCCTTAGTGTAAATGGGGTATTAAAAAATAAAATGATTTGTGTCCCTTTTAAAAGGGGCTTACCAGTGCACTCTCCCGACGTTTTATTATTTTTTTGGAACGGCCCGCGTTGGTGTAAGCGCTGCACAGGAAATAAAGAGGGTTTTCAGGCTTCAGGGGTGAAAGGTACCAAAGTTTACATCAATTAGACATGTTGCCTGTTTGTATATGTTTGAAAAATGTTTATTTTGTTTTAAAATGCTGTAATTGTGCCCTGGGGGGAATTTGGAATGTTGGGCTTGTGCTGGTGGAACTCTCAGGAGAAAAAAAAAACAGCTCAGGCTGGCAGTTGGGTGGTGATTGTAGTGCTAAGCAGACGTGTGACAGTGAGCAGCAACTGGTTGTCACTGGAAATTGAAATATAAATTGAATTGTAAGCTTAAAATACTTTGGTTGTGCTTAGAAAGAGTGGTATGGATGTCTGGCATTTAATTTTGAAAGCCTGACGCGTATTTAAGGGCTGGTAGGAGATGTTTGATGCCTGTTTGACTAGTTTTGGGATGGTAAATCATTTCAGCATCATCTGTTTCCTAAGGGAGTAAAGTTTGGAAGTGCTGGAAAAATAAGCTGTCCCTGATAGAAAGTTTTAAATGTAAGCAAAGCAGTGCAGCTCTGAGGCCAGTTCTGTAAAGAGCTACTCTGAACTTTAAAAGTACATTCTTTGGAGAGATTGTCTATGGCAGCTCAGATGTAAAACTTTAAATCTGAGTTTCATTATTGAATGGGTCTGTGAAACCGTCTGAAGGTTTCTTTTCCTTCTGTGTAACAAGGAGGTTCTTGAAAAATACTGGTGGTTGTGAAAGTTGTGACACCAAACACAGAATTAAAGAATCTTTGTACATTAGAGGATTAAAAATTCCAACATTTTGTGGGAGGGTATAGAATAGGGAAAAATAATTATTTGTTTATTTAATTGGGATAGCTAGCTAGGGAAAATATTTTGGTGAATGTGGCAGATGTTAGGTACTTTAGTTAGGGTTTAGGGTTTTTGTTGTTGATTTTTTATTAGCTTAGTGTAGTAGGTATTCTTCAGTTCCTGGTTCCTGCTCCCTGGCCAGGGATCATCACAACTGAGAATTAAATGATACCCAACGTTTAAAAGAGAGAAAAGAAGAAAGAAGGAAGAAGAAGAGGAAAACTGCAATTAAAGTATCCTTTTGGGCATCACTAAAATAAAGAATCAACTCTTAATAATGGACATATAGATAAACAGTACATTCTATTGCAGTATACACTAGTTAAGTTAAAAACTGATATTTATCTGATTGGTTTAATTGAGGAAAACTGATATGTAAAATGTATTGATTGTTTGCTGACATTTATAATTTCTAAGGGTATAAAGAAAAGAATTGTCACATGTCATTAATGTACATTGATACAGCTGTTTATTGAATTTATTACACTTGTTTATTGAATCTCAAAAAATGTCTTGCATAATAAATTATTTTAATTTCACTATTAAGGTGCAACATTGTCATCACTTTGAAAATTTGAATTAACATTAAGGGAAATACATTTATAAAAATACTGAGTTGCACACTATACAAAAATACAGAATACAGGATTTCCCTACTTTTCTCTGTATTTCCCCGATTGGTGAGTGTTGAGTGCGGGGCCTTTTCACCGTGATCACAACCCTTAACTATCTGCTGTAAACCTCACCCATAGGGGATCTACATTAGGTTCCTTATGCAGCTGGCATAACTTGCTGACAGAGGGAAACTTTTTTCCAATTTTTCCAAGACTCCAGCTACTCACTATGGAGAGACCATTTTGATTCCTAGGTCCATTTGTCTGTTTCCAAGGTTAAGAAGCAAGAAAAGGGAACCTTGGTATAATGGCTAACCCCAGTGTCTGTCCTTGGGAATCATTTCTCTTTTTCCCGGTGTGTTGCTGCACTCTTCTAGAAGATAAACACTCTTTTAAATTCCACCCCTCTTACCTGGAGATGGGGCTGCTAATTAAAACACTTAAGAGCCTGCACCTGCTGAATGATTAGCCCTCTTCCCCACTTCTCCCTCCAGGCTCCTCTAGCACACAGTCCAACTCCACTCCCCACTGCCTGATGGGAAATGTAGTATATATTTCTTGAGGAAGTTCATGCTTCAAGCTTCCCTGTTTTTAAGGCAGAGGAAGATTATATTAGCTCTTACCCTCATTTTCCTACATAACAGAGCCCTCCCGTGTAGACCGTCAGGGATGCTGTTTTTTTTTTACCCTGATGCCATGGCAGGGGGGAATTGACACCTTCCCTCATCCACATCCTCTGATCCCAGGTTCAGAGATCCCTACCTTAAATCATTTCTCTGTCCAGGTCTCTGGCAGCAGCAGTGTTTCACACAAGCTGTCTGCCAAGCCCGGATCCTGCTCTCTGCTGTGCCCTGCCCCCTTCTGACCTAACCTCCTGCTTCTGAAAGAGTGGGGTGCAATAAAGAGCAGGCTCTGGTCTCAGGCAGACAGCCTGTGTGAATCAGGGCCGCCGAGAGGGGGGGACAGGGGGGACAAAAGTCCCGGGGAATGGGCCTCCAGGGGGGCCCGGCGGTGCCACTGCCTGGCCCGCCCTCTGTCACCGCCTGGCCCACCCTCCGTCACTGAGAACTAACCTTAAGCCTCCTTTCACTTCGCAGCAAGCAGCAGCAGGTCAGGCCACTCCTTCCTTCCATGTCCCGCCCTCACCTGACATAACGTCCGTGAGGGCGGGGCACGGAAAGAAGGAGGAGAGGTCTGCCCTGCCGCTGCTTGCTGCAAAGTGAAAGGAGGCTTAAGGTTAGTTCCGAGGGCCCGGCCCGATAGCGGGTGGAGGGGTGCCCGGCAACCTCGGGTGGGTGGGCGGCGGGGGGGCCCGGCGATCTCGGGTGGGCGTTGACCTCAGGTGGGTGGGGCCCGGCGATCTCGGTTGGGCGGCGACCTCAGGTGGGGGGGGGCCCAGGGGCGGCCTTGTCCCGGGCCCGGCTCCGGCTCTCGGTGGCCCTGGTGTGAATAGCTGCTGCTGCCAGAGACCTGGACAGAGAAATGATTTAAGGTGTGGGGGGGGGGGGGTCAGATAGAGGGAGCACTAGACCTGGGGCAAGAAGAAGGGGTTGGGAGAGAGATACAATGAGATATTGGACCCCAGAAGCAAAGGGGAGGGTATGAGCTATATTGGACAATGGGAGGGTGGGAGAGAGGGAAGCAAGATGGGAAGAGATATTGGACTCAGAGGAGGAGGAGGGGTGAAAAACAAGAAAGCATGCTGGAAAGATATATTAGACCTGGAGGAGGAGGGAGGGGAGGAGAGAGAGAGAGAGGAAAGGGAGGGAAAAAAAGGAAAAAAAAAGGAAAGGCAGAAAAGAGACACTGGGAACAAAACAAGTGAAGAAAAAATCACAATGCTTAGACAACCAAGATAGAAAAAAAGAGTACTTTATTTAGTAGTTATTGATTGGTACATTTACACGGTAGTTTGCGGACCCCAGGTTTCAGACAGTTGAAGTTTCTCAACTTCTATTCAGAACGTTTGAGTAGCACTGATTTAGATGAACCATCCTTAGGAGACCCATAGCCTTTCAGATGGTTTTATGAACACAGTTTTCCTTTGCTGTGCAATTTACAATTACTTTCTTGATGATAAGGACACTTAAGAAGCATGTACAAGCGTGAGACTATTCTGTTGGGCTTCTCTGCAGAAATATACATGCTTGGTAGATATCTTGGATTATAAGATAGATAGATAGATAGATAGATAGATATATTACTTGTTTAAGTACTTATATATGTAGTTTTGAAACTAAGAGGTTGGTTGTATTCTGATCTTTATGTTTGTTTGATTTACTAATGGGCTCATTTTCGAAAGAGAAGGGCATCCAAAAAGCGACACAAAAGGCACATTGGCGTCCCTGTGAAAGAAGGTCGTCCAAATCCAATAATCGAAACAGGGCTGTAAAGATGTCCTCAGCGCGAGGATACCCAACTAAGGATGTCCCCACAGGGGGCGTGTTAGGGGCATGTTATGGGCGACGTTATGAGATGGGCGCCTCCAACGTATAACGGATAGCAAAATTATCTCGCATGGGTGGGAACATGGGCATCCTTAGACCTGAAATAAAAGCAACCAGGGTAAGGGGGAAGTCATCCTTAGACCCATTAGCGACTTTGTGGAGTTGGAGAGTGGTGGGATTGTTGTTGGCAGAGAAAGTTGAGAGTTGTTCAGTGCCCTGTTACCTTTGTCTGTGTGCCTGATTTCCTGCTGTATCTGCCCTTCAGTATGCTGGGGCTGGTGGCCACTCACGACTAGCTTCTGTGTCTGACTGGTGTCATCACCTGCATAGCAAAAGGGGAGGAAGTGTGTTGTTCAAAATAACCGAGTTTTGTTTTGCAGCATTCATATACATAGCCCCACATGTGAAGACCCATGAAACAGATGGTGAAGAATGGCATTAACAGGCTATCACAGATCGGATGGTACAGAGCTGGAGACGAGTACAGTGCACTTTAGAGACTGATGTGCAAGAGAGCCACACAGGCATGTGGGTAGACATAGAACTGTGGAAGGAGTGCAGAGGACACAGTGAAATTACCTTTGCGGGTGGATGACTGTTTTGGTGCCAATCTGACAATGGGATGCAAAACTTGCAGAATGGCACCAAAACTTCAAAAATACTAAGAAGGATGTCCCAAGGACGTCCATGTAAGAACGGGATGAGCGCTCCCAAGATGGTCATCCTAATTTTGATTATGGGCAAAATCCCTAAGCATCCCCAGATGCCCCCTCCAATTTGGG
This sequence comes from Microcaecilia unicolor, assembly GCF_901765095.1. Classification (NCBI taxonomy): domain Eukaryota; kingdom Metazoa; phylum Chordata; class Amphibia; order Gymnophiona; family Siphonopidae; genus Microcaecilia; species Microcaecilia unicolor. The sequence continues at coordinate 134,847,299 of NC_044035.1, read as the reverse complement.
TGTCCTCATTTCGATTATGGGTGGGAACTATGGACGTCCCCAGCTGCTCTGTGTTTGGGGCACCCTAATTTCGATTATGGGTGAAAATGATAAACGTCCCCAGCTGCTCTTCCAGTTTGGAAGTTTGCATTTCCTTTATTGGTGCCTCTTAAAAACGGCTTTCTCTGTGCTTGCACTTTAGAGGTTTTTCTTTAGATTATGGGGTGGTATTTCTAAGCCTTTTACCTTCAGTTATAGTAAACCTTGTTTTTGCCACTGTATGCTTTTGTAGACCTGTTTGGTTTTTTTTTTTGGGGGGGGGGGGAGGGACACCTTTTGGCCAATTCTTAAAAAATAACTGGTGTGTGGGCTGTGTACCTTTCCTTTCAAAAAGTTTCTGACTGGGTGTTAGCTGGTAGCTTATCATATACTCTGCATTTTCTGCATCTGACCAACTCTCCAACCTCTACCCTCCAGGAGCTGCAGGAGCTGCTTGCTGTGCTTGATGCGGTCCCTCACTGACCCCCATTCTCTCTCCTTAGTTGAAGCAGCCAGTCTCTGGCCCCTTGGAGCAAACAGATTGGTGTTCCTTTTGGCAATTTCTGGTACCACAAGTTCAAGGTAAGCGCATACCTCTCAGCCACCTCTTCTCCTTCTGCTATGTAGGTGCTAAACAAACACTTCTTGCATCTTGCACTGCAGCTGGTCAACAGAATTGCAAGGGACAGCAGTGGACTCTAATACACTGGACTCTGAGAGCCCTGATTGTTTCTACCCAATTCATTGTACACAGTGCTTTTTTTGTGCCAGTACATGCCGGTACGGTGTACCGGCACCTTTTTTGTCCGTCCGGTGGTGTGCTGGAGCCGGCTTACACCGGCTCGCAAGAGCCGGTTGTTCTTCAGTGCGAGCCGGCTCTCCTCCCTCCCTCCCCCCATACCTGAAGAAGGCAATGGATTCTTCGGGGGAGGCAGGAAATATCCCCAGTCTTGCCTGCCCGCTGCCGGCGCTGACCCTCCCCCGCTGCCGGATCACTCTTTAAAAATGGCCACCGAAATTTCCAGAGGTGGCCTCGCGAGACTTCTGCTGAAGTCTCGGTGGCCATTTTGAAGAGCGATCCGGCAGCGGGGGAGGGTCAGCGCCGGCAGTGGGCAGGTAAGACTGGGGATCTTTCCTGCCTGCTCCAAAGAATCCATGACAGCCTGGGTGGCTGGAGGGGGGCAGGGGAGCGAGGAGAATCGCTGGGTATTGGTGGCTGGAGGGGGGGCAGGGGAGCGAGGAGAATCGCTGGGTATTGGTGGCTGGAGGGGGGGCAGGGGAGAGAGGAGAATCGCTGGTCATGGGTGGCTGGTGGGGGGCAGGGGAGAGAGGACAATCGCTGCTGGAAGGGGGGCAAGGGAGAGAGGAGAATCACTGGACATGGGTGGCTGGAGGGGAGGGCAGGGGGAGAGGAGGGTTGCTGGGCATGGGTGACTGGAGGGGGGCAGGGGAGTGAGGACAATCGCTGGGTATGGGTGGCTGGAGGGTAGGCAGGGGGGCGAGGAGAATCACTGGGCATGGGTGGCTGGAGGGGGGCAGGGGAAGAGGAGGGTTGCTGGACATGGATGGATGGAGGAGAGGGCAGGGAGAGAGAAGAAATGTTGGACACAGATGGAGGGGAGGGAAGAGTGAGGAAGAAGATGAGATGAGGGAAAAGGAAGAGAGGAGAAAAACTGCACATGGATGAAGAAAATAGGCAGAAGCTGGATCCACTGGACAGTCAAGTCTGCGGAGGACCCAGTTTTTACTTACGGATGTAGGGCAAGAAATGAAGAAGAAAGGCGCAAAGTAAAGAAATAAATGGAAAGGAAGCCCTGAAAGTTAAGAGGGCAGATAGCAGCAGAATCAGATACTGGGCCAGCATGATCAGAAAAACAGTCACCAGACAACAAAGGTAGAAAAAAATCATTTTATTTTCATTTTAGTGTCTGGAATATGTCCAATTTCAGAATCTGCTGTCTTATTTTGCACTGAGTATACTGGACCTGTAACAGCTTACATAAATTATTTATAATAAATAAAAATCACATTATTATTTTCTCCTATACTAGTATAATATTTTTAGTGATGTCTGTTTATATACGCCATGGCTGGTGTAAGGGGTGTGGCTAATGTGGGTGTGGCTATAACAGGGGTGGAGTCATATGTGGTGGCCACACCCACAATGAGTACCAGCACCTTTTTTTCTACAAAAAAAGCACTGATTGTACAGATGTCTTGTTCTCTATTGGACACACTCAGTTGTGGCTGCCTGTGGAGAGAGGGGAAGAGGCCCTGAGAATGGATGTATACATCCCTCATGGTCAAGGGCTCCCCATTTTCTGTATGTTCTCTGCATTCAAACCTTACCTCTATTTTCACCAGATTTGCCGGTGGTTGCTGTGCAGTGGTTGAGGGAGACGCCACTTGTTACTGCATCAAGGCTGTACTGTATGCTTGAAGGTCACGCTGTAGGCCCTCGATGCTGTGCTCCAGCCATTGCAGCTGCTGTAGTGCTTCCTGTTGGGCCTGTACTGCTCCCCGGTAAGTTCCATCCTGCTTTATGTGGTGAACCCCAATCCCCTTTTATAAAGTGCCCACCCATTCTCAAGGTTGCTGGGGGTGGGGAGGAGGGGAAGCATATATGCACTGAATGTCTTTTCCACATTATTGAACACAGTCCTACAATCCTCCATAGTTAAGGAACAACAACATTTCTAAATTCTCTCATGCAAACCATTTTCTAGGTGGCCACAGGTGCGTGCCTACCACGGCCTTGAGCCCTTAAGTCATGGTGAGGGAGAGGGGTTCTGGTTACAGTTCCTATTCTAAATTACCTGCAGGTGGCTACACCTGGTGCCTATATAATTCCCCTAGCCTGTGCCCTTCTGTACCTGATGTATTCTATTGCAATTGTGATGAAGTAAACATCCATCTAATGCTTTTACTGTTGGTTTTCCCTTTTCTCCTCAGCACTATATACCATTGCTGATACATTCAATGTGAAAAGATGACCCAGCTGTTTGTAGCTCCTTTCTGGCGCTCACCAATGTGGTTTGGTTATGGGTAAGGGTGTCTGGTGATCAGAGAGCAAACATTGTCTACATGCTACCTATGTTTATCTGCAAGTTTGTACTTGGCAGATCACTAGTGCTAGACAACATACCTATTATTTACACAACTCTGTACTGTGGGGCTCTATGGTAAGGGGGGAGAGGCTGGATGGGCATTTCTGTTCCTCAACAGAAATGCCCCCCAGCCCTCCCCCTTACCATCACATCAACCCCAGTATTTCATAATATGTAGTGCACAAAGTAGAGCCACACACCCTGTTATATCAAAATTATCAAACGTGTATTTAACCAAAATAAAAAAACAGAACTATGTATAAATATATATTTTTTAAGTCTCTCAAGGGAAGCCTTGTCCTCCTCCCCGCATGGCCTTTTGCAGCAGGCTAACGAGCAGCAGCAGGAGCTGCTTCTGTGCCCTGAAGTGCTGCTCATTAGCCTGCCGCATCGCTGACACCTCCTGCAGCAACTGGTTTTGGGTATGCACTAGTTGCTGCAGTAGGTGCAGTGCTGGAGCTGATGCTGGAGCTGGTGATGGTGATGGTGATGGTGCTGGGGCTGGTGATGGGGCTGGTGATGGTGTGGAGAGACCTGGTGGTGTTGGGCCCTCCTCATCCCCCTCAAGGGGAGGCATATCCTGCAGGGGTCTGGCCCTTCCGCTGTTGTCGTCTCCTCCTCCTCCTCCACCACTACTGGTGCAGCCAGTCCTGCCTCCTGCTCCTGCTCCTGCTGCCGCCCTGTGTATGTAAAAGGATTGTCCTTGAGATCAGCACATTCACCATTGCTTGCATAGTACAGGAGTTGGCTGGCTGGCATGAGGCAGGAATGGGGAAAGGTGGGGTCAGTGGTGAGCCCTGGGCTATACACATGGGGTGTGAGATGCATGAGATGACATGACAGGGAACCCTGGAAGCTGGTCTGAAAAAGGAGTACACAAGATGTGTTGGCAGGGCACACTCATTCCTTAGCAGCATGTTAGCATTTTGAGTTGTGACTATGGTTGGATGACCAGTGGTTTTTTGTTTGTTTGTTTGTTTGTTTGTTTTGGGGGGGGTGTATGCATTATTGCTTTACATTACTTTAAAATCATGCTATGACATCCACTAAGAGCAGGACCTCAAGCAGGAATACCATGAAACAGTATCCACCCCAGAAAGAGGGATACAGAAGTGAGGCACCCTTCCCTGCCGTAGCTGTTGCAATGTCAGTCATTCCTTTGCATGTCATCTCATTCATCTCAGAGGAGGTTAGTAGGAAGTTGCAGCAACACTCATGGGAGGGTAGCTGCAATCTCAGGCCTTGATCTGGGACAGAGGTGTTATGACTTACTATTTGTCTATTAGCCACATGGAAACTGAACATGAAATTTGCATTATTCAATAAATACATTTACAAAGGAGTACAGGTAATACTTACATTGAGCCCTGAGGCACCGTCACATGCTCCTTATGATATCTGGGTGGTCCCACCGTACGCAGCGGAACCTTCGCCTCAAGGACTCGAGGTCCCTCCTAATGCCAAAATGTCTGTAAGATACAAGTTTGTACACCAGGAGTCAGGGGATGGCCCTTCTTGCCTTCACAACATAAAATCATTTGGCAGCCAAATTGTAGGGACACACAACACTGATGGTGGGTGGGGGGGGGGGGGGGGGACATGACATTGGTACAGGTGATGTCATTGAGGTGGACATGAGGACAGAGAATACCGTTTGTGTGCAGTATGGTTGAGAAGTGAGAATGTTTTTCTTTTCTAGTACATTGATTCTATTAATGAATGTGCGTGTGCACATCTGATTACCCTTGAATGCAGACTACAGTTAATGCTTACATTGCTGAGGGAGCTCTTATATGTGTAGCTACAGGAGGGGGACCTGATAAGCCAGGACCAGGGGAGGGGGGGAACAAAGAGTTACTTTTCCAACCTGTCTCTTACATGAGTCCAGGCTTGTATACAGACAGTCCCGGGGGGCAGGTGGTGTTGGTGCATGAAAAGTGAACGACAGTGCCTCAGGCACAGCTGGATAAGTAGTAGATTTTCAGCGATGCTGAAATTTGGCTTTCGGTGCAGAGACATGTTTCTCAGTGAATAGCCGTTGGAAAACGTGCATCGCCTTATATGGATGTCCATACGTGATGGGCGTCCTTACATGCACAGTTCCATATATGGATGACCATCCCATATATGGATGGGTCAGCACATGGACATCCTGGCATATATATAATGAGTCTGCACGTGGATGACCATCACGCATGAATGTCCATGAAAAGCATGGACCGTCGTCACGCGTGCGGAGCCTTATATGGATGAGTACGTGTTCACACGTGCAGAGCCTTCCTTAAATGGATCATTATCAAGTGTGCTAACCTCTTCATATATACACAATAAAATATGTATGTTCCTTATATTTCCCATAGCTGCATGTTCCTCAAGTACAGTGCATGTAGTTGCGGACATCCAAATATGGGAAATATAAGGAAAATTCATAGTGATAAGTACAGTTAAAAGGTCATTTCTCACAGAACTGCCGAAGAACATCCATCTTACTGCCAAAGGATGTCCATCTTAAAGGCCCGCCGAAGGACGGCGGGCCTTTAAGATGGACATCCTTTGGCAGTTCTGCAAGAAACATGTCCTTGTTACTGTACTTTGCACTTATGAATGTTCCTTATATTTCCCATACCTGGATGTCCACAACTACATGCACTGTACTTGCGGAACAACCAGGTACATCAGAGAAGTCCAAAGTGTAGTAATAAGGATGTCTTTCTCGTAGAACTGACGAAGGACGTTCATATGACAAATGTTGGCAAGTACAGTGAATGTATTTGCTAACATTTGTCTTGGGAATGTCCTTTGGTGGTTCTGAAAGATGGCTGTTCTTTTTTACTATACTTTGGATGTCCCTGATTTGGACATTTCGCACTGCGATAATGAAATATCTAAGGACGTCCATACTATTTTTCTATTATACCTACCTGATTTTGGACGACTTCGTGAGGAAGTCCTAATTCAGACTTGGACGACCTTTCAAAAATGCCCCTCAACATGTCCCCCAATAGATTTTCCATTTTGAGAAGAAATATTGTATGTGTTCTAGATAGTACAAATTAGGCAAGGATGTGAACCTGGGAATCTTCCTTCTTCTTGGTATCCCTCTCCCTCAAAACCACTTTGAACTTCCCTACATGTATGCACATAAGATTACACAATAACTATTTGGTACATATCATTAGAACTAGAAGGAACTTTGAAATGTATCATGAAAATACCCTACCTATTGCCAGCATGACTGCCTTCCATACTGTAGGCATTGCTGTTGACCCAGGCATTCATAGTACCCAAATGTGGTTTAGTTTTGCTATTGCAGAGTCACCGAGCACTGCTGTTTACCTGGTCATGAGGGGATTGGATATGGCTTCTTTCTGGGCAATCAGTCAAAATTCCACCTGATCCAGCAAAACAGAAAAGGTAGACATTTTGAAGGAGGGAGGAAAGGAAGCTGAATACACAAAAACTGGGCTGTCTATTCATGTCCAGGTAACCCTGAGGACAGTTGTGCATATTTCCTGCAATTGCTTAACTTGTCGTATAACAGTGTGGCCCTTTCTATCACTCCTTACAACTATGGGCTTAACACTTAACACTCCATTACCCTACAGAAAGGCGGTATATCAAATCCATCCCTATTCCTTTTCATTCACATAAGTACATAAGTAATGCCATACTGGGAAAAGACCAAGGGTCCATCGAGCCCAGCATCCTGTCCACGACAGCGGCCAATCTCCTGCCTACATGTGTCTTGAATGTGCTATTGGGGAACTGTACCCTTCCCACTCCTCTTCATGCTTTCCCTTCTAATTCCTTCTCCCAATGTGGGCTGCCAGGCACCTGCATGGGCTTTTGTACACCTTCTGTGGCCTTGGGTGGTGGCAGAACAGAAACTCGCCTGGAGATGTGGTTTGGAGAGGTAACTTTCCCAAACTAACACACTCCTATCTGACCAGAATTAGTTATAACACATCCAAGGCCTGAATCAGCACCTATAGCCTAAAAGGCAAAATGCTTTGGGGCCCTTTTACTAAGCTACAGTAAAACGTGGCCTTACAGCATCCTTACAAGGATCATTCCTGCATCCTAAGGCCATCTTTCCCGCAGGGGCAAAATGACTGATTTTTCTATTTCCAGAATTAATGGCCATGAGCTAATTTTTCCATTAGTGCATGACCCCCTTCTGCCACCTATTTTTTAGGTGGTAAGGGCTCATGTGCTAACCACATGCTAATTAGTTAGCATGCAACAATGTAGCCATGCTAACCGATTAGCTCAGAACATGTCCACTCTCTGCCCCTAGACCCACCCCCAGCGGTAAAAAATAAATGTTATTTTGTAGTGAATGGGTAGCACATGCAGATCACAAAACTACTGAAGGATGCCTGAATCAGTCCTAAGGTAAGGCATTTTTAGCTGTGATAAGCACAATTTAGTGCTTACTACAGCTTAGTAAAAGGACCCATTTATCTCCATCAGTTTGGGATAATAGTTTGGAACTTCTAGAACATTATATTAGAAAGATTACTCTGTACAGAATTGTAGCTAGTTGGTAATCTCTGAACTCTTGTGGTGTCTGCCATTTAAGCCTTCATTACACTGTCATGTATATATCACCCTAGTAGTTAAATAAAGACATAACACCAGATTTTGAAAATATGAAACATCATAAATAATTAACAGAACACACATTTTACAATCAACTAGGCAGTTAAAACAAACAAAAAAATGATCACATAGGGATCTGTTTAATGGGTAATGGGACCCACAACTTCTCTGTTACTGTGTCATATTGGGTTTTCAACTTGATACGCATGGTCAACTTGTGAATTGAAGCCTCCAAATCTAACCACTCACCAACCAGGCACCCTCACTGCCAACTCAATTGTGGTCTGGCCTTTGAGAAGTAGGTGCATTAGATGCTAAGAACCCGCCAATGGACTCAAGAACACAGGCTACACCCTGAACAAAGGCTCCAATCGCATGTACTTCTGCCACCAAGTCTGTCAACTGGCTCTGTATGCCCTCCATAGTCTGCAGGAGCTGGACCTGAACAGACCCTGTACTTGATGTATACCCAGCCTCTACAACTGAGGGCTTTTCAGGGGCAGAGCTTCTAGATTGTGCCAAGTTAGATGGAGTGACCAATTCCTTCAAAAATAAAATTGCAGATAGATCTTCATCACCTCCCTGTGCCAAAACATTAGAAGGTGCTGCACAGATAGGGGAAAGGGCACAGATAGAATGGGGTGGCTTAGAGAGAGCTGAACAGGGGGGTGCTTCTGGGGCAGGTTCTATCTCTGCATCTTTGCTGTCTTCTTTCTCCTCCTCTTCTTCTTTCTTCACTTCCTTGCCTTCCTCCTCTTCCTCCCCATCTTTATCTTCATTCTCCTCTTTCTTTTCCTTCTCCTCCTTATCTTCTTCATCCTCATTCTTATTATCTTCTTTCTCCTCTCCTTCTTCTTCTTCTTCTTCATCATCTTCCTCCTCCTCATCATCATTATCATCATCATCATTTTCCTCCTCTTCCTCCCCATCTTTATCTTCATTCTCCTCTTTCTCTTCCTCATCCTCATTCTCATTATCTTCTTCTACTACTACTTCTTCTTCTTCTTCTTCTTCTTCTTCATCATCTCCCTCCTCCTCATCATCATCCTCATCATCATCATCATCCTCATCATCATCCTCATCATCATCATCCTCATCCTCATCATCATCACCATCATCATCATCTTCATCATCATCTTCATCATCGTCATCATCATCATCATCATTATCATCTTCTTCCTCTGAGGAGGAAGAGCTGCTAGTATCTATTAAAAGAGAAAAAGGTGACAACTGAGTGGTCAAGTTACACTGAAATTCACTCAAAAAGTGGGAAATTCTATAAGTGGGTACCTCCTTTTAGATGCCTGATGTCACATATTGAAAGTCAATTTTATAACGGCATCTGTGTGCCCTAATTCCATTATGGATTTCTAGCATAACCTGGCATGGGTGTACCAGAAGTGAGACTGATGATTGATAAAGTGAAATCAAGGAAACCGTCTGCATGACGTCTGATATTCTGTTCTACAAGAATGTTGTGATACCTTTCCGATGTTGGATTTCCAATTAACAAGACATTACAGCTAGGACATTGCAAGTGAAGTTGCAAGATATACACCAGACATATACAACGGATGTTAACTGTTGTCAGAAATTCAACAACAGCTTGTAGAAGGACACTAGCTTTCTTTTCTTCTGTTTGGTGAAGTTTTCAAGAAGGAATATCATTCACGTCATTTTAGTTTTAGTTTTGTAACATGAGTGTGTAATTTTGTAATAAACAGCACTATTGGCATTGTATGTATGTGTTATTAGACATATAAAATGTATGGTAATAGTCAAACGATATGGGAATTTATTGCTAAGTGACTAATTATTGAGTATTTAGCCCAGCTAGTGGTAGCAATGGATAATGATGAGATTTGCCTACATATGACTTTCATTGTATACAGGTTTATCTCATGTCTACTCATTAGGGATAGCCTGAAAACCTGACCCTTTATGGCCCTTGTGAACTGGTCGGGACTGTTACTGGCATAAAATATGCATGTATTCTATTACAAAAAATTTGCATATTTTGGAAGATGGGGATCTATAGATTTTCAGAACACTGTAGCTCAAGCCATTGCTATTTGAAAATAATGGGTAATTTTTACAAATGGGTATGTGCTCTATAAGGAGCACTATCAGTGCCCTGAAAATACCTCATTGATCATAGCCATCTTAAAAATTGCACAGACCTGATTTAGAGGATGAAGAGGCACCCTGGCACTGACACACTGGAACAGGTTCACCTGCTGAAATTAAGTAAATAGAAACAATTATGAACACAGATATTTTCTATTAATTCACATTAACATATCTAATCATGTGGCAATTCATTGTAATTGTATTCAGATATGTGAATTATCAGACTGAGATCAGGGGCTTGCCCAGCATGTCCTTTGAAGTTACCACTTTGAAATGTTCTTTACCGTGCATGAAGACTGCTTTAAGTAACAGTGAGCTGTTAGTATCATGAGCTAGCTATAGTACACTGTCCATGTTCATTCTCTGCTCATAACCTGCCTGGTTTCTGCACCCTAATGCAGTTAGGACCAAATTCTATAAATGGCACCAGAAAAATTGGTGCCGAAAAAGACCACACTTAGCACTGTTCTATAAGTCTCATCTAAAGTTAGGTGCAGTTTATAGAATATGCATAGCACCTGTCTCCATGACTAAAATTTAGGCACAACCATTTACACCAGCTAAAACCTGGTGTAAATGTTCATGCCTAATTTAGGTGCAGAACGGACATATTCTATAACATCGTGTGTAATTTTCATGAATGCCTATGACTCACCCATGCCCCTCCCATGGCCACACCTCCTTTTGTGATGCACGCATTAGAATTTACATGCACCATTGTACAGAATATGCTTAGAAAGCTGTGCATGTAAATTCTAATTAGTTACGATAATTGCTTGTTAGTGGCCAATTATAGGCACTGATTAGCTTGTTATGCAATTAAGTTGCGCCCGCAAATTGGCTACGGGGATCATTTTCAAAGCACTTAAACTTACAAAGTTCCATAGGTTTCTGTGTAACTTTGAAAATCTAAGTGATTTGAAAATATGCCTCCATGTGCTGACTTGCATACGCAACTTTAGACGCCATTTAAAGAATCCAGGGGTTAGTATACAAATTAGCATGTACTGCTGTACCACTGTAGTAATAGTTACCATATTTATGTGGTAACAATGCATGCTAATTCACACATTGAGTGGTCCTTTACAAAGCTGCGGCAAAAGGGGATCTACGCTGGCATTGGTGTGTGTTTTTGATGTGCGCCGAGGTCCCATTTTACCACAATGGGTAAAAGGCAGGGTTTTTTTTAAAAACAATGTACATAGTGCCCGCAAGGTCCCCCTGCTCCGGAAGGCACATGTGACGGCCCGTCTGAAGTTTGCCAGTGAACACCTGGATGATGCCGAGAGTGATGAGAGAAGGTGCTGTGGTCAGATGAGACAAAAATTGAGCTCTTTGGCATGAACTCAACTCGCCGTGTTTGGAGGAAGAGAAATGCTGCCTATGACCCAAAGAACACCGTCCCCACTGTCAAGCATGGAAGTGGAAATGTTATGTTTTGGGGGTGTTTTCTCTGCTAAGGGCACAGGACTACTTCACCGCATCAATGGGAGAATGGATGGGGCCATGTACCGTACATTCTGAGTGACAACCTCCTTCCCTCCGCCAGGGCCTTAAAATGGGTCGTGGCTGGGTCTACCAGCACGACAATGACCCAAAACATACAGCCAAGGAAACAAAGGAGTGGCTCAGGAAGAAGCACATTAGGGTCATGGAGTGGCCTAGCCAGTCACCAGACCTTAATCCCATTGAAACTTATGCGGCAAGTGAAGCACTTGCCACATGCCTAGTTTAGGTGAGAGCTCTTACCGCCACCCATTGAGGTGGCGGTAAGGGCTCCCGTGCTACCCTGGCAATAACCGAGCAGTGCGTGGCACTGCCCAATTACCGCTGGGTACACACTGGTGCTACAAAAAAATATTTTTGTAGCGCCAGAAATGCTGCGTACTGGGGGAGGGAACTACTGTTGGGCTGCTGCAGCAGCCCAGCAGTACTTCCCTTTTAGCTTACCATCGCTTTGTAAAAGGGCCTCTTAATTCTTAACACACTTTGTTGAAAAGGCCCCTTTTAAAATTAGAAGCCTCTCCAAATATTTCTAAACTACAATATTTGAAAATGATCTTTTATACAAATAGTTCATATTTTAAAACCAAAATACTTACATTCCTGGGGCTCATCTGATTTTTTGTCCAGGTTTTCAACTGGATCCTGTGAATTCTGGGACTTCAAACTACATGAGGCTCCATCAATGTTACCCTTGAAAAGTACATCTGTCTCTGGGTAGATAGAGTAGAACAGAATAGGAAGAGAAATCATTTAGTCAACCTTCATTCACAGGTAGGCAAAGTTGTTCTTTCTCTAATTGATACTGAAAATCCCTTATGCAGTCAGATACTAACTGCATAAGGGGTAAAGTTATCAGCTTGGGTTACCATTAAGCAGGTTATTTTACTGTTAACCCAGTTATTATTACTAGGTCTCACTGTATGAAATGGGATCTGTGCTAAAATAGCAAGAGTTGGGGGAGGGGGAGTTATCAACCTGGGCTACTGTTAAGATGGGTTATTTTACCGTTAACCCAGGTTATAGTAACTAGGTCTCTGTATAAAATGGGACCAGTTAGAAGTAAAATATTCCATCTTAAAAGTAGCCCATATTGATCACTTCCCACTTAAGACATTTTTTTTAAATGCCGGCCAATTATCAGATAAATATTGGATGTATAAATTGCTATAGCCAAAGTCGAGTGGGATTAGAGGTGGTCTGCAGACAAGACTAGAAGATATCCAGATAGAACGAGTATTTACCTGCTACAATGCAACTTCTGTGTCTGAACACAGAAATAGCAGGGGCAATTTTATATTGATAAGTGGATGTTCTACTTTGAGAAAACTATTTATTTATTTATTACATTTGTACCCCACGCTTTCCCACACAATGTAGGCTCAATGCGGCTTACAAAGTAATTCGAAATACAAAGTCTTATAATACAAATTTCAAAACAGTAATGACACATTATAAAGTTAAGCTTGATAATGTATGATTAGGATATCAGAGGGTAGACAGGATAGGATAGTATAAGTTGGGAGAAAAGGGGTAAGGAAGGATATAATAAAGGAGAGATGGTTAAAAGAAGGATGGGATGAGTAGAAGGGGAATGGGGAGGTGGGATAAGTAAAACCAATGATGAGGTCGGTATCTAAGTCAGAACAGAATTGGGAATGGAGGTTGGTAAGATTAGGTTGGGACATTAGAGTAGGCTTGTTTAAAGAAATGAGCTTTCAGCATTTTTCTAAAGGGCAAGTAGTCGTTAATTAATCGGATAGGTCTTGGTAGAGCATTCCAAAGCTGACTGCCCAAAAAGGAGAAACTGGATGCATAGTAGGTCTTGTATTTAATTCCTCTGCAATTGGGAAGGTGCAGGTTGAGATAAGTTTGTGAAGAATAGATCGGTTTCTGGCAGGGAGGTCGATTAAATCACTCATGTAGCCAGGGGATTCACCGTGTATGATCTTGTGGGTCATTGTGTTAATCTTGAAATTTATTCTTTCTTTGATGGGGAGCAAGTGAAGCTTCGCTCAAAGAGGTGATGCACTTTCGAATTTTGATTTGCCAAAAATAAGTCTGGCTGCAATGTTTTGAGCAGTTTGGAGTCTCTTCAGTATTTGGGTTTTACATCCTAAAAAAACACTGTTGCAGTAGTCAGCGTGGGTAATAACAGTGGACTGTACCAGGTTCCGGAAAGTGTTGAATGGAAGATATGGCTTCACTCGTTTCAGTATCCACAACATATTAAACATTTTCTTCGTGGTGGATTTGGCGTGGTTATCAAAAGATAAATGGCTGTCTATCATTACTTCAAGTATCTTTTAAGTTGTTGGATATGAAGAGTTTGACATCAGGGGTGTTGAGAGTAGTCAGGAGGTAAGGAGAGTATTGGGAAGAGAGAACCAGGCACTGCGCTTTTTCTTTATTTAATTTCATTTTAAAATCATTAGCCCAAGAGGTTAGAGTGGTAATGGCAATATTGATTTTGTCATGGATTTCAGATACATTGGATTTAAAGGGGATATATATGGTGACATCATCGGCGTATATGAAGGGATTTAGGCCATGTTTGGTTAGTAGTCTGGCCAAGGGAATCATCATAAGGTTGAAAAGTATCAGAGAGAGTGGAGATCCCTGTGGTACTCCACATTCTGATGACCATGGGGATGATAGATTTGTAATTCCTTTGACTTGGTAGGATCTAGTAGTAATGAAGTTATTAATCCAGTTGATAATGTTTCCACCGATCTCAAGTTTGTCCAAGAATTTGGTAAGGATGGAATGTTCCACCATGTCAAAAGCGCTGGATAAGTCAAATTGTAAGAGGATGATGTTGTATCCATTTGCTATTTTAAGTTTGAATTTAGATATTAAGGTTAGAAGAACCGTTTCAGTGCTGTGGGCAGGATGGAAGCCTGACTGGGACTCGTGAAGGATGGAGAATTTCTGGATATATTCATTAAGGTGCGAGGTCACTCTGTTTTCCAACAATTTGGTGAACAAACTTCCGCATATTACTGAAGACCCACAACTCGGGCACTCAGCACACGCTCTGACACTCTCCTCCATCCCTTACACATCACACTGACAGTGAATTTAGCAGAAAGTTGGATTTATTTGGCCGCAGCCAGGAACGTTTTACATTACAAATCACAAATATTATAACATACATAACATCCTTATTGTTACAAAACATCCTATCGCCTGTTAACACAGCGGGTACACAGCTTCCCATCTTACACATGCGTAGTCTGCCCCACAGGTTGCCGTCTGAGCAGCCTGTGTGTCACCTGTGGCAATTTCAAGCCATGTTGAGTCCTGGTGCATCCCGTTTGAGGATGCCCGCCTATACTACTAAAACCTGCGTTCTGGCCCCCCGGCCGCTTAAGCCAGGAGACACGCTGTGTCCACAATTTCATTTACTCGGCTGCCAACATGCAGCCCCAACTGTTGCTTATGCATAACTGTCATAGCGTTATTAACACATCAGTTAGTACTGTCACTGCTATGTTGCTGTGTACCCCTTGGCGTCATTGTGTAAACCTTGCCTCTTAATGCCTGTCTGCGACAATTAGTGCTTGGTGACTGGGTAGGCGGGTGGTTCAGCGTTGTTCTCATCCTGCTGTCTCGTTCAAAAAGACCCTCCTCCCTACTCTTCCTTTCTTTTACCTTGCCTCTCTCCCCGCCCCTCCCTTCCCCCTCTTGCTCTTAACCCTTTGCTTGCCTATCTTATCTTTACCTGCTCTCCCACTCGCTCTGCTCTTCCTCTCCCCTCCCTCCCCTCCCCATTGTTACCCTCGCTGGCTGTCGGCCCGGTTGTGCCCAGTACCCCTTTAATGGGTGTAGCTGGGTTCTTCTCTTTAATAAAGCATACCACAAAGATCAACCAATGTGAATATGCACAACTCGTCCATCTATATTCAGAACTGTTTCACAATATCTGCTTGTATACTATTACTTTGTTTTATTATCATCATGCTGATCAAGATCCTGCAATACTAAATGTTTATTTACTAATATTCTTCCACTACTCATGATGTATTGTAAGCCACTTTGAGCCTGCAAAGAGGTGGGATAAAGTGGGATACAAATGCAACAAATAAATAAATAAATTAGAGGTATGGATGCAATTGGATGGAAATTGGTAATGTCATTCGCAGGTTTCTTTGAATTCTTTGGAATAGGTGTTAGTAATATGTTACCATGCTTGGTGGGGAAAGAGCCTCTTTGAAGTAAAAAGTTTAAGTGGGAGGTGAGATCAGAGATAAAGCATGAAGGGGTGCTTTTCATAAGGTAGTTGGGACAGGGGTCGAGGTGGCATTGTGATCTAGAGAGTTTTGATATGGTTATGATGACTTCTTCAGTAGTAAGGGGGGTAAAATTAGTCCAATAACGGTCGACCAGTGCTTCATCTATTCCAGGGTCCAGTACATCGAGGAAGGTGTCAACAGTGAAGTTATCTTTAGAGACTGAGTTATGAAGATTAACAACTTTTTCTCTGAAGTATTTTGCTAATTGATCTGCAGAAGGACGATTTAAAGGTGATGATGTCACTTGATCTGTGTTTAAGAGGTTTTTTATAAGTTGGGATTGTTTCTTCATATCTGTGCCAAACGTTGAGATTTTTAGTGTATAATAGGCTCTTTTAGCATGTTTGATGGCATATTTGTAGTTTCTTTGAGCACATAACTAATCCATGTGGATCTAATTTTATAACAGGGTGCCCAATTTTCATTAGGAAATATAGGTCTGAAATAGACCATTCAAGTTGTGATGTTCACAATTTCCAGCCTGTTTTACAAATGGCCTGCTGTAAGTTATATATAAGTCCATGGAAAATAAACATGCATTTCCCTAAATTCGCAGTGGGAACTATTGTTTCACACAAACAAATATACAGCTGTCAAAAATTACACTTAGCTGAACAGTCAGTAGTGAAAGCCCAGGAAATGAACCCATATCGAAATCCAGTTTTGCTATTCCTGCTTCAGAGGTCTACATGGTGGTGACTTTCCCACTTCCAATGATACAAAAGGCAAATCCATCTGTTAGTCTTTTCTCCTCCTCAATACCAACTATTTTGTTCTTCACATGCTACTACTAGATTTAGCTGCTGTTTGGAAGGGGATTCACCACTGGTTATTTAGATTCACAATTTTTGACAGCTGGACATTTGTTTGCGTGAATCAATAGCTTATTTATGTCCCTATGGAATTTTCTGTTTTTGCATACCTTCTAACTGTGGATTGAAATTTCCTCCAGGATTATATTTGTGTATATCCTTTTCTAATGCAAAAAATGTGATATTGGGTTTATTGGTTGTCTGGAAGAACTAAGGGACCATTTCACTAAAGTGCATTAAGGGGTCCTTTTACCGAGCTGCGTGAACAAGGGCCCTGCGGTAACGGTTGGGGCCGTTTTCCCACGCACCAGGGCCCTTTTTATTGCAGCCAGTAAAATGCCCCCCACCAAAAAATGGCCACATGGTAAGATAACTCTTACCATGTGGCCATGCAGCAGGGAGCACTTACCACCACCCATTGAGGTGGTGGCAAGGGCTCCCACGGCAACCCGTGGTAAACTGGCAGAATGTGATGATGCCCGATTACCGTCGGGTTACTGCCACACTAGAAAAGATTTTTTTCCAGAGCACCAGAAATGGCGTATGCTTGACCTGGAACTACCACCAGCGCCCGGGTCGGGCTGGTGATAGCTCAGATTTAGCATATGGTAAGCCCGCATTGGGTTTACCGCCACTTTGTAAAAGACCCCATAAGTACTTTACTCATGGTTTAACACATGAAAACAGGCTATTGCATGACTGCATTAAGGGGCTTTGAGTAGTATCCCTGTTTCAGTGTGTTAAACCACACATTGCTGAATTTTTTAATCATTTCTCTGTCAGGGTGCATGGCATGGGTGGAGAGTGTGCATGGAAGCATTTGCCAGCTAGCACATTATACACACCACATGCTAACCCCTGGATTCTACATAGGTCATCCAAAGTTGGGCATCCAAATATGGGCATGGAGCCCAGATGCACACACAAACTAATTAGTCAATTGGGTGCTAATAATTAATTGTTAAATCCAATAAACAGTACCAAAATTATATGTGCAGGGATCCAAAACTATAATCAACACAATTTTCCCAGCAACCTAATAGTATTACATAGCAAGTCACACGTCACCATTCTTCAAAAGTAATTCTTAAAAGGATCTTCAGATCGCACAGCACAGCCACTGCATTCCAACACTTTTTCATATGCAAAAATACATATTCCTCATTGATCCCAAAGGTTTTTTTTTTATTTTTCATAAGGAAATATAATGCAGTTTCATATCAAAAATTCAAAAGCCACTTAGCTTCGAAAAAAAACCTGGAGCCTCTGCCGACATGGCCAAGTTTCAAACCCTTCTTCAGGGTAAAGGTCCAAAATGTTGCATGCAATCTCTCACTCAGCAAGCAACATGCTCATGCCCCTCTCCTGTGAATGCTCTTTTGCAATTACACACTAAGCCATTTTAGTGCAAAATTAAAGAATAGTAGTAAGGTGCACTACTGCCATTTATATGTGTACGTGTATATTAATGTGCATAAATGATACTATATTAAGTGTACAATGGTGCATAGATTTAGGCAACCTGCTATATACAATGAGGAGGTGGTATATATATGGCACCTAAAAAACTGGAACTGATATCAGTGCCGACTAAGCATATTCTATAAACAGCACCTAGATTTAGGCACCAATTTTAAAATGCACTTAGTTAATATTTCAGCGCCTAAATCTGCACGCATCCATTTACACAAACTAAAACATGGCGTAAGTCCCGGTGTGTAAATTTAGGTGCACTGGGCCATATTTTATAACTATGCACCTAAATTTCAGAATGCCCATGAAATGCCTATTTCCCTACCTATAACTACAACCCTTTTTGCCTGCGTGCATTAGAAGTTTGGCACACATCATTACAGAATAAGCTTAGCGAATTGTGCACCTAAATTCTAATCAGTGCCAATTAGTGCTTATTATTGCTTGTTAAGTGCTGATATCAGCGCTCATTAGCTTGTTAAGCCAACTAACTTACATGCAATGTCATAGAATCTGCACTGATTTTGGTGCCAAAATCTAAGTGCATTATATAGAATCTGGGGGTTAAGACATTATCCAGCTTATTTTCGAAAGAGAAAAACGCCTATAGTGCGACCTAAATCGGGAGATAGACGTTTGTCTCGCAAAGGCGCCCAAATCGGTATAATCGAAAGCTGATTTTGGGCGTTTCCAACTACACTCCGTCGCGGGAACGAATAAAGTTGACGGGGGTGTGTCGGAGGTGTGGTGGAGGCAGAACTGGGGCGTGGTTATCAGCCGAGGAGAGATTGGCGTCTTTAGATGATAATCAAAAAAAAGGCGTTTTTACCGCAATTCTGGGTCACTTTTTTTTTACCCTTTTTTTTCACGAACAAGTCCCAAAAAAGTGCTCCAACTGCCCAGATGACCACTGGAGGGAATCGGGGATGACCTCCCCGGACTCCCCCAGTGGTCACTAACCCCCTCCCACCAAAAAAAACCCACTTTAAAAACTTTTTTTCCCAGCCTGTATGCCAGCCTCAAATGCCGTACCCACCTCCATGACAGCAGAATGTGTTCGATCCTGTCACAGCCTTTCCCTGGGTCAGATGTGGCTCTCGGGTGCAGTACAGTGTCACATCAGCATTGCATTGTGTTGGGTGTAGGGTATTGGGCTCCGTAATTTCATTAGCTTGTGTTACAGTCTCACAATGTTGGTAGTTGGTAGGCTCTTCTCCCATGGTGCTTTTCCCCATGCCTACTGGGTCAGAGTGTGTCCTGTTGTGTTTCCTGTTGTAGTCCATGCGGTAGTGGCCATTTTTGTAAGCCAGTTTTAGTTCCCTTTCCTGTGTTAGCCACGTTAGAGAACTTAGTTCTTCCCTTGAATGTGGCTGAAAGAGGGCATTGTACAGCATTCTGCCAGCTCTGACCTACTGCTCATCTCAGTACCAGGGAGACTCGTTGCCAGTGGGACACAACCTCTGATCTGCAGTTAACTGTGAGTAAAGGCGGTTATTCCAATAAAGGACGTTTTCGGAGAGATTAGTCTACAGGTGTCAACTGGTGTGCCAATGCTTTATAGCAGCAACCAGTCCTAGAGGCTAGAGGCCTGCGTGTATGCAGGTCCCTGGAGCACTTTTAGTGAGTACCGCAGTGCACTTCAGCCAGGTGGCCCCAGGCCCATCCCCCCCCCCCACCTGTAACACTTGTGCTGGTAAATGGGAGGCCTCCAAAACCCACTGTACCCACATGTAGGTGCCCCCTTCACCCCTAAGAGCTATGGTAGTGTTGTACATTTGTGGGTAGTGGGTTTTGGGGGAGGGGGGTTGGGAGCTCAGCACCCGTGGTAAGGGAGCTATGCATGTGGAAGCTTTTTCTGAAGTCCACCGCACTGACCTAGGGTGACCAGTTGGTGTCCTGGCATATCAGGGGGGCCGGTGTACTACCAATCCTGGCCCCTCCCACGACCAAATGGCTCGGATTAGGACGTTTTTGAGCTGGACGTTTTTAGTTTCCATTATCGCTAAAAAAAAAACAAACGCCCAGCTCAAAAACGTCCATTTTTTCAAAAATTCAGTTCGGCCCGCCCCTTCACGGACCCGTTCTCGGAGATAAACGCCCAT
This sequence comes from Microcaecilia unicolor, assembly GCF_901765095.1. NCBI lineage: Eukaryota > Metazoa > Chordata > Amphibia > Gymnophiona > Siphonopidae > Microcaecilia > Microcaecilia unicolor. Next base: position 134,827,257 of record NC_044035.1, on the reverse strand, counting down.
GGAGATAGGCGTTTCCATTCGATTATGCCCCTCTATATTGTCCAATATGATTTTTAATTTATTATTAATAAAATTCTGATTAATGAATATGTTTGTTTTTAGTTCTGCACATCACTACTAACCCTTGAAGCAGCCTTTGGATGAAACATAACCATGTTGGGTTTTTAATGTTCGACTTTAATAAGACTTCAATTATTTTAAACCTCTTGCTTCCTGTGGTTACCCTAGTTCAAGCCTTCACAGGGAGTGAATGATCTAACCTGGAAATCAAATTCAAGACCATTGCACTCTACAGCACTGCCCTTGAGCTAACGGTCCAGACATGTTTTAAAACATTTTCTAAGAAATACAGTATTAATAATGAAATACAACTTACGCTCATTGACTTGCTCTTGAATTTGCTGTGGGCCTGCATCCTGCTGATACTCCGCCTTCTGAGGACTCAGCTCTTCATGACCCTTGTCAGACATATTTGCTTCTAGCTGTGGAGAATAGTTCAGAATATAAGGATCTGGCCTTCTCTGCTTAAACAAAATATATATACATACATATGAGTTGTATACTTATTTTGGGAAATGGATTTTATATACGACTTCGTGGACACTTAGTTAACCTATAGGAATCTAGTATTACTGAAATGATTAGTAGTTAATAGGCGGGCTAAAAGTGTTTAAATACTAGGAAGTGAAAATTACAATAATCTGCTGGATAATTAGTATAATTATCCAATGGTATGGCAGATGTCATCCAGATAAAATTCCTAGTTAGGTTATTTAAATTGACACCATGGTATGTTGAGTAAGCATATTGTACTCTGTGTAATATTTTGATGAATCATTTTCCAAACTGAATATGATAACAGAAGGTCAGAGGCAGAATGGGAAGACAGAACCAGAGTTTGAGGAAAGAAACCCTAGTGGCCATCTTGACTCCTTTGTTGCATTACATCAGCATATTTCCTAATCAGACATATTTGTGTTGTACATTGTTGATCTTTATTTCTGTGCTATAAGATGGACTGTGAAAAGTCCTGTGCATTTCTACTGTATATGTGAATCATACTTTACTTCTGCAAGAATATGAAATTTAAAGGTTCCCAGTGAAGCTGGGTTAGAGCAAGGCTCTTAGCTTGGAGAAGAGATGATAGAAGTGTAATGAAACGGGTAGACATGAATCGTTTGTTTACTCTTTCCAAAAATACATAGAGGTTCTTTTACTAAGGTGCACTGAAAAATAGCCTGCGGTAATGTAGGCACGTGTTTTGGGTGCGTGCAGAATCATTTTTCAGTGCACCTGCAAAAAATGCCTTTTAAAATATTTTGCCGAAAATGGACGTGCGGCAAAATGAAAATTGCCGTGTATCCATTTTGGGTCTGAAACCTTACAGCCAGCCATTGACCAAGTGGTAAAGACTCACGGTAACCGGGTGGTAATGACCTTCACGCGTCAAATGCCACTTGGCGTGCGTCCGATATTGCGTCCAAAAATAAAAACTATTTTTCGGACGCATGCCAAAAATGACATTACCGCAAGAGCCACATGGTAGCCGGGTGGTAACTCCATTTTGGCATGCGCTGGGTGCGCGTAGATGCTTATGCTGCTTAGTAAAAGGGCCCCAAAGATTAGTTACCACAAAATGAAGCTACTGAGTAGTAAATTTAAAACAAATCAGAGAAAATCTTTTTTCATTCAACTTGTAATTTGTTGCCAGAGAATGATAAAAGCAGTTAGCTTAGTAGGGTTTAAAAAAGGTGTGGACGAGTTCCTAAAAGAAAACTCCATAAGCCATTATTAAGATGGACTTGGGGAAAATCCACAGTTTATTCCTGGGATAAGCAGCATGAAATCTGTTTTACTCTTTGGGATCTTGCCAGTGGCCACTGTTGGAAACAGGATATTGGGCTTGATGGTCCCAGTATGACGATGCTTATGTTCTTATGTACTTACTGTAAGCCAAGCATACAAAAATACTGTAGCAATGTGTATTTGAGAATAAATATAAATTTAACTTCAAATGGAGTGCACTCTATGTATTGCTTACAGTCTGTGTCTCAGTTATTGTCTTCAGCACAGTTAAATAGGTTAGCAGCAAAAAACGATACAATTGAAAGACAGGGTATGTTTAGTTAAATGTTTGGAAATCATGGAATGAGCAGAATAATTGTGGTAGAAGAAAGTGGATCACAGGAAGGTGAACTTAAAATTGTATTGTTCTTTTTTTTTTAACTAGCTTGACACGGCCACCTTTCACCCACTACAGGGGCTGCATCAGGGAATAAAAATTGAAATACACTATAAAATACAGTTAAAATATATTAAACAACTGAAATGTAAAGCAAAATATTTAAAAACTCTATATAACAATTACAATATATATATATTACAAAATCATGACAGACACACAAAAAAACTTACCCCCAGAGTCTATAAATGGCGACTAAATTTGTGCACTCAAATCTGCATGCATAGCCAATTTTCATACGTAACTTAATTATTTAACAAGCTATTCAGCGCTGATAACTGGCCACTAACAAGCTTGGTACTAATTAGGATTTACGTATGCAACATTCTAAGTGTATTCTGTAAAGTGGTGCTCATAAATTCTAATGTGTGGGCATGGGAGGGCCAAGGGCGGGGCATGTGCATTCCTGAAAATTACACGCACTGTTACAGAATATGCCCGATCTGCACCTAAATAAGACATGGGCAATTACACCAGGTTTTATTTGGCATAAATGGATGAGGCTAAATTTTAGTCATAGGACAGCCGCTATGCATATTCTATAAACTGCGCCTAACTTTAGGTGAGGTTTATAGAATAGCACTAAGGGATTTTTTTTTTGCACTGATTTTTTTGGCGCTATATATAGAATCTGGCCCTTAATGTACATTTTACCATGCAATAACTGTTATATTTTTGCAAAGCCCCATAACACAGCTTTGCACTAGTGGGAAAATGTGGAATATAAATGTAATAATAAATAAATAGAATCATATGATGAACATGTGAAGACCTTGTAGATCTTGTAGGCAATAAAAATTGTATCTATGTAGAATAAAATTGAATCTGTGTTGGATCTTTCTCTACATATAATGCTTATAATGGATCAAATGGAAAGCATCCAGTTCAGTATGTTTTCATGATCAGTTTAGCTCTGTATGGGAAAGTCACCTTGTTTAGACCTCCTCATAGAATTATTCTATGCCTACCTTCTACTGTCTTTACTGTTTCCTCTAAGCTGAGTGTGTGTCCTCCAAATGTTTATTATGTTTTCAATTGCTAGGGACAGACAGGTTCCCTAGAGTCTTGCAGAGCTTGCCTGTCCCTCACTATTGAAAATGTGATAGTGAAACAGCACCCCCCAGTGGCAGGACTGTAGCTGGAAGACTCACACTCAGCTTAGAGGGAACAGTGACTGACTGCTCTTGCTTTTGTGTAACCCAATAATTGTTTTACTGTATACAGTTGTATTGGTTTAAACTTATCATGAAGTTACAATAAAGGCACATAATAAAAACAGATATACTGTAAATAAAGTATATTAAAGTAAGTGTGTACTGCATTTTCATGCAAAATTTTACCTGCTGTGGGGAGAGGGATTAATGGCAGTGAGGACTAGGCATTGTTTGGAGCTGTATGAATACTTTGAATATCTAAAAGTATGTACATATTTAAGAACATAAGCATTGCCATACTGTGACAGACTGAAGGTCCATCAAACCAGTATCTTGTTTCCAACAGTAGCCAGTCCAGGTCACAAGTACCTGGCAAAATCCCAAAAGAGTGTATTTAGGGGCTCTTTTACTAAGCTGCGTAGGTGCCTGCACACGCCCAACATGTGTCAATTTTGAGTTACCGCTTGGCTACCGCGTGCCTTTGTGGTAATTTCATTTTTGACGTACGTCCGCTATGCACGTCGGAAATTATTTTTATTTTCTGGCGCATGGATGGTAATTGGGCAGTAATTGGTATTTTATGCACATAGACCATTACCACCCAGTTACTGCATGATACCTTACTGCTAGGTCAATGGCTGATGGTAAGGTCTCAGACCCAAAATGGACGCCACGACAATTTTGATTTTGCCGCATGTCCATTTTCGGCAAAAATTTTAAATAGGCATTTTTCACAGGTGCACTGAAAAATGATTCTGTGCACTCCCAAAACACATGTCTACACACCGCAGGCTAGTTTTCAGTGTGCCCTTGTAAAAGGGCCCCTTATTTACTTATTTATTTAAGTATTTCTATTCTGCCTACAACTAAGTGGATCACATCAGAACTTAAGCAATACCCATACACATTATTCGATCTAAACATGTTAAGCCAATGGGGGGGGGGGGGGGGGGGGGGGGGGGGATACATTGCGTAATGTTGTTACCAAGAGGTATCAGGTGATATTCTTGAGTTTGGATTGCGATAGGGAGGTTGTGGGGTGGGGGTGGAGGTGGAGGTGGAGGTGTTACAAGTAGCTTTTTTTATTTGTTTGGGCAGCAGTACAGTCACTTCTAAATTAACAAAATTGCCCTGAAATGAAAATTTATAGAAACAAAACAAAAGTTTATAAAAACAAAATGAAGTAAACTAAAAACCTGCAAATGATATAAACTAACCATATTAAATTGTTTTGCCTATACATCCGTTCTGATCAATGTATACACTGGAACCTTTGTTCTTGAAAATTGTTTCTACCTTTCCATTCAGCCGAACATTTTACCTTTGAAAACTAGAAAATTTTGAACTTAAAAAGTTTGCAATAGAATTCATTTTGAAAATGAATCACCAAAACATTAAACAAAGTATAATATCCACCTTATAACTGAAAGAGAAAAACGCCTAGATTTCGACCCAAATCGGGAGATAGACGTTTATTTCACAAAAACGAATAAATCGGTATAATGGAAAGCCGATTTTGGACGTTTTTAACTGCACTCCATCGCGGAAGCGTACAAAGTTGATGGGGGCGTGTCAGAGGCGTGGCGAAGGTGGAACTGGGGCGTGGTTATCGGCCGAGGAGAGATGGGCGCCTTTCGCCGATAATGGAAAAAACGTACAGTGGGGGAAATAAGTATTTGATCCCTTGCTGATTTTGTAAGTTTGCCCACTGACAAAGACATGAGCAGCCCATAATTGAAGGGTATGTTATTGGTAACAGTGAGAGATAGCACATCACAAATTAAATCCGGAAAATCACATTGTGGAAAGTATATGAATTTATTTGCATTCTGCAGAGGGAAATAAGTATTTGATCCCCCACCAACCAGTAAGAGATCTGGCCCCTACAGACCAGGTAGATGCTCCAAATCAACTCGTTACCTGCATGACAGACAGCTGTCGGCAATGGTCACCTGTATGAAAGACACCTGTCCACAGACTCAGTGAATCAGTCAGACTCTAACCTCTACAAAATGGCCAAGAGCAAGGAGCTGTCTAAGGATGTCAGGGACAAGATCATACACCTGCACAAGGCTGGAATGGGCTACAAAACCATCAGTAAGACGCTGGGCGAGAAGGAGACAACTGTTGGTGCCATAGTAAGAAAATGGAAGAAGTACAAAATGACTGTCAATCGACAAAGATCTGGGGCTCCACGCAAAATCTCACCTCGTGGGGTATCCTTGATCATGAGGAAGGTTAGAAATCAGCCTACAACTACAAGGGGGGAACTTGTCAATGATCTCAAGGCAGCTGGGACCACTGTCACCACGAAAACCATTGGTAACACATTACGACATAACGGATTGCAATCCTGCAGTGCCTGCAAGGTCCCCCTGCTCCGGAAGGCACATGTGACGGCCCGTCTGAAGTTTGCCAGTGAACACCTGGATGATGCCGAGAGTGATTGGGAGAAGGTGCTGTGGTCAGATGAGACAAAAATTGAGCTCTTTGGCATGAACTCAACTCGCCGTGTTTGGAGGAAGAGAAATGCTGCCTATTACCCAAAGAACACCGTCCCCACTGTCAAGCATGGAGGTGGAAATGTTATGTTTTGGGGGTGTTTCTCTGCTAAGGGCACAGGACTACTTCACCGCATCAATGGGAGAATGGATGGGGCCATGTACCGTACAATTCTGAGTGACAACCTCCTTCCCTCCGCCAGGGCCTTAAAAATGGGTCGTGGCTGGGTCTTCCAGCACGACAATGACCCAAAACATACAGCCAAGGCAACAAAGGAGTGGCTCAGGAAGAAGCACATTAGGGTCATGGAGTGGCCTAGCCAGTCACCAGACCTTAATCCCATTGAAAACTTATGGAGGGAGCTGAAGCTGCGAGTTGCCAAGCGACAGCCCAGAACTCTTAATGATTTAGAGATGATCTGCAAAGAGGAGTGGACCAAAATTCCTCCTGACATGTGTGCAAACCTCATCATCAACTACAGAAGACGTCTGACCGCTGTGCTTGCCAACAAGGGTTTTGCCACCAAGTATTAGGTCTTGTTTGTCAGAGGGATCAAATACTTATTTCCCTCTGCAGAATGCAAATAAATTCATATACTTTCCACAATGTGATTTTCCGGATTTAATTTGTGATGTGCTATCTCTCACTGTTACCAATAACCTACCCTTCAATTATGGGCTGCTCATGTCTTTGTCAGTGGGCAAACTTACAAAATCAGCAAGGGATCAAATACTTATTTCCCCCACTGTATGCGTTTGTAGCTAGAATTTAGGGCACTTTTCCTGGACCCTGTTTTTTCACGAATAAGGCCCCAAAAAGTGCCCTAAATGACCAGATTACCACCAGACGGAATCGGGGATGACCTCCCCTGACTCCCCCAGTGGTCACTAACCCCTTCCCACCACAAAACATGATGTTTCACAACTTTTTATTTTCACCCTCAAATGTCATACCCACCTCCCTGGCAGCAGTATGCAGGTCCCTGGAGCAGTTGTTAGGGGGTGCAGTGGACTTCAGGCAGGTGGACCCAGGCCCATCCCCCCCTACCTGTTACAATTGTGCTGCTTAATGCTTAGTCGTCCAACCCCCCCAAACCCACTGTACCCACATGTAGGTGCCCCCCCTTCACCCCTTAGGGCTATAGTAATGGTGTAGACTTGTGGGCAGTGGGTTTTGAGGGGGATTTGGGGGGCTCAACACACAAGGGAAGGGTGCTATGCACCTGGGAGCTCTTTTACCTTTTTTTTTGGTTTTTGTAAAAGTGCCCCTTAGGGTGCCCGGTTGGTGTCCTGGCATGTGAGGGGGACCAGTGCACTACGAATCCTGGCCCCTCCCACGAACAAATGCCTTGGATTTATTCGTTTTTGAGCTGGGCGCTTTCATTTTCCATTATCACTGAAAAACAAAAACGCCCAGCTCACAAATTGTTGAATAAAACATGGACGTCTATTTTTATTGAAAATACGGTTCGGTCCGCCCCTTCACGGACCCGTTCTCGGAGATAAACGCCCATGGAGATAGACGTTTTCGTTCAATTATGCCCCTCTATGCATATTAAACATTCCATAGAGTCATTTTAAATAACCTAGAAAGAAAATTATTCTGGATAACATCCTATTTACATTTTGGTAATTGAACTAAATAATTAGCAACTTACTGATACACCCTAAACCCTAATAATTCTTAATCATTTGGGTAAAACTAAAGTTCTATTGGTTCTTCAAAGTCTCCACTGAGGTATGTGTGGTATCTATTGGACACAGGGAGGAACTCTGCTTGCACATATAAATGGAATGTTCTTTTAGAGAAAACCAAAGCCTCACAGAATCACTCTTCCTGCTCTGTTCTGTTCTACACAGCTAGATACAAACATGTCTGCCAAGGGTGGTGGAGGGCAGAAGCCTCAGAAGGCACAATGCAAGCAAAATCTAAGTGATAATGCACGCCAAAAGAAAGGTCAAGTCAATGATCGTAAGTTGCATTTCATTGTAACAATGTTTTTTTCTTCTTTTTTCTTCAGAAATTGTTTAAAACTCTTGACCTGTTTATTGTCTCAGTGACACTGTTGTACATGATCAAGTAGAAATCCTGGGTTTTATTCCTCTCTCAGATCATAACCTTTCACCCCAGGCTGTATTGAGGACCAATGATTTCAGGTTTTTCTGTAGACGTCTTGCTACATAGCCCATAGCCATAAGTGCCAAAATGATGGTTGGGTTCTGGATAGGTATAAAGTAGATAGTTATAACGAAAGTCCAGGTACTAAATCCCAGGCTCTTTTCCTAATGAGCTGTAAGCCCATAGGACTGAAAGCAACTCTTGACTTCAAAACAAAAATATATAAAATCTGTTGCGTGCTCCATGGAAATACATGTGGTAAAATAAAAAATTAACTGTGTGGGTAGTTTTCTAAAAGCATAAGTATGGTCACTAAAATTGTTCCAGGAGTATACAGGTACAAACGTATGAAGGGTCATACATATATAGGTCTTCCTGGGGAGGAAACTGGGTGACACTGAAGTGGGATTGGCACCTAGGTGTGTATTTTATAAAATACTAGTAAAAAAGGCCCGTTTCTGACACAAATGAAACGGGCGCTAGCAAGGTTTTCCTCGGAGTGTGTATGTTTGGGAGAGTGTATGTGAGAGTGACTGTTTGAGAGTCAGAGTGAAAGTGTGAGTGTGTGAGAGAGAGAGTGTGTTTGTGAGAGAGTGTGTGTGTGAGAATGAGAGTGTGTGCAAGTGTGTATGTGAGACACAGTGTGATAGAGAGTGTGTGTGTGTGCCCATCCATGCTCCTCTGTCCCCTGCCCCCTCCATTCATCCCTATCCAGCAATTCCCCTCTCCCTGAGTCCTGCCCTTCCAATCCATGCCCATCCATGCTCATCTGTCACCTGGCCCCTCCATTTTTCCCTATCCAGCATTTCCCCTCTCTGCCTGAGGCCTGCTCTGCAATCCATATCCATCCATGCCCATCTGTGCCCTCCATTCATCCCTATCCAGCAATTCCCCTCTCCCTGAGTCCTGCCCTTCCAATCCATGCCCATCCATGCTCATCTGTCACCTGGCCCCTCCATTTTTCCCTATCCAGCATTTCCCCTCTCTGCCTGAGGCCTGCTCTGCAATCCATATCCATCCATGCCCATCTGTCCCCTCCATTCATCCCTATCCAGCAATTCCCTTCTCCCTGAGTCCTGCCCTTCCAATCCATGCCCATCCATGCTCATCTGTCACCTGGCCCCTCCATTTTTCCGTATCCAGCATTTCCCCTCTCTGCCTGAGGCCTGTCCTGCAATCCATATCCATCCATGGCCATCTGTCTCCTCCATTCATCCCTATCCAGCAATTCCCCTCTCCCTGAGTCCTGCCCTTCCAATCCATGCTCCTCTGTCACCTGGCCCCTCCATTCATCCCTATCCAGCAATTCCCCTCTCTGCCTGAGGCCTGCCCTGCAATCCATATGCATCCATGGCCATCTGTGCCCTCCATTCATCCCTATCCAGCAATTCCCCTCTCCCTGAGTCCTGCCCTTCCAATCCATGCCCATCCATGCTCATCTGTCACCTGGCCCCTCCATTTTTCCCTATCCAGCATTTCCCCTCTCTGCCTGAGGCCTGCCCTGCAATCCATATGCATCCATGGCCATCTGTGCCCTCCATTCATCCCTATCCAGCAATTCCCCTCTCCCTGAGTCCTGCCCTTCCAATACATGCCCTTCCATGCTCATCTGTCACCTGGCCCCTCCATTCATCCCTATCCAGCAATTCCCCTCTCTGCCTGAGGCCTGCCCTGCAATCCATATGCATCCATGGCCATCTGTGCCCTCCATTCATCCCTATCCAGCAATTCCCCTCTCCCTGAGTCCTGCCCTTCCAATCCATGCCCATCCATGCTCATCTGTCACCTGGCCCCTCCATTTTTCCCTATCCAGCATTTCCCCTCTCTGCCTGAGGCCTGCCCTGCAATCCATATCCATCCATGGCCATCTGTCCCCTCCATTCATTCTTATCCAGCAATTCCCGTCTCCCTGAGTCCTGCCCTTCGAATCCATGCCCATCCATGCTCATCTGTCACCTGGCCCCTCCATTTTTCCCTATCCAGCAATTGCCCTCTCTCCCTGAGGCCTGCCCTGCAATCCATTTCCATTCATGCCCATCTGTCCCCTCTATTCATCCCTATCCAGCAATTTCCCTCTCTCCCTGAGTCCTGCCCTCCCAATCCATGCCCATCCATGCTCCTCTGTCCCCTGCCCCCTCCATTCATCACTTTCCAGCAATTGCCCTCTCTTCCTGAGCCCTGCCATCCCAATCCATGCCCATCCATGCTCCTCTGTCCCCTGCCGCCTCCATTCATCCTTTTGCAGCAAGTCCCCTGTCTCCCTTTCATGACCCCCCTTGCATCCATGCTCCTCTCTCTCCCATGTCCCAGCCTGGGCCGCCCTCTTCTCCCCCCCCCCCCCCTTCGCATCCATGCTGTCGTTTCTCCCCTGCCCTCCCGCTCCCATTGTTGTTCTTTAGTGGCCACCCTCTTCTCTCCCCCCAACATGGTTGTTTTTTTTTTTTTTTTCTTGTTTTTAAATTTACCTCCGTGCCGGTTCCGGCAGCGAAGCGTCAGGGAAGGAGGCGGCGCTCCCGACGTCTAGGTTTCCCTTCGCTGTGTTCCGCCTTCTTTTGATGTCATCCTTGACGTCAGAAGAAGGCGGAACACAGCGAAGGGAAGGCTAGACGTCGAGAGCGCCGCCTCCTTCCCTAACGCTTCGCTGCCGAGCGTTGCGATTGGTTGAGTGTCATTGCTCCGCCCTCGACGTCATCACGTTTGACGCGTGGGCGGGGCAGACACAATGCGATCTCACCCCCTTCACTTTAGAATGTTGGCTAACAGAGGCTTCATTAGAACGTTGGAGGTGCGTTTTATATAGAGAGATATACATATGTCCCAAATCTTTCAAGTACATGCATGCACAAACTTCCACAAACAAGATTCATAAATACTATTTCAGAATGTCAGATAGGCCAGACCTAAGAATATAACAAGGGATACATTTACAAATCTCAGAATGTGGGGTATCCAATCGTAAGTGAAACATTGACATTTATTTATTTATGTATTAGGATTTATTTACCACCTTTTTGAAGGAATTCACTAAAGGCGGTGTACAGTAAGAATAGATCAAACATGAGCAGGAGGCAATTAGAGCAGTAAAAATATTCGAATAACAATACAAAGTATGGAATGGTATACTGCTTGCAATGATAATATGTACTAGAACATTATAAACTGGTAGTGAAGGGTAAGGCAAAGTTGTAACATATATATGAGAGAGAAAGTAGGAAGAATTAGAAAGTAAGGTGATTGATTTGAAGAAAGTTGCACATGAGGTCAGAGAGATGGTTAAATATTATCTCAGCTAGGGTAGGAGTGGTTAAAGATGTCCCGCTGCAGTATGTGCAGCCCGAGTCAATCCTTGTGTGAGTGAGTGAGACTAACAAGTTAGTTACTGTCAGTGGTGTGCTGGTAAATGTTTAACAACAGGCTCTCCCCCCTGTCCCCCTCTGCTCCCCCCCGTCCCCCTCTGTGCCCCCCCCCCCAAATTGCACAGCTGCCTATAGCCGGGGAGAGAGCCTGGGGGGGGGGGGGGTGGCAATGCATTACTCCAGGAAAAAAATTAAATGATCCCAGGTTCCAATCTAATTCATGTTTAATGTGCGATAAAATGCCATAAATAAGTAAATGAATATAAACTTTTAATGTTGAGCACCTGATTCTCAAAGTGAACATATTCCAAACACTATAATAAAAATAAAAATATTTTTTTTCTACCTTTGTTGTCTGGTGACTGTTTTTCTGATCATGCTGGCCCAGTATCCGATTCTGCTGCTATCTGTCCTCTTAACTCCGTTTCCAGGGCTTCCTTTCCATTTATTTCTTTCCTTTCCTCCTTTCTTCATTTCTGGTCCTCAGCTTCTGCCTATTTTCTTCATCCATGTGCAGTTTTTCTCCTCTCTTCCTTTTCCCTCATCTCATCTCCTTCCACACTCTTCCCTCCCCTCCATCCATGTCCAGCATTTCTTCTCTCTCCCCTCCTCTCCCCTGCCCTCCATCCACCCATGTCCAGCGACCCTTCTCTCCCCCTGCCCTCCATCCACCCATGTCCCGTGACCCTCCTCTCCCCTGCCCTGCCCTGCATGCACCCATACCCAGTGACCCTGCTTTCCCCTGCCCTACATCCACCCATGTCCAGCAGTGACCCTCCTCTCCCCTGCCTGCATGCACCCATACCCAGTGACCCTTCTCTCCCCTGCCCTGCATGCACCCATACCCAGTGACCCTCCTTTCCCCTGCCCTCCATCCACCTATGTCCAGCAGTGACCCTCCTCTCCCCTGCCCTGCATGCACCCATACCCAGTGACCCTTCTCTCCCCTCAATCCACAAATGCCCAGCGACTCCCTTCTCTCCCCTGCCACCCCCTCACGAGTTGTTCGGCGAATTCTCCTCCCTCCCTCCCTCCTTCCCTCTGGATCTGGTCCCTCACGTCACCGACCCGACCTGACTCTTCGAATTCTTTGGGGCAGGCAGTCTTGCCTGCCCACTACCAGCGCTGACTCTCCCCCGCTGGCACTGTCGGTTCGCACTTCAAAATGGCCGCCAAGACTTCAGCAGAAGTCTTGCAAGGCTGCCTCTGGAAGTCTGGGTGGCCATTTTTAAAGTGCGAACCGGCAGCGCCAGCGGGGGAGAGTCAGCGCTGGCAGCGGGCAGGCAAGACTGCCTGCCCCGAAGAATTCGAAGAGCCAGGTCAGTGACGTGAGGGACCAGATCCGGAGGGAGGGAGGAGAGCCGGCTCGTGCGTTTCAACAACCGGCTCACAAGTCGGAAGCAAAGTTAACAACCGGCTCTTGTGAGCCGGTGTGAGCCGGCTCCAGCACACCACTGGTTACTGTCTACATGACAGTCTCAGGTTTTTACAGATAAGCTATAGAAGCAATTATTATCAGTGACCCGTGATCAACCATTGCAACTGCCATGGATGGGCTACAGCAGAGGTACCCAATTATTCTCAGTTTACAGCACCCTTGGAGTTTAAATAATTTTTTCATGGCACCAGTAGACCACATATTTCCTCTCAAGTTTTTCCTCCCCTCCCCTCCCCTCCCCCCATGGTAGCATTTAGTCCTACCTTTGTTGATAGGGATGCCCAAGCCCCACCAACTGAAGAGATCCTCTACCCCCCCACCACCACCACCATGCCGCCTGAATATGGAACAAGTTGGCGGTTCATGTGTATGAACTGAGCATGTGCGGGAGTGCCAGCATTGGCAGCTGAAGAATGCTGACAACTTCCTTCCTACTAAGGGAGCATAGAGGCAGGCTCAGGGCTTGGGGCTCAGGCAGTGGACCTCTTCAGCTGGCGGGGCTTGGGCATCTCTGCCAGCCATTCCACGGGTGCCATAATTTTGGAGGGGCCCCTAAAATAACCCACAACTCCCCTGTGAGTTTGCTGTGGCAACCCAGGGTGCCATGGTACACAGTTTGGGAACCACTGGGCTAGACTGTGGGATTAAAAATTAGAACAGGTGACTCTAAGGGAGCAGTACGTTAAAAATCATTCAATACAGAAGACCAAAATTTCACAAAATCGCTCTCCAAATTCTACTTTTTTGGCCAGAAACAGATATATCTAACAAGAATGTTGATGTTGGCAAGAAGTCCAATCAGAAGTCATAGGATTCCGCTGATGACCCCAGCAAGGAATCTGGTCAAATCTAGGATCGTAAGTTGGTTAAAAAAAATTTTGTTTTATTTCTTAACATCACTAAAATTCTTCAATCTTTAGATGGAGTTGCATTTAAAAAATGAGAAATATTTAGGGAGTAGACACTAATGGGCATTAAGGCAATAATGTGTGAAATTTGCATCTCAATGTCAGTTAAATAGCAATATTGTACATTATATTATCATAATGCATCTTAGTTTAAATCACCATGGGAAACATAATAATGTAAACATATTCAAAACACCTCATTATTATGCAAATGGAATAATGCAGTTTGTGGTGCTCACAACACGCTGGACAATTCTAGGAAAAAATAATACCACCTCAAAGCTGGTATTATTTTTCCTGCCCAGGAGCATCAGACATGTCTAGGTTTTGTAAAATTGCTTCTTTTGGACCACACTCTACAGATGGATTACGGGAAGTTGCCCTCTTAAGTACAACCCCCCCCCCCCCCCCCCCCACCCGAAAAAAAAAATTGATTGTCAAATAATTGTGGGCTCTGTGCCAATTGGAAGCATGAATGTGCAGGTTTATAAAATAGCAAATATGTACATCTATATGTAGGCACCTACATGTGTATGTTCTGAATTACCAACTTGAGTGTGTAAGTGGTGACACTTAGACATTATCGAGTGGATGCAGGCGCAACAGCAATCAATCCCTGGACTCCCTGCCATCAGATCACACAAACACCTTTTCTTTTCTCCAGACAAACCAGGGAATGCATACTTCTTTAAAGCAGCTAAACAATCTTTATTATCTCCAAACTAAAATTGAGCACAGGTGCACAACTAAACAGGTAGCTTCCCTGCTCCCTTCTGTCGGTTACTTCAAAACAGTATACCCTATGTACAATTCACAGAGGTAGGGTAGTCAGGCAGTGCTCCTTGACTTCTAGGGCCAGATGCACTAAACTTAACGAGCCAGCAACGTGGTTTTCAAACCAGTTCTAGTCAGTCTAGCAAGAAAGTAGTAAAACAAGAAATGCACAAAAGGGTTCTCCGAGCCATTTTCCTGTCAGCTAACGAAAATGGAATGCAAATGATCTAAAAGTTATTATAATGAGCTAATTAGTATTATAATGTGCATGCAAGGCAGATGCACAGCTGTTTTCCGATCCCATGCACCGTGGAAAACCTAACGGGAGGTCTGCACCTCTCATTAATGCCTACCTGGGGCTACTGTGAGCGGGACCCATGCAAAGATCAAGGGAGACCAGTGGGAAGAGGAGGACGCCCATTGCAAAAATTGGAAGAAAAAAAAAACGTGAAAGTGCTCGTCAGGGACGTCCTTTCAAGTGCCTAACACTTGGACGTCCTTCACTCAAAAACAAAAAAGGATGTCCCTGACAAGCACTTGGACATTTTTTTTTCTTCAGATTTTGTGAGGGGCGTCCTTCTCTTGGACATGTTTTTCTTACGACTAAGGTGCCCGAAATGACCACCGCCGGAGAGAATCGGGGATCAGGACGTGCAAGGACATCCAAATCAAAACTATTTGGACGTCCCTTTCGATTATGCCCCTCCAGGTCTCTCTCAGCCAATCACAGCACGTTTAGGTGTCACTGGTGTCAGCTAAATGTGCTGTGATTGGCTGAGAGAGACCTAGAGGGTCATACTCAAAAGGAACGTCCAAATAGTTCTGATTTGGGCGTCCTCGCATGTCCCGATCCCCGATTCTCTCTTTCTAGGGTCCCGCTCTCTCCCTCTGCTGCACAATGCCCGGCAATTTATTGGTTGTAGACGGCTATTATACACGCAGCTTGTCTGTGTGTATGAAGCCGTCTTTGGCATGCACAGAGCAGCCAGCATAACGCTTGGCTGCTCTGCGCATCCTCAGATGGCCGACTGGCTTCCCCTCCTTAGGAAGAAAATCGTGTGCAAATGGGCTAACAGCGAGCAGCTCATTTGCATGCGATTTCCTTCATGAATGCCTGTTTTTTACCAATTCACTAAGGGATCGGTAAGGGGAGGGCTCTTCCATGGAGTTAGTGCATCTGGCCCCTAGTCCCTAAGCCTTTCCTCTCCAGTTCCTTGTAACACCCTAGGAACCGTGTAACCTTTCCCCAATTAATCAGGCTTCTGACTCCCAGCAAATCACCCCTTTCCAATCCCGACCAGTGGCGTAGCCAAGGGTGGGCCCAGGTGGGCCCAAGCCCACCCACTTTGGGCTCGGGCCCACCTAGTAGCAGCACACCTATGATGTGGCTGGCAAGGATCCCCAAGCCCCACCAGCCAAAAACTCCCAACAACTGTCCCCCCTGCTTACTTTTTAAATAGCAGATCTTTACCTGCAGCGAGCAGCAACTGAGACGTAGTGCTCGCACTAGCCCCACAGCCTTTCCTCTGATGTATTCCTTCCTATGTGGAAACAGGAAGTTGCATCAGACGGAAGGCTATTGGGCCAACATGAGCAGTGCGTATTCACAGCCAGATTTTTGTGAAAATCTGCTATTTAAAAAGTATGCAGGGGAGGGGGGTATGTTTGAGAACCATATGGCATGCAGGTGAGAGAGGGAGAGACCAAATCACTTGTGGGATAAGGTGGAGTTCTTCTGCCCACCCATCTTGGGCCCAGGCCCACCCAAAATTGAGTGTCTGGCTACGCCCCTGAATTCCAGACAGTCTCATTTTTCTGAGAAGGGCTAACACTTTTCCAAGTCCTACTCCAGTGACACAACTCAACCAGCTGTACAGCTTCCTTCCCCCCACTGTCTTATCAGGCTGCTGGGGGAGTTGTGTGTCTATACTCCAGCCAGCTAACAGGGACAACCCTTTCACTATCACTATCAGTCTCTGCCTCTCCTTAGGATCCACCTTTTCCTTCAGGCAGGCTGAGGGTTGTGGCTCCCTCCCAAGAAAACCCCTGTCTTCCCTCTTGCCTCTGGGAACTGTCCCTTCCTTCCAAAGGCTCCTTTCTTCCCTCTGGCCTCCAGGGAAACCCACCCTTCCTTTGCCATGGATCTCTTTTCCCTGCTGGATTGCTACTTTTAACAGAGTGTGCTTTCTAGCCACACCCACTCGCTCCCTAGTTGCAGCGGAAACCAAGGAACATACAGCTGCCTTGATTGGGAAACTGCCCTACCCTGGGCAATTTCCCTCCCTACTCAGCTTGTACTTGGGTTTACCCTGCCTCTTTCTTACAAGTAAGTACTGGCAGTGTTGCCAGGGTTGTGGGTTTCCCGCCCAATTGGGCTCCTTTCCACGACCCGCTGCAGCGTTTTCATGCCGCATGCGGGTTGCGGGATTTTGGGTGGCTTTTTCTTGCCCCGCCAGCGTTTTTTCGCCCGCCACAGTTTTTTCCCACGGCCGTTGGCCTCGGGTTGGCTCAGTTTTCCCGCGGCCAGTGGAGGCGGGCTTAATGATGTCATTTGTATGCAAATGGCCTCATTAATATTTAATGATGCCATTCATATACAAATTGACTCATTAATTAATAAATATTAATTATGTCATTCGTAAGCAAATTTACTTTGTGCGGTTTGGGGCTGGTTTTGGGCGTGAACAATTTTTTCCATCTTTTTTCCATTTTTTCCTGATTTATGTCGGGAAATGGTCGGCGCTCACTTTTGAAAATAAGCCTAATAGGTGCCTATTGGGTTCATTTTCAAAAAAGAAAAGAGTCCTAAAAGTGGCATAAATCTGCATTTGGACATTTTTCTCACAAAAACGTCCAAATGGGTTTTTCAAACCAATTTTTAGATGTTTCCCTATGAAGTCTGTCAGAAGTACGTTGAAATCACAAGGGGGCATGTCAGGTGTGTGTTAAGGGCGGGATTTGGGCATTCCTAACACTTGGACGTTTTTCAGCCATAATGGAACAGAACATAACCCTCCAAGACTAACACTAAGATGTTTTGAGCTATACCTGTTTTAATAACGAATAAGGCACAAAAAGGTGCCCAAAAAATGACCAGATGACCACTGGAGGGAATCAAGGGTGACTTCCCCTTACTCCCCCAGTGGTCACTAACTCCCTCCCACCCCCAATTAAAAACATTACTTGCCAGCCTCTATGCCAACCTCTGATATCATACTCAGGTCCATTAGAACAGCATGCAGGTCCCTGGAATAGTATAGGGTTGGGTGTAGTGCACTGCAGACATGTGGACCCAAGCCCATACCTCTTCCTACCTGTTACACTTGTGGAAGAAACTGTGAGCCCTCCAAAACTCAACCACTGTATGCATATATAGATGTCCCCTTCATCCGTAAGGGCTATGGTAGTGGTGTACAGTTGGGGGTAGTGGGTTTTGGGTGGGTTTTGAGGGGCTCAGCAGACAAGATAAGGGAACAATGGGGAGATGTGTACCTGTGTGCATTTTATGAAGTCCACTGCAGTGCCCCCTAGGGTACCCTATTGCTTTCCTGGGATGTCTGGGGGACCAGTCTACTAAAAATGCTGGCACCGCCTAAATTCCAATGGCTTGATTTTGTGCATTTTGCACTTGAACATTTTTTGTTTGAAAATGAACCAAAAAACAAAACAAAGCACAAAACCTTGTTAAAAACAGTATTTTAGAAAACAAAAGATAGACGTGTTTCTTTTTTGAAAATGACCTTCTTTCCTATTCATATTTTGGATGTTTTTTGCAAAACGTTTATGCATGTATACACCAAGGCAATTTTACATGTACCCAACTGAACTTGTAAAACGCTGTTCTATAAGTTCAAACCACTTATAAAATTACCACTGAAGAGGGCAGCAAGTGAAGATTCATTACACATTCAAACAGGGAAGACTGCATTTTCACAAAATCACTCCCTGATCAATTTTACTATTGTTGCCCCAAAACAGATATATCTAACAAGAGTGGCAATGTTGGAGAGATGTTTAATAAGAATTCAATGTGCTCACAGGATTCAGTTCATGACCTGTACAAGGAATCAGGTTAAACCCAGGATGGTAATTTTTTTTTCATAATATATATTTTTTAACATTGGTTTAACATTTCCTGTGTAATCTCTGGAGAGTTTATGTCAATAAAAAGGTTGAGTTTCACTTAATGAAGATTATATATCATTGCTTTTTATTGAAAAAATATTATTTTATACAGTTGTGCTTTGTCCTACAGGGTTTATGTATTTATTTTTATTAATGTCTTGACCAGAGAATGGCCCAGGGACACAATGGACTATCTTATATAATAATTTGCACCTCCAATGTTCTGTCTGGATGCCTGGGTTCGTAACACAATTACCATTGGTCCGCCCTCGTGTCGGAATGTGCTGACGTCAGAGGGCAGATCAATGAGAGGGAAGGGAAACCAGCACCAGCCAGCCACAGAACGTTGGAGGTGAGGATTCAATCGCGGGAGAATCGCCCCCTCCCTCCCCCCTGTCCTCTGAGTTCCAGGCCCCCCCCCCCCCGTCCTCCGAGTTCCAGGCATGCCCCCCTCACTCCCTCCCTCCCTCTCCTCCCCTCCCCTCCCCTCTGAGTTCCATGGCCCCCTCCCTTCTCTCTCTCTCCCCTCCGAGTGTCTGCCTGATCTACGTTGCCCGCCCTCTTCTCCCAGTCCTCCACCTGCCCCTTGCCTTCCTGCGTGCCGGCCTGAATTAAAAAGTTCTTACCTCGGGGTCCGCTAGCAGCAGTAAAAGGCGAGCAGGCACAGCTCTTCAGCCTGCCTTCCCTTCTGTTTCAGCTCTGTCTCTGGTCCTGCCCTTCCGGAAACAGGAAATGAGGGCAGGACCAGAGGCAGAGCTAAGACAGAGGGGAAGGCAGGCTGAAGCACCGTGCCTGCTCTCCTTTTACTGATGCCAGCGGACCCCGAGGTAAGAACTTTTAAATTCAGGCCGGCACACAAGAAGGCGAGGGGCAGGCGGAGGACTGGGAGAAGAGGGCAGGCAATGCAGATTGGGCTGCCACTCGGAGGGAAGAGAGAGAGAGAGGGGGGAGGCACGGGGGTCTGGAACACGGAGAAGAGAGGGGGCCTGGAAATCGGAGGGAAAGGGGGCATGGAACTCAGAGGGGAGGGGAGGAGAGGGAGGGAGGGAGGGGCACGGAACTCGGAGGGGAGGGGAGAGGGAGGGGCCAAGCTGGAACTCGAAGGATAACCTTGCTAGCGACCGTTTCATTTGTGTCAGAAACAAGCATGTTTTACTAGTATTCTATAAATGGTACTGAAAAACCAATGCCAACTAAAAAATGCACTCAAAGTTAGGTGCCATTTATAGAATATCTCTAAGTACTAAGAACCACAGCTACATTTAGGCATTACCATTTATACCAACGAAACCTTGGTTTAAATCCCTGTGCCTAAATTAGGCGCAGATCACCCTTATTCTATATGAGTGCATATAAATTGTAGGAACACCCCTTATCCACTCATGTCCCTCCCTTAGCCATACCCCCTTTTTGGAGTTACACATAATATTTACGCGCAGATCCGGGCGCATAAATATACACACTTAATTTTTAATTAATGCCAATAAGTACTGAAAAATGTTAACTCCCAATTATCAGAGCTAATTGGCTCATTATTCACTTCATTTGCACGCACAAATTGGGGCAAGTGCCCAAATTTGCATATGCAATTTTTAGTGCCACGTATAGAATTTGGAGGAATAGCAGTGCTGCATGTTCTTATACTGAACACCTTAAGTTGCTTCTCAAGCCCAACTTTAGTTTTTTCAGGCTAGCCATGCTTTGGAAACTGAAAAACAACCATTCACCTCCACAATAGGAAGGTGGTCTTAAAAATCCCTGAAACAATTTATACTGGCTAAATAAGAGGGATAATTGCTAAACCGCAGATTAGTGACTCGCATGGTAAATTTCTTTTTGCATTTCTGCAGCTAAAAACATCATGTATCCTGGCTGCAGCAAAGATAGTGGACTCAAATTCATGCCCTCTATCTTATCCTATACTGGCTCTTAATAAAATATAACCCACCCCCAAATCCATGATTCATCAAGCCCTGACCCCTGATCAACATCAGAACCTACTGGTGGTCTCCCTTTTGGTAACTAGGGGGCAGGATTGATCCCCAGTTGATCCTTCTCCAGCAACACCTGAGATCAAAATGATGGCCAAAGTACTCCCTTGTTTAACAGCTTGATCCCCTAGAGGCAAGTACATTGAGATTTCCACTAGAGGTCCTTGGCCACCATTTTGAACCCAGGTGCTGCTGAGAAGGAACAATTACGGGTCACTTCTGCCTACCTACTGGTTGCCATGAAGACCTGCAGTAGGTGCCAGGGGCATTGGGGAATGAGAATACTGGTGCTTTGATTGATTGGGAGTTAATGGAGGTGGGATTTTTTTAATGACTCATTCACTGATCCCTTTAAGTTGCTTTCTTGTAGAATTGAGCTACTAATACATGACCAGAATATCCTTGAAAGAAAAGATAAGCCACCTCATTTGCATGCTTTGTATCTCATTATTACTGAACATGCATTGTGCTTAAAAAAATGTTCATTAGGAATACACAATGTACAATTTTGCCATTTAATATTTATTTGGCAAAAATATGTATTATTCCCTTGACACATGTTAGTAACTCCCCTTGTAAAAGGTACGTCCATATCAAAATCTAGATGCAATCGTGGTCCACAGTCCCTGGCTTATGCATATGGCTGGGCTAGACAGAAAAGGGTTAAAGAAGGTTCATGATGTGAGTAAGTCAAAAAGACCAGAAATTCACAACATTTCTGTTCTACTCTACTTAAACAGAGACAGATGCAGTTCCTAAGGATGGCAACCTTGAAAGTACGAATAATCAGAATTCACAGTTTGCAAAGAATCCAGTTAATGACCTATGCAAAAAGTCAGGTCAAACCCAAGATTGTAAGTGTTATTATTAAGAACTTGTTTGAAAATTTAAAGTCTGCACACTAACCCCCCCCCCCCCCCCTCTCTGTTTACTAAGCCATGCAGCAATGCTGACACAGTCCATTCAAAGTGAATGGGCTGTGTCGGCATTAGCATATGGCAGCTGCTAGCATGGCTTATAGCTTAGTAAATGGGGGGGGGGGGTAATTATTGGGTGCATTCCTAGCATGTTCTTGTACATTTACTGCACAGAAAAGTTCTCTATCACATGTGCGGAGCAGGGGCATAAGCTCGTAGTGATTCCCACACTCTCAAGAACCTCCTTGCAGCTGCTAAGCGCTAACCCGGAAGCCTCTCCTTTGCCACAAATTCCAGTTTCTGCCCAGTCAAGATGCAGCAGAAGAGAGGATTCCGGGTTAGCGCTTAGCAGCTGCAAGGAGGTCATTGAGCAGCAGGCAGCATGTGGAAATCGCTGCCACTGCCGGCAACCCATAGAAGCATGAGGAGAGTTGTGGGTGTGATAGGAAAGAGAAGGGAAGGGGGCAAAAGATGCTATATGGGGTGAGGGAAGATGAGGAGAAAGATGTTGCATGGGGGTGAGGATAGATAAAGAGAAAGTGCTGCATGGGGAGAGGGAAAATGGGGAAAAGATGCTGCATGGAGGTGAGGGAAGATGGAGGGAAAGATGCTGCATGGGGAAAAGGTGGTGCATGGGGGTAGGAAAGATGGGGCAGATGCTGCACAGGGGGAGGGAACATGGGGAAGATTCTGCACAGGGAGGGAAGATGGGGAACAGGCTGCACAGGGGAGGTAACATGGGGAAAGATACTGCATGGGGAGAGAAGATGGGAGAAAGATACTGCACAATGGGGGGAGGGAAGATACTGCATGGGGGAAGGAGGGAGAGAAGCAGCAAAGGGATGAGGTGGAGGGGAGGGAAACATGCTGCATAGTGAGGGGATAGGTGGTGAGAGAGGGAAAATGTTCAACATAGGAGTGGAGAGGAGGGAGAAATGGTACATGAGGAGGGAGGGAGAAATGTTGGACATAGTATTCAATCAGCAGGATTTGTGCTAGTATTTTATAAAGACACATAAAAAATGTAAGGCATTATCACAGCAGCCATATAGCTGATATAAATGATCACGCCTAAGTGTGTGCTAGAACACATATGAATTATAGTATTTAGTCTGAGTGAGTTACTTATGCTCCCTCCAAAGTCTGCCCATGTGGATGTTCACCAGCAAAGGGGCTGGGATTCAATCAAAGCAGTTTTACATATTAAATACAGGTACTTATTTTGTACCTGGGACATTGGAGAGTTAAGTAACTTGTCCAGAGTCAGAAGGAACGGCAGTGGGAATTATTGTGCCCTGTACAATTTTCCTCATGATAGCCTACCACCTATCAAAACTGTTAGGGGGGGGGGGGGTCATGTAATGCCACTCACCTAGTAGGACTTGGCAGTACAATGCTCCTATGGTAATCTGCTAATTTCTGCTGTTGTCAGAGATAGTGACTTCTCCCTTTTCTCCCTCCGAGTAGCTGACATGCCAGCATGTGCATCAAGCGGACTGCTGTCTGGGAGGTTGCACCACATTATGCTGGCTAAGACGTCTAAGGTACCTTGTGAGAAGCAGCGCATAAGTCCTCCCAAGATGGCAGAAACCCAGGCCATGTTCACCATACCTGCAGAGGAATAGGTACAGGAGATCTCCCAATCCGTGGTGGCAGCACTGCAAGATTGGCTTAATAAACTGCAGTCTGCAGCTGATGGGGGGGGGGGGGGGGGGTTATGACACTCATGGGCAGCCAGTGGCTTAATGAAGTGGAACATCGCGTGTCAGAATAGGAGGATCAGAAGACCAGACTGGTGCAGCAGGTGGAGGCCTTGCAATCCGCTACAAAGTCCTTATAAGACCAGCTGGAGGAGCAGGAAAACTGCACTTGGCACAATAATTCCTACTGCCATTCCTTCTGACTCTGGGCAAGTTATTTAACCCTCCAATGTCCCAGGTACAAAATAAGTACCTGTATTTAATATGTAAAACAGCTTTGATTGAATCCCATCCCCTTTGCTGGTGAACATTCACATGAGCAGACTTTGGAGGGAGCATAAGTAACTCACTCAGACTAAATACTATAATTCATATGTGTTCTAGCACACACTTAGGCGTGATCATTTATATCAGCTATATGGCTGCTGTGATAATGCCTTACATTTTTTATGTGTCTTTATAAAATACTAGCATAAATCCTGCTGAAATATCCCTTAGATTTTGGGCACTAATATTTACATCTTCTGGGGAGCAAGCTTAAATGTTAGCCTGTAAAACATGTGCCTACATGCATATTTTATAAAGTATACATGCAAATCACAAATCCACCCAATTTCCTTCTGAAGTCCATCCCTGAGCAGGGCTGCGGAGAGACTGAGTCGGGCCCAGGGCAGGGCCGCCACTGCCGGGACTCATCCCCGGACCGCTGCTGCTGCCCCCCCCCCCCCCCAGACCACTAAGTAGCCAGACTTTAAAAAATTGGGGGGGGGGGAGGGGCAGAGCCCAAAGTGAGGAAATAGAAATTGTGGTCATTTTGCAAATGCTCTAAAAGTGGCCTCAGCACGTGGGAAAGCTCCACTCTACTAACACTGCAGGCCACTTTCTAGCCCTGCTTAGTAAATGGGTCCCCTGGTGTTTTATAAGGATAAGTCGGTGTCTATGTGTCATTATTCTCTAAACCTAGGCTACCTATTATAAAATTTATTTTTTTATTTATGACATTTATATCCTACATTATCCCAGCATCCTGAGTTCAATGTGGCTAACAATACACTGAAATCACATCATACAGAACACATGGAGGGGCATAATCGAACAGGGCACCCAAGTTTTCCTGAGGGCATCCTCACAGGACATCCCCGCGAAGGGGCCGGGAAACCCGTTTTATCGAAACAAGATGTGCGGCCATCTTTTGTTTAGATAATACGGTCGTGGACGCCCAAATCTCAACATTTAGGTCGACCTTAGAGATGGTCGACATAAATGTTGAGATGGTCGACTTTAGAGATGGTTGTCCCCGGTTTTCGGCGATAATGGAAACTTAGGACGCCCATCTCAAAAAACGACCGAATCCAACTCATTTGGTCGTGGGAGGAACCAGCATTCATAATGTACTGGTCCCCCTGACATGCCAGGACACCAACCGGGCACTGCAGTGGACTAACTGATGTACTAACTGAATGGAAAAAGCCCTTCCCTTACCGATCCCTTAGCGATTTGGAAAGGAACGGGCATGCATGAAGGAAATCGCATGCAAATGAGCTGCTCACTGTTAGCTCATTTGCACACGATTTACTTCCTAAGGAGGGGAAGCCAGTGCAGAGCAGCCAAGCATTATGCGTGGCTGCTCTGCGCATGCCAAAGACGGCTTCATACATGCAGACAAGCTGTGTGTATAATAGTCGTCTACAACCTTAAATAAATTGGCATCTACAACCTTAGAAAAATACAAGTCCAGTTGAAAGCCTCCAAGTGCTCGTCAGGGACGTCTTTTTTTTTTTTTTAGTATAGGTGAAGGACGTCCTTTGCTATGCCTCCGTCCCTGTGACAGCAGTTGAGGACATCCAAAATGTGGATGTTCCTATGAGAAGGATGTCCATGCCTTTGCTATGCCTCTGACACCCCCCTTTATGTATTTGGATTTGGATCACAAGTAGCAGCAGTGGGATTTAAACTGGCCACCTCTGGATTGCAAGACGAGTGCTCTAACTACTAGGCCACTCCTCCACTCCACTCCCTTGAAATTTGGCCATCCCTGTGGAGGGGGGGCAGTTCAGGACGTCCAAAATGTTTGAAAGAAGGATGTCCATGCCTTCGCTATGCCTCCGTTGACACACACATCCCCCCCCCCCCCCAGGGACCTGCATACTGCTGCGATGACCTGAGTATGACATTCCAAGCTGGCAAAAAAAGTTTTTAAAGTTGTTTTTTTGGGGGGTGGGAGGTGGTTAGTGACCACTTGGGGAGTCAGGGGAGGTCATCCCCGATTCCCTCCGGTGGTCATCTGGTCAGTTTGGGCACCTTTTTGAGGCTTGTTCGTAAGAAAAAATGGACAAAGTCGGCCAAGTGCTCGTCAGGGACGCCCTTCTTTTTTCCATTATGTGAGCATTCAAAAATTTACATGCATTATTACAGAATATGGCCCTCTATCTCTGCCTATTTTCTTAACCTTCAGAGACACTTCTTTGATCTTCGGTTACAAATTACTGTCATTTACATGGTTGGATGTGATAGGGTGGAATATCATAAAATAGTTATCAATACATTGATAACTGTTTTCCGTTTTCTTAACTTCAGCACCTATACATGTGTCAGTGTGTCAGAACCCAGG